>NC_046284.1:14552595-14881881 GCF_004115265.2 Rhinolophus ferrumequinum
ATTGCATGTCATCCTATGTTGTAAGCAAATGAAGCCGTCAGAAGAACCAAAAATCTCTCCTTACTAAAAGTCACTGATAACATGATCAAATACTAAAATAATGGTCTTTGGTGGCCACAAACCCAACACATTAGATCACTTTCATAGGTCTTAATTACATTTTAATCACTTAATGACTTGATTAGATCTAAGAAACCTGGAGGTAAAACAGTAGCCTATTAAGGATGGGTAGTGGGAGTGGTCTATTCTCCACGTAGGCAATAAAGGGGAGCATTGCTTACAAAGAATTTTAATAAAACAATAAAGCTGAGTGATAGCTGCTCTTATTTTTACTACCACCCCCATACTCTACCATTTCTTAATAATGCCAGTAAAAAATACTCCCCCCTTCAAAAAAAACACAAAAACACAACGATCTTTTTTGTGTGCTTGGTGTTCATTAAGTTTCTGGGCTCTGTGACTTTAATGTTTTCTTGAAATTTGGAAAATTTTCAGCCATTATTTCTTCAGATATTTTTTCTGCCACCACTTCTCCCATCCCCATCCCTGGGCAATCCTTCAGGGACTCCATGTATACATATATTAAACTGGTTAGACATGTTCCACTACTTCTCTGTTCAGTTTTTAAATATCTTTTTGTTTTTAAGATTTTATTGGGGAAGGGGAACAGCACTTTATTGGGGAACAGTGTGTACTTCCAGGACTTTTCTTCCAAGTCAAGTTGTTGTCCTTTCAATCTTAGTCGTGGAGGGTGCCGTTCAGCTTCAAGTTGTTGTCCTTTCAGTCTTAGTTGTGGAGGGTGCAGCTCAATCCAGGTCCAGTTGCCATTTTCTATTTGCAGGGGGCACAGCCCACCATCACTTGCGGGAGTCGAACCGGCAACCTCGTGATTGAGAGGACGCGCTCCACCCAACTGAGCCATCCGGGAGCTCAGTGGCAGCTCAGCTCAAGGTGCCGTGTTCAATCTTAGTTGCAGGGGACGCTGCCCACCATCCCTTGCGGGACTCGAGGAATTGAACTGGCAACCTTGTGGTTGAGAGCCCACTGGCCCATGTGGGAATCGAACCGGCAGCCTTTGGAGTGAGGAGCATGGAGCTCTAATTACCTGAGCCACCGGGCCGGCACCTAAATATTGTTTTTAATCTGTTTAATTTTGGAAGTTTTTTCTTGCTATGAGTTCAAGTCCGTTAATCTTTTCTTCTGCAATATCTAATCTTACCCATTGTATTTGCACCTCACACATTGTAATTTTTACCTGTAGAAGTTTGATTTGAGGATCTTTTTAATCATCTGTGTCTCTATTTAACTCTTGGAACATATGGAATATAGTTATAAATGTCTTAATGTCCTTGTCTGTGAATTCAAACATGTGTATCCATCCTAGGTTGTTTGAATTCATTTTGATTGATGAACTTATTTCATCCTAATGGTTAGTGTTATCCTGCTTCTTTGCATGTCTGGTCATTTTATACTGGGTGCCAGATGAGAATTTTATCTTGTTGGGTGCTGACATTTTTATATTCCTATAAATATTATTAAGCTTTGCTCTGGGGTGCAGTAAAGTTATTTGGAAACAGCTTAATCCTTTTGTATCTTGCTTTCAGGATTTGCTAGGTGGGACTAATGCTGTGTTCAGTCTATGGTTAATCCCCACTACTGAGGTAAAATCGTTTTGTGTAATCAACAAAAAGGTCTGTGAATTTTCAGGTGTTTCAGTTTGGTTGATTGGAATAGGCCCCATGTTAGCATCAGGTAATGATTCCTTTTTATCCTTTCTCATGGTTGCTTTGGTTCCTCCCTGCCCCGCGCCCGGAGCCTGGGTTAGTTTTCTCAGATGCCTGCTCTGATTAGTAATCTCCTGAATGCTTGAGAGACATTGTCTGCAGATCTATTAAGTGCTTTCTCTGTACTGCTCTCTCCTTTCTGGTCTTCTGTTCTGCCTTGGTTTTGCCAGACTCTCAATACAATTTACTCAACTGTGTGATTAAAGTCTGGCTCCATCTGAGTTTTCTCTCCCTGAACGGCAGGCTGGGAATTCTTACAAAGCAGGTATGTGAGATAATTGTAGGGCTCACCTTGTTTATTTCTCATCTCTCAGGGATCCTTATCCTTTATTGCCTGAAGTCCAGTGTCGTGAAAAACATTGTTTCATGTATGTTTCTGATTTATTGGTTGTTTCAGAAGATAAATCCAATTCCGGATACTCATTCTTATTTATAAGCAGAAATTTCAAGTCACAACAAGCACCACTTTTTTTGAGTTAGTGCTAATTTTTGTCTCCACATAATATAAATGATAGTGGCTAGTATATGCCAGGCACTTCATATGCATGATCTCACTGAACCGTCATACCAGCTCCACACCGTAGGCATTATTGTTGTTCCCCCTGTTCAGATGAGATAACTGAAGTTCAGCGCAGTCAAGTAGCTTGGTCAAAGTCACACACCCAGTAAGTAGACCTAAGACTTAATTCACACCTGTCTGAATCCAAAAGTTCTGATCTTAACAGCATTGCTATCCTTTCATGACTGTCAACCTACCCATAATTTTTGTTATCATTAATACAAAGGCAATCATTATCATTCTTACAGCATTTAGCATGGTTTTTTCTCTAGTGCAGACTGTAAAAGTGCTTATTAAGCCAAGAATACTTATCATACCAGAGATGTTGGACGCCTTGGGTTTAGATAAATAAATCTAAATGTCATCTTGTCAAGCCCAAATACCAACATTTGTGTGTGCAGCTTCCAACAACACAACCTTTGAAAACTTGTTTTTCTTTAATTGCAAAAGATACAAGATCTGTAGGAGTAACAGAATGCTTAATGTTGAGTGGTGCCAAGTGCAGGTGAAACAGCTTGGGAAAAACAAGTACCATTTGAAAGCTGCACCCAAGGCTTGGTAGTTGTGTCATTTTATTCACAAGTTACCCAGAGTTGCTATAAAACTTTATTTCCCCAAATAACGTGGTTTGGATGGAGCTGGCAACTGTCACTAAACCAAGTGACTCCAAAGCTCCAGCAATGCAGATGGAATGACTAATGGGGCCAGGGATTTGGAGAAGTAGGTTACTCAAGGGCTGATCAGAACATGGACACTTAGCATTGGTAAAGCAAGGTCTAGCAGGCAAGTCTGAGGAGTTTAGGCCCAATGCCCGGTGGTACCTATCCCTCCCGTCTGAACAGCCCACTAACCATCTGAAAGAAAACACGTGCACCTAGTTTCATCATTTTGTGGCTGAAAGCGAGAAGAACAAGGAGGGGGCATAAAGTCTTTCACCCTTCAGGTTATCCTCAAACTGCTGCCAGCCTCTTTCTAAAAGATGAGTCTGACCATGTAGTTTCCTAGACTAAAAACTTTTAACTCTTTCTTAGCCATGCCAACAAGGGCTTTTATGATCTAGCAGCTGTTCTTATTTAATCTCTTATCATGAACTCATGCCATGAACAACTTCCTGCTGTTCTCGAAAAGCACCATGCTATTTTATACCAACATGCCTTATTTATCTGTTATAACTCTCCTTGGAATGTCTACCCCCCCATTTACCTTTATAGGAAAATCCAAATAAATAATAAAGAGTGATTCTTTTAATCCTAAAGAAATATTTAGAGATGCATGAAGAGATGTATGTACTAGGATGTTTGTCACACCATTTTTAATAGTGCTAAAAATGCACTATTGCATTTTTAGTAATGCAAGTTTTATGTAATGACTATATCCAACAAATGAAAAGTTTTCATTTTAATGAAAAATGAAAGTTTTTCAAGAGCCATACGTTGTTGGCTCTTGAAAGTTTTATGTAATGACTATATCCAACAAAAGATTGATGAAAAATTGACACTATATTCAGATCATGAAATAATGTGCCTGCCCTTTTTAAAATCTAACCTAGCAGACATAAACTTACTAACATGGAGACAGATATGTTTATAACTTACTAATTGGAGAAAAAATTAGGTTACAATAATAAGATCACATTTATGTTAAGATATCATATTACAAAGTACACAGAGAAAAACATCTGAATTATAGACACTAAATTGGTGAAAGGTGGTTATTTCAATGAAGTGGGATATTTATTTTCTTTTTCTCTCTTATTTGTATTTTCTCATTATTCAAAATATTTCCTAGAAAGTTGTTTAAATAATTCTATTAATCTCAGCAATCTTATCATAACCGTTATGGGTGGATATATTACTTAATATTTAATGAACTTCACTGGGAGAGTCAGTGTAGTAGAAAGAACATGTGTTTTGAAGCCATACAGACTCTAGCTCAAATTTTGTTCCCAGTATTTTCTGGTCATGTGTTCACAGGCTATATCTGAGCCTTAGCGTCTACATCTATAAAATTGGAATAATTCATAAAACTATTGTGTGGAATACATTAAAT
Organism: Rhinolophus ferrumequinum; assembly: GCF_004115265.2. NCBI lineage: Eukaryota > Metazoa > Chordata > Mammalia > Chiroptera > Rhinolophidae > Rhinolophus > Rhinolophus ferrumequinum. The sequence goes on from NC_046284.1 coordinate 14,556,988, forward strand.
GGTGTATGTAAAGCACATAGCACAGTGCTTAGCACATTAAAAAGTAATGAAACATGGTCGTTATTGTTATTAATGATATGTGAGGTCTGACGATTAAATTCGCGAACTTGTTGCAACTCTGATAACCTTTTTTGATATCAGAGGGATATCATTATAAATTTCATTATGAATTTGTACCAGCTGGACAGACAGTTATCCAAGTTGATTATTTGGAAGTGCTGAAATGGCTGCGAGAAAAAGTCAGACAACCTGACCTTTTCACCAACAACTTATGGCTCTTGAATCACCACGACAATGCACCAGCTCACACGGCACTGTCTGTGAGGGAGTTTTTAGCCAGTAAACAAATAGCTGTATTGGAATGCCCTCCCTACTCACCTGATCTGGCCTCCAATGACTTCTTTCTCTACCTGAAGATGAAGGAAATATTAAAAGGGAGACATTTTGATGACATTCAGGATATCAAGGGTAATACTACGACAGCTCTGATGGCCATTGCAGAAAAAGAGTTCCAAAATTGCTTAAAAGGGTGGGTTAGGCGCTGGCATCAGTGCATAGTTTCCCAAGGGGAGTACTTCGAAGGTGACCCTCGTGATATTCAGCAGTAAAGTATGTAGCAATTTTTGCAGGATGAGTTTGCGAACTTAATTGTCCGACGTAATACAGTACTCAAATCATACTACAGAATCCACTGAGAGGAGAACACCAGGCTGTGAAAAACCATGCAATCTCACAGAATGGAAATGGCAAGATAGCACAGGAGAAGTCTCATGTCAGAATGGAGTGTGATAGAGATACTGTCTTAAATCACGTTTCCAACAAAATTATTTCCAACAGATGGTAAAGTAGAATGACAGTTCTAGCAGAGATTTTCTTCTTGGGAGTATGTCCCCAGAACATGTGTTGTGCAAATCTACCTTTGTGTGTGTGTGTGCACATGCATGAGCTTTTGTTCTATGTGGCTTGTTGTATTGTTCCAGAATAAAATAACAGTGCTCAGTAAATTTTGATTTGAAGAGAATGGTGACAATTTATGATATTGAGTCACTTTGGGCTGGGTTTCAGGAAATAGGACACTAAAAAGGTCATGTTTTACGGCTCAAATTTACTTTGCTATAATTTTGAATAATAAATCATTGTGGAACTTACCAAAAGTTCAAAGCGAGATTTTTCTATGGTTACCATAGCGAACAGCAAAGAACTTGAAGATTAATTGTAATCCATTTCAAAATAAAGCTATAAATTATATAATTATTATACATAACATTGAGTTTTTACCAATATCTAAGGAATGTGGTGTGTTAATGCATATACATATGTACATAAATAATAGATGACAAATTCCCCCTTGTGTGAGTCTTAATATAAAGAGCCTTGCAAAGTTATTAAAACATAAAAAAAGAAATAGAATTCACCTGGCTTTGAATTATTATACTCAGGAAGCAATGAGAAAAACACATGCCTTTCAAAGCACTGAAAGCAATTACTTAATGAGAAGTTATGTTTCAGGCCTAAAGAGATGGAAATAGCATTGCCCTTATCTAGAGAAGATATCACTAGAATTTTGACCTTGCCACCCACGCCCTCATTCTGTGGTTTGAAATTACCCTATATCCTCAACGTCTTGTTTAGACAACCTCTTTATTCTTTACTGATACTGAATATTCATTACTTTTCTAAAAGCCCTCTCAAAATAAGTCGCTCATGTTTTCCATTCTCCAACTACTTTAAGGTCAAGGACTGATATCTTCATCCTACTTCTAGATCATTACTCCATCATGCTCATGTAAAATTCTTTTGTTTGTTTCAGAGTTATGACATTCAACTATACAACCTTCTAAATATCCTTGTTTTTCCACATGCTAACTTACTGGTTAATCCCCTAATTCAGGGATCAGCAAACTGTAGCTCATGAGCCAAATTTATTTCGCTTTATTTTGGAAATCAAGTTTTATTGGAACACAGTCTCGCTTATTCACTTAAGATAGTGTCTATAACTGCTTTTGCACTGCAACAGATTTGAGTAATTGAAACAAAGACCATATGACCCACAAAGCTTAAACTCTTTACTGTAATATCTGGCCCCCGAGAGAAAAAGTTTGCTGACATTGAAGTATCCGGTACACTCTCATAATTCCCCCCTTTGCAAGCCCTGTCATCCTCTTTCATGGTTTTGACCCAAACAGCACTTCTTAGTGCCTTGACTTTTCCATTGTTAAAGTCCATCATTTCTACTCTCCTCTAGTGATGTTCTCCCATGATCATCCCCCAGATCTTGTCAACACCTCACACTGCTTCATTTCTCTAATTTTAAATTCAAATATCCCACTCTCTGTCCATGACTACACTTACTTTTCTTGTTATGAAAAACACTATATGATTTATGGATGATGTGATACAGAATTGCACAACTGAAATCTATGTAATTCTAACAATTGTCACCCCAATAAATTAAAAAAAAAAAAAAAACACTATAGAAATGGATGTGAGGGATATGCACATAAAAGCTTTACTTGTCTGAATGTGATCAAGAAGTACACCCCAACAGGGAATAAAAAGGACAATGCAAAAATAGAATTTTGAGGAATGTTCAGGTTTTGAGAAATACAGAAGCCATGAATGGGTCCTGAGAAGGAACTAAGAGGTAGGAGGAGGCCTAGGAGAATGCAATAATATGGAATCCATGGGAAGGTAGCTGACAGGATAAGACTGTCAATAATGTTAAATTCTGCAAAGAAGTGAAAATGTATATGTATAGAAGCAAAGTAGTACATGTGTCACATAACACTAGATAAAATATCATCTGAATACAAGGATCTCAGCTCATGTCTTTCTTCTCAAAAGACCCTTGTTGATCAATGACTTTCATTAGATTGTGCAAACCTATTTTGGGGGGTATATACAGTCTGAAGAATAATAAAATTACAATTTGTAATCTAGCAATGGTTCTGAAATCACACACTTAAATAAATATATTTTGTGATAAAACATGAATAACGTTGAAACAAAGGCACAGATGTGAATTCCAGGCAGTAAGGGATATCTTTATATTTGGTAGTCTGTTAGCAGAACTAAAGACAAAACAGTAATAGTAAAATGGAACAGAACTGATTGGACTAAAATATCCTATGTGACTCACGCTTCTATCCCTCCCTTACCTCAAGTTTTTTCCCCAAGGATCTGCAACAGCAGAATTGTGATATTCTCAAATTATTGGCTCTCAGACCACTTCTCAAGCATATTGATAAGGTTGCTTAGTTTTCTTAAGGTACAGGGTCCTTTGGAATAAAGAAAGAGAAGAGGTATAGAAACATGGAAAAAGCAGCACTCATTCTTTTAGTAGGCATTTGTTGAGGCCCTCTATATGCCAGTCACCCTGCTTTGTTGGAAGAGGGGCAGCCACTGCAGTGCAAAGTACAAACTAGAGACAACAGAATAGGCAAGTTTTGGAAAACGCCAGTTGAACTTGTCTTGCTTTCATTTGTCCAGATGTTTTAAGGACGATTTGCTCCCAAGTTTAATAGAAAATGAGAATTATTTATGAAAACAATAATAAAAGAAAATATTCATAAGACTACTGGATCATGAAATATTTAGCTACCTATGAATAATCAAATGCCACCTCTGAAGGTCCTGATCTTTCAAAAATAGGATATCAAAAATAGGATAGAGTTGCAAGGAGTGCTTCAAAGAGGTAAGACTTATGTAAACTGAAAGCAAAATATCATAAATCCATATGAAATCTGTTTCCTAACTTAATGCTACAATAGCGGATAGACAAAGAACTACAACTCTCTATTGTGAGATGAGTCACAGGAAAATGGCCACGCTGTCATGGAGGGAGAGGACCTCTGGAAGGTCTGAAAATAAAGATCTTGCTTTCAAGAAAAGATCGAGTAGAGAAAGGGCATTTAGAAAGAAGCAGGCCAATATGGGATCAGAGGAAGATATTGATAAGTTAGAAAAGGAAGAATTTTCCCAGGTCTTTGGAAGAACTGCCTGGAATTAAGTAAATGTTTGTGAGAGGGTTGGCAGTGCCTATACAAACAGAGACAACCAGGTGTCATTAGTGCGAAACTCCATACAGGTATATAATTTATCTGAATCTTCTCCAGGGCATGCCAAGGAATCAAATAAACTCAAAATACAGGTTCCTTAATGATTTGGCCATTATTTATTGACTAACATTCAGTTGGGCAGAGCGGAAACAAGGGGTTGACTATTTCATAGAGCAAGGTAAGACTGATTTAAGTTAATTATACTTTTCTTTTTATCTTGTTAAGTTTCCTTTTTAACTTTTTATTGAAATACAATGTATATACAGGAAAGTTCACCTATAATAAGTGGATATCTCAATGATTTTTTTGATATTTCAATGATTTTTCATAGAATACACATAGCCATGCAACCAACAGAGCAGAACATAGAATATTATCAACTCCCCAGAAGCCTTCTCATTGCTCTTCCCAAGTGTATAATAATCAAACGTTTTAACTGTGTTTTGAGTACCTATCTTCCATTTCAGAAGTTCACAAGAACTCTGAGAAGAAGGAAATCAAAAGAACGGGTCAAACCAGCAATATTGTAGGAACAGATTTACCTCGGGGAAACCCCCGTGTCATTCATTTATGAGGTTGGCAAAAGCCGCAATTACTTTTGCATCAACCTAATACAAGTGCTACAACAGAAATCAAAAGGATTGGGAGGGTTTACAGTTAAATGAGCTCAGATCCTCGTATTGCAAGTGGCCAACAGTAGTCACAAAGCTATTCCTAGCTAAGCTTATGTATTATTTTTACAGAAACCTATGATGGGGTTGAAAATCAATGATAGACATCAACTTGTTAGAAAAATGATTCCAAAGACAAAGAAATTTGTTACTGTAAAAGAGTACCTGGAGCTGATGGACCTTGCTAGACCAAGTCCTAAAGTGCTATGGTGGGGCGGCAGGATGGCTCAGTTGGTTAGAGCGCGAGCTCTCAACAACAAGGTCGCCAGTTCGATTCCCACATGGGATGGTGGGCTGCGCCCCCTGCAACTATCGATTGAAAACAGCAACTGGACTTGGAGCTGAGCTGTGCCCTCCAGAACTAGATCGAAGGACAATGACTTGGAGCTGATGAGCCCTGGAGAAACACACTGTTCCCCAATATTCCCCAACAAAATTTATTTAAAAATAAATAAAAATAGGTGAATTAACTTAAAAAAAAAATGCTATGGTGGACATGCTGCCTGACCCCAAGTGCAATGCCCTGTCTTTCATAAATATTTTTCTCTGTCCCTGTGGGAATGCTGTACTCTTTTTTTTTTAATTATTATTTTTTTAATTTATTGGGGTGACAATTGTTAGTAAAATTACATAGATTTCAGGTGTACAATTCTGTATCACATCATCTATAAATTACATTGTGTGTTCACCACCCAGAGTCAGAGACATTCTGAGCTCAAGCTGCAGGGGGACGGTCTATTGTTAAGCTATAGTCAAGGAAAGGTCAGGCCAGGATGTTACAAGGGGACCCAACCATGCCCTGCTTCATTACTACCATTTAAAAATGATCAGTTTACTTTTCAGGTGTGCAATTCTGTATCACATCATCTATAAATTACATTGTATGTTCACCACCCAGAGTCAGTTCTCCTTCCATCACCATATATTTGATCCCCCTTACCCTCATCTCCCACCCCCCAACCCCCTTACCCTCTGGTAACCACTAAATTACGTTCCCCAGATTAATTTTCAAAACCCCGTGGCCATCTTGTGGTTACTGATTGTTTTCTAATCCCCTCACCTTCCCCTTTACCCCCACCCCCCCCGCCCATCTAGCAACCCTCAGTATTTTCTCTTTGTCTCCAAAACTGTTTCTGATTAGTTCATTCACTTATTCTTTTCTTTAGATTCCGCATATAAGTGAGATCATATGGTACTTATCTTTCTCTGTCTGACTTATTTCACTTAACATAATGTTCTCTAGGTCCATCCATGTTGTTGCAAATGGTAAGATTGGGATGTTGTACTCTTGTCTGGACCACACATTGTGCCCTACACTTTTACCCTGACATGCACTATACTCAGCCATTTCCACTACTATCTGCATTTTTGTATGAAACACTGTTTTTACTTAACAAATGGGTGACAAACTTGTCATTCAGACATTTTTTTTTTGAAAGTGAGAGAAATAAGCTTATCACTTCAGAAAAAAACTGATACTATTTGTTACTAATGATAAAATTTGAACTTTCAAACAATAAATAGAATTTTGGATGATTTAAAGGGACCCTAAATTTACTTGTTTCTTCTCTCATTCATGCCAAGCTAAGTGGCCCTGCTCCATCACCCCACATATGTCTACAAAAGTGTGTACTGATGGGTACATACTACAAGTAGCTTGGATCTTAGTAATAATTATTAGCTTTGTTATATTCATATCATTACAACTTGGCAAATGCATTTCATAACACTCATTCTGTCAGTCAGCATCCACATTTATTCTTTTTTTTTTTTTTTTTTTTTTTTTTGGAGAAGGGGAACAGGACTCCACCGGGGAACAGTGTGTACTTCCAGGGCTTTCTTTTTTTTCCAAGTCAAGTTGTTGTCCTTTCAATCTTAGTTGTGGAGGGTGCCATTCAGCTTCAAGTTGTTTCCTTTCAGTCTTAGTTGTGGAGGGCGCAGCCCAGCTCCAGGTCCAGTTGCCGTTGCTAGTTGCAGAGGGTGCAGCCCACCATCCCTGGTGGGAGTCGAACTGGCAACCTTGTGGTTGAGAGGACGCGCTTCAACCAACTGAGTCATTCGGGAGCTCAACGGAAGCTCAGCTCAAGGTGCCCTGTTCAATCTTAGTTGCAGGGGGCACAGCCCACCATCCCTTGCGGGACTGGAGGAATTGAACTGGCAACCTTGTGGTTGAGAGCCCACTGGCCCATGTGGGAATCGAACCGGCAGCCTTCGGAGTTAGGAGCATGGAGCTCTAACCGCCTGAGCCACCGGGCCGCCCCACATTTATTCTTTATTTCCCCTTCCCCAACCAATTTCTTAGAATGTAAAAGCTTTCATATAAATTGCAGAAGAGACATAATTTCCAGAGCCATATGGACTATGAATCCACACAAGCGATATAATAAAGCTGGGCTTAAGGGGGAATTTCTCAAGAAAAATAAAAAATAAAATAAGACTAGCTTTTCCTCTATTTTTTAGTCAGAAATTCCCATTTAAAGTTTTGGAATGAATTAAGAGTAAAAGATGAGATGTTTTAAAACTGCACATCGTTCAGTGTAACACAGCTAAGAGAAATGGGGACATTTTTCCTGTACTCAGAATGCTTTAATATTACCTCCTATTTATCATCTTTCCCAGATTTTTAAGACACTTTGTCAATAGGTAAACAATTAAAGTTTTCACTAATTTTAACACACGTATGATCTAAATGCTAATAAAGAGATTTTGAAAGATACGGACAAATTTAAAATAAATACGGACAAATTCAATAACTATTAAAATTAAAGTATAGAGGTTATATCTACTTTAATTCTCCTTACATTTACATTCCCTCTAAACTTGTAACTCTCTCTCTCTCTCTCTCTCTCTCTCTCTCTCTCTCTCTCTCTCTCATTTCATCAACATAAAAACCAGGTTAGTTTTGTTTCAAATTAGACTATCAATTATGTTTTTTCTAGGTGTTTTATATATTTCCATTGCTTGCATAAAATTTCAACATTTGAGTTTTGTAATTTTTAAATAACAGCAAGAAGAAACAGGAATTTCCAATTAGATATATATTTTTTAATTGACTTTCCTTTCTATGAGCCTAATGAAGCATATTTTGTCAATAGTTAGCAAAAGCTATAGTGATACTGTAGCAGTGACCCTAAATCTTCTATTTTGAGATTTAAACCTCTAGTGTAATTCGATTTAACAGTATAGTTTAGTTTGGGATATTTTGAAAGCTTTTTTCTTTGCTTTCTTCCCTCCGCCAAACCTTAATGATTCTGATTCTGTTTACTATATACAGAGGGTGCCAAAAAAAAATGTACACACATTTTAAGAAAGTAAAAAAACTATTAAAATTGTAATAATATATACCGATAACAAAAGATGAATACAAGTCACGTCTGACTTCTGCAATTACAAGAGGTGCTCAAAGTGGTTGCCATCAGCATCCAGACACTTCTAATTACAGCGTGTCTGTAATCAGAAGTTTCTAATTTGAAACTACTTGAGCAACATTGACCAATGTGTCCACTTGTATACATCTTTTTGGCACCCCTGGTATTTACTGTGCGTGCCAGTTTCTGTGATTCTGTTTACTTCGGAGCATATGCACATCTGGTTCAATGACTTGAAAGAAGTTTCTATATCTGTATAAGATCCACTTCTATCCCTGAAACAAACCAGCCTCTGGAAAACGCCTTGTTCCAGAAATTGCCTGACCAACTTCCCCTTTTTCTTTTGTTCTGCCTCTCCTTACATGCCTATAAAGCCTTTTGGCCTTGCTGGAGTGGGGGGAGCGGGTGGCCTTTGGACAGGAGTCCGCCGTCGTCCCAGAATGCCAGCATTTTAAATGAACCTGCTTTTCTTTCCACCAACCTCGCTTCTCGAGTTTGGGCTTTTGTGGGGTGAGCAGCGGGACCTTCAGCACGGTAACAATATCTTTCATAAATCCATTACTTAAGTTGGCCAATCAATGAAGAAGGAATTCAACAATCATTTGCTGAGTTCATAACATATGCGAGACAAATGACCAAATACAACCACAGCCCGAGAGAATTTTACAAGGTAGTAGGAGACACTGAAAAGTAAACTGATAATTTTTAAATGGTAGTAATGAAGCAGGGCATGGTTGGGTCCCCTTGTAACATCCTGGCCTGACCTTTCCTTGACTGTAGCTTAACAATAGACTGTCCCCCTGCAGCTTGAGCTCAGAATGTCCTGTCCCACCCATTCTCTGTTTTGGAAAATTACCCTGAAACTTATGTTTAATACCCTTGGGCTTATTGATCACCATCTCTATGGTCTAGCATTTTTTTCCAGGCCACTCCCATCATTGTCCCTGGGTTGGTGATGTCACCGGAGAGCCATGTTGCCAGAGGGAAGGTTCCATGCAGATCCCCGGAACCCTCACTAGCCTTTAGAGAAAGGCCCAAAGTTTCCCTTAAATACCCTGGTCTGAGAATGTTAAGGCGGTTTTTGGAGGTGTTTACCTGCTGTCTTCTCAGACCACCGGTGCTCTGATAATAAATGCTTATTCTATGATCCACTGAGTGGCCCAGGCAGCTGCAGACTCGGACTCTTTTGGCTTCTGGTTTCAGTAAGAGGTACATAGTATTATTATAACCAGCTATAATGCAAATATGGATTGGAGACTTGAAAGTGAGTGATCTTGGGAGATTAGGAGAGTTTCCCAGAGGAAGTAACTACAACTGATTCAAACTCTAAGATCACATCTGCCCTTATATAAACAAAGTATCCCCAAAACAAGAGAAAGAAGTAAAAATATTTTGAGTCTGTCATGGGCTTAGTCTTAGATCTTACAGAACAAAGACCTTCAAATTAAGGAGAAAAAGTCCTTAAAGAGCTGTCAAAAGTGGTTAATCAGCTAATTACCATTTCAAAGAACAGTGATAGAGAGGATAACACACAAGATCTGTAAGAGCTAAGGCTTCAAACACTGCTAAGCTGTGTCTTCCTCTGTTTTCTTTGTCCAAAACTTATACCCCTTTTTCCTTCTTTCCTCCTCTGTCTTACTTTCTATCCATTTCATAAGTGTTGTTTTTGCTGCTTTTCTTTTTATACAGGCTCTAAGATAGACATATTAAGTTCGTGAACTTGTTGCAATGACGTTGCTAACCTTTTTTGATATCAGAGGGATGATTCATTATGAATTTGCACCAAGTGGACAAACAGTAAACCAAGTCTACTCTTTGGAAGTGCTGAAAAGGCTGCGTGAAAAAGTCAGACGACCTGAACTGTTCGCCAACAATACATGGCTCTTGCATCACGACAATGCACCAGCTCACACGGCACTGTCTGTGAGGGAGTTTTTAGCCAGTAAACAAATAACTGTATTGGAACACCCTCCCTACTCACCTGATCTGGCCCCCAATGACTTCTTTCTTTACCGGAAGATAAAGGAAATATTGAAAGGAAGACATTTTGATGACATTCAGGACATCAAGGGTAATATAATGATGGCTCTGATGGCCACTCCAGAAAAAGAGTTCCAAAATTGCTTTGAAGGATGGACTAGGCGCTGGCATCAGTGCATAGCTTCCCAAGGGGAGTACGTCAAAGGTGACCATAGTGATATTCAGCAATGAGGTATGTAGCAGTTTTTCTAGGATGAGCTCATGAACTTAATTGTCAAACCTCATATTTTACATTTATTTTTATTTCTGGTTGAATTTTCTGACTACACTTGTTAGTTCTGCCTCAAAATCCACTGAGTTGAAATTTTATATTTCCCAATGATGAAAACCTTCCTAGAAAGGAAACTCACAACAAGAGCAGAGAGACTCTGGAGTGGGAATTGAAACTGCATATTATTACAGAAAAATATATTCATGACACATTTTAAAACAGTGAGGTATATTTTATTCAGGACTACCACAATAGGTGTAGGAACTACCCAATGGGGTTTTGCAGTAAGAAGGAGAGATTGGCCTCAACTCCAAATAGAACAAAGAAAGTGGGAATTATAGCCAAGGAACAGGGTTTGGAGGGGGCATGTCAGTGGATGGAAAATTACTCAGAGGAAACATCAGGGGTAACAGCAGACTCACAAATTTTCTGAATATAGTATCTCCGAATTTTTATAGGTACATTTTTCCTCATAGTATGCATTCTCAATGCAGTGAAAAATATATATATTTGTTAGTAGACCCAAATATAGCTTCTCTATACCCTATAAAAATAGGAAGCAAAAAGTATGTAAACTTAAATTCGTGATGAGTAGTTACCGTTTCAGTAGTTTATTTTACTTAGAAACAATCAAAATATTTAATGAATATCTGTTACTTGACTTAGCATAACTCTAAGGTTTCAAGTTACCAAAAAGATTTTGGGAACTATTTTCAGGTAGACATGCTATAACACCAAACAAGACTAGACATCATTTCAAGGTATTTCCCTGTTGACTATTACAGTAAATGCATGTTAGGCAAGAATCACAAAAGTAAAAAACCTAAAAAAGGTTAAATACATGAGTTTTTTTGTTTATTTGTTTTATAACTCTTCTTGATATACATGAAGTAATGGGTACCAAGCAATTCATTTTTCCAGCATCTTTATATGTACATTTTTTTTCCTTAGGTTGAACTTACAATTTTATAATCTTAAACAACCAGTAACTCATTTGGTTAGTAAGTTCAAGTAGAATAAAAATGTATGCTCATATTATACTTGATGATAACTCATAAGACGTAGCTTTTCAAAATTAATCCAACAATATTAAACCACTGTTAAGTGCCAAAGATTTACCCAAGTGATGTGAACTTGAAAAAGCATTCGGGTCAGTTTCTATATTTCTGGAAATTTTAAAAATATTTAATTTATATAAGTGCTCATTTGTCTCTAAACCAATTTGAGTAGAACTCTTTTAAGGGATTTTATAAATTATTTAATATGGTCATAGGTAATAAAATATCAAAGTCATAACATACTGTAGATGGGGAAAAAAGAGTTTTATGGAAAGTAACCTCACAGGGAGTTCTGACCATAACTTCCTAACTGGGCAGGTCATGGTGGGTAGTCCCGCCCCAGCCCTATAAATTCTTTAGTGAAAGGTTTTAAACCAGACCTGTCCATTGTTCTTGTGCATCTAGGTTAACACACCTTTGAAATACCAGGAAATACCAAAAGTAATACCTGTGGAAGGGGGTATTAACACCCAAGAGAGCACATAATCTTGTTAAGTATACTGTAATCCAATCCCACCTTGCTTTCTCCTGCCTTCATGTAATCTTCCTTAATTTCAAATGCATAAAAGAAACTGCAAAACTGTTATTCTCCGGAGTATTTGAGATCTTGTTCCTTGGCATATGTCATTGGTTTGGCTCAAATAAACTCTTATGAAAATTCTCAACAGCTTTGGACGTTTCTTACATTGACAATACATATATAAACACACATAATTATATGAACAGACACAAAGACCACACAGCTTTCCATTCTAACATTTTAGAATTTCCATTCTAACATTTGTCTTTGATATTTTTAATTGAAGGGAAGATTGAAGGTTGTAAAAGTATGAAAGAAGAGCAGAGGTGATTGGGAAGGCAGAGACTTTAGGGGAACTAGATTGGGGAGATCTTAAATTTCCCAAAGAGGTCGCTGAAGTTCCATATATTATCCTTAGTAAAATCATGCCAATGAGAAGGAGGTAGACAGTTTGTGTAGGTAGTTTGTATATAACTTTTGTATGGATAGCATGAGTTCAAGAAAGGGGTTCTGAGAACTTCTTGTGGAAGTAGCAGGATCAAATAGAGAGAAGAGTGAGGTCTAACAATAGCCAGGAAAAAATTTCTAGCCCACAAATTGGGAAGTGAAACTTTACTCAAGACAAAGAACCATGAAAATTTTCCAAGCCCAGGGAATTAAGGAGGAGGCCCCCCACTCAAAACAGAGTCAGGAAGAAAGTATTCCAACCCAGCAGGTACTTTTCAAACAAAGAAGCCCTCACCCAGCTTCTGCTTGCCTGGGACTCTTCAGCAGCCTTAACCACAATTTTTTCTTTTTTAAAGAATTTCATCCTGAAGGTATGAATATTTTATTCTATTAGAAATATTATTGTGAATGTGATGTAAGATTTAAAGGAAAGCCCAAATGTGGAATTCAAAATAGAATTCTAAATCCCACCTTTGTAATGCAATATCATTTTATAACATAAATCTCATTTCCCCTTTCAAGGGCCTCTGGTGGCTTCCTATTAAATTCCACAGTTGGAATTTAATACAAACTCCATCCATGTCTTATAAATCTCTACATGTTCTGGCTTGTGCTTACCTTCTGAATCCTCTCCTCCCACTCCCTCCTGATTGCTCACTGCTTACAAGACATTTTGCAGCTCCTTGAACATGTCAAGCTTGTTCCTGACTTAGGGCTTTTATCCTTGCTCTTCTCTCCACCTGAAACACTCTGCCCCCACCCTTGAGGTAGCTCTTCCTCCCCTTTGTTCAAGTCTGTGCTTAATGTCACCCTACCTGAAACAGGCCCCACCCTCACTCCATCACACTCTATTTACTTTCCTTGGTTTTCTTCTCAATACATAGAAACTGTCTGAAATTATCTGGCTCATGTGTTAATTGTGTCACTCTCCATTATGACATATAGTCCAAAAGACTTAGGGGATTTTCACTTTTGCGTCCTAAGCGCCTAGAACAGAATCTGGCACATAGCAGATTTTCAGTATCTATATCTTTTAAAAAAAAAAAAAAGAAATGAATGGTTAATTAATGATTATATACTTAGTGACTACTGTAAGGGGAGCAGTATTATTAATAGTTTAGAAGAACTAATTATAGTGAGATTATTAACTATCTATTTTGAGTGACAGTTAACTTCATCAATTCAAATATTTAAGCTCTTTCAGGGAAGTTTATAGGCTAGCCTAGATATTTCCTGGTAACATTACTTTATAGAGAAAAAGGAACAATGGCATTGAAGTCCATTATTACCAGAAAATATCAAAATGTATGAAGCTTTTTTTCTGTAAGATTAAAAAATTCATATTTAAAACTCAGATGAATTATTTGATGTTTCTTAAGCAATGGAAAGCTCAAGTTTGTCTTAAGCTGAAAAAGATTAATTTATGTAATTCCAGAGATCAATTGTTTGTACAAATCCACACAGGATTATGATTAAAGGTCACAGGAAAGATCATTTTGTTTTACTTCTGATTGAAATGAGGGAAATGTCTTATGTAGATAGCCTTCTCATATAACCAACAATCTTTAAAACCTGACTTCCTGCAAACAGTTCATTTAATATTCTTTTTCATAAATTCATTTTTTAAATGTATTTACGTATAATTTTACACAAATGCATTATCTAACATCATACTCACATGTACTGTGCACAATCATTTTCTTCTTCTTTATATTGTTTGGTTTCTTTCACCCCATACAAACAATTCCTGCTTTGTAACTTATCTTAACACATGTGTCTGTGTATATATTTATGTTACAGACATACACACATATGCACGCACACACACACGCACACCTCTATACATATAACATTCAAAGAGTAGAGAAAAAAGACAAAGTGAAAAACCTTGAAGAAGCCTGAAGAAAAAAAGTGTACCTATAAAGAAACCGGGATAAAAATTTACAGCGATCTTCCTGCCAGTTACTATGGAAGCAAGAGAAAAACCTTTGAAACAGCACCAAAAGTTAAAAAAATGAAAGAAATCCACAGGATCAGTATGCAGGAAACTATAAAACAGAGTTGAAAGAAATGAGAGAAGATCTAAATAAATCAATGGGAGGTATTCCATGTTCATTGACTAGTAGACTCAATATTGTTAATATGTCATTTCTTCCAAATGTATCTATAGACTCAACACAATTTCAATCATAATCCCAGCAAGCTATTATCCAAATATTGACAAACTGATTTTGGAGTTTACAAGGAAAGGCAAACAATTATAATAGTCAACACAATGGTGAAGAAAAAGAACAAAGCTGGAAGGTCACATTACCTAATTTTAAGACTTACTATAAAGCTGTCATAATAAAGATAACTTGGTATTGGTAAAAGAAAAGACACATAGATCTACAAAACAAAATACAGCCCAGAAATAGACCATAAAAATATAATCAACTGATTTTCAATAAAGTTGCAATAGAGTCTTTTCAACAAATGGTAACTGAGAAATAAGACATCTATATGCAAAAAGATGAACCTAGGAATGAAACCTTACACCATTCATAAAAATTAACACAAAATAAATCATAGACCCTAATTTGAAATGCAAGACCAAAACATTTCTAGATGAAAAAGTAAGAGAAAATCTATATTACTTTGTGTTTGGTGTTGAATATTTAGATACAACATGAGAAGCACGAGCCATGAAAGAAATCTTGATAAGTTGGACTTTATTAAACATACAAACTACTTCTCTGTGAAAGATAATGTTAAGAAAAGGAGAAGACAAGCTACTAACTGGGAGAAAATAATAATAAAACAGCTGATCAATTATGTTTATCTAAAATTTACACAGAACTCTTAAAGTCAACACAAAGATAGCAAACAACCTAATTAAAAATGGGTAAAAGATCTGAACTGACACCACAACCAAGAATATAAACAGATAACAAATAAGGACATGAAAAGATCGCTGACCATCATTATCAATAGGGAATTTCAAATTAAAATAACAATGAGATACCACTACACACCTATTAGAATGGCTACAATTCAAAATACTAACGGAAATCAATTGCTTGCAAATATTCAGAGTAACTACAACTCTCATTCCTTGCTTGTGGAAATGCAAAATAGCACAGCCACTTGGGAAGATACTTGTGTTTCTTAGAAAGATGAACACAGTCTTTTATTTTTAAATTAAAGTTCATTGGGGTGACAATGGTTAGTCAAGTACATAGGTTTAGATGAACATAGTCTTACCACATAATCATGTGCCTTCATGTTCCTAAGTATTTATCTAACTGAGTTGAAAATATGTGTCAACAAAAAAAACATTCACATGAATATTTGTAACAGTTCAATTCATAGTCACCAAAAATTGGATGCAACCAGGATGTCCTTCAATAGGTGAATAGTTAAACTGTTGTACATGAATGCAATGGAATAGTATTCATCAATAAAAAGGAATGAAATATCAATTCAGACAAAGACATACAAGCATCTTAAATGCCTATTACGAAGTAAAGAAGCCAGTCTGGAAAGATGAGAGATGGTATGATTCCATTTGAATAATATGTTTGAAAAGACCAAACTATAGCAACAGTACAATAATGAATGATTGCTAGGGGATTGGGGAGGGAGATTGAGTAGGTTAAGTAAAGGGCATTTACTGAGATGGTGAAACTATTCTGTCCGATATTGTAATGATGGATACATGACACTTTACATTGTTGGTAAGAGCCATAGATAGACCTTTACAGCATACATTATAATTAACAGTGAAAGACTGATGTTTTCCCTCTAAGATCAGGAATAAGGCATGAATGTCTACTCTCACAATGTTTTATTCAACATTGTACTGAAGAGTCTTACCAGAGAATCAAGAAAAGGAAATAAAGTGCACAAATTGGAAATTAATATAAAGACATATTTACATATAAACTTATACTCTGGTTTCTCTTCAGATCGTATAAATCTTTAGCCTTTTACATATAAACTTACTAAAACATGTACAGCATTTGTATTCTGAAATTTACAAAATGCTCATGAAAGAAATCAAAGACCTTAAAAATGGAGAGACATGCCATGTTTATGAATCGGAAATCTCAATATAGTAAAGATGTCACTTCTCCACAAATTTACCTACAGGTTTAATACAATTCCTGTCACCATCCAGGCATGTTTTTTTCATAGGCATAGACAGCTTATTCTATAATTTATGTGAAAACATAGTTTCTAAAATAGCTAAAATCTTGGAAAAGGAGAGTAAAGTTGGTGCAATCACTCTATGTGTTATTAAGACCTATTATATAGCTACAGCAATCAAGACAATGTAGTACTGATAGAGGGATCATTGCATAGATCAATGGAACAGAATAAAAAACCCAGAAATACACCCATACTAGTATTCTTAACAGATTATGCAAAGATGTAAAAGCAATTCAATGGAGGAAGAGTCTTTGCAACAAATGGCACTAGAATCATTGGATATCCATTGGCATCATGAATATGCAAATTAAAACATGAACCTCGACTTCAACTTCACAATTCATACAAAATGTAACTCAAAATGGAAGTTAGAATGTAATACTATAAAACATGTAGAAGAAACATGGGAGAAAGTTTTTGCAAATACAGGCAGAGTTAATAGACTAGAAAGTAAAAGCACTATCCTTAAAAGAAAAAATTGATAAATTGGACTTTATCAAAACTTAAATTTAAATTTAAAAATTTTGCTCTGTGTATGACCCTTTTAAGATGCTGAAAAGACAAAGTACAAAGTAAGCCACATATCTGACAAAGAACTAGTATCTAGAGTATATACGGAACTCTCAAAATTCAAGTCTTACCACAATAAAAAAATAATAATAAACTCAACACTAAAAAAAAAACAAAATCCAATGAGAAAATATTCAGCTGGCAAATAAACACGTCAAAAGGCTTTCAACATAATTTGTCATCATGAACTTGCGAATTAAAACCACAATGGGATATTACTATACACCTATCAGAATGGCTAACATGAAAATAATGACAATATCAAATGTGGATGAGGATGTGAAAACATTGAATTAGTCATACATTGCTAATGACAGTGTAAAATGGTAAGGTGACTGTGGAAAAAAAGTGTGAAAGTTCCATAAATAACTAAACATGAAACTATGAAATTACCCAGCAATTGCACTCTTGGCCATTTTTTTCCAGAGAAATGATGACTTAACATTGATACACAAAAAACATGCACATGAATGTTCATAACAACCTTATCTGTAATAGCCAAAAACTGTAAATAAATCAAATTCCATTCAATGGGTGAATAGTTACATTGTGATATATCCATTTCATAGACTATTACTCAGCAACAAAAATGAACAAATTATTGATACATATATGCAACCACTTCGATTACTCTCCAGGGAATTATGCTGAGTGAAAATGCCAATCCCAAAAGCCTACATACTACACGATTTTATTTATATAATATTCTTGAAATAACAGAATCTAGAAATGGAGGACACGTTAGTGGATTCCAGGGCTCTAAGAGGCGGTGGAGATATAGGTAGGAGTTGGGCGTGGTTATAAAAGGGCAACAAGGGAGACCCTTGTACTGATGGAACTGTTCTTTACCTTTGACTGTATCAATGTTAATATCCTGATTGTAACATTGTAGCATAGTTTTGCACCATATTACTGTTTGTGTAATTTGTTTATAAATTATGGTATTTGCTTTTTTAAAATTTTTATATAGTCATCTGTATCTGTCTTTCCATTGTTACTGCTAGGTTTATAGTCTTGCTATTAAGAGACCATCCTTCCCCCTTTGATTGGACATATAGTTTCCTAGGCTTTCTTCTAAGAAGTCATTATTGCAACTGGAATTCATTTGGGGTAATGATGTAATATAAAGCTCTGATTTGTCTTTCCAGATGGATATCAAGTCATCCTTCTATCCCTTACTATCCTGTTATGTTTTCCTTGACTGAGCTTGAGCAGTACTATTTTCAAATGAAACTTGACACAACTATTTCTAACTTAAAACTCCATTTGGCTTATAATTGAAACTGTGTTGAAGTTTTATATTAATTATGGGAGAACTTATATTTTTATGATACTTATATTTTATGATACTTAGATATTTTCTTCCATATCTGCAACCTTAATGGCAGGACCAAAAAAGCTGGAAAGACTATCCGATAGGATCAAAATTTGTTCTGTTTGCTGATATGAAAGACTTCTTTGGGAGTCTATTTTGTATATGATACAAAATTAGATACACATTTAAATGCTTAGCAAGTCATTGGAGTAAGCAAAGTCTTGTTTGTCTACTCTCTTAACCTGTGAGTTGTAGCAAGGCAGGGCAGGAGGCCTCAGTCATGTATAATGGTGATACCATTGAAATCTGCTGATTGGAGCCTTGGCTCTACAGAGCATATAGCAGATTTTCTCTTCAATACTAATAAAAATGTCTATACATCATAAGAAGGGTTAATCAAAAGTAGAAAAATCTTTCATTTGTCACCACATAAGCCAAAACCCTCCAGACGTTTAACAGAAAATTTTTAATGGAATTCACTCAAAGGAGTTTGAATTTGAAATACACACTTAAGAAACTGGTAGATGTGTACATTTTTATTCAAAAATAACTTTTTTCTTAATTGGCAGTACAAATCCCATAGGGTAAGCATTATTCTTTCTGAATTTGAAAAGTTGGAGAATGAGCTCTGGATATTAGAACAATTTATTAGAGTTTATACGTTTGAGTTGAAAAGGAAACCTAAGTCTGTATGTGCCCCCATTTTACAGAGGGGTGGTGCGAATGTTTAAGTTTCCTTCGACACACAGCCTAAATTGAAAGCCAATTCTACCAATTCCCAGCTCAGTGTACTTTGCAGGACCTCGTGTTTCTGTTATTCATCAGTACTTGACTAAATCAACCTCCCTCTCTCCTATGCCCTCTCTTCCTCTAGTAAATGGAAGCCTTGTTGAGTCCCCCTTTGTCAAGTTTTTATCTGTATTTTAGTTTTCTTATATATGTACACTTTTATTCTTTTTGGCTTCTCCCTATGCCACATCCTTCTATTAATCATTGTGCCCTTTAATTGTGTTGTGTGACAATGGAAGCTTGAAAAATTCCTTCCAAAAGTATATTTAAAAATCGGTACACATTCTCTCTGTGGTTGTGCTTTGAGGCAATGAAATTGGAGATGAAACCAGAGCGAAGCGGAGGCAAGACGGGTGCTTTGACAATTCCATCATAAAGTTTTCCAAACAATTTTTTTTCCTAAAAATATTATGTTTTTTGTTTTTGATTACTGTACTTCTTGAATATGAAAAACTGTCTCCTGGATCTATTTTACTGAGAGGGAAAAGCACTGTAATTAATCGTTGAGGTTTCTCAAACTCCTGTGAACTATGGCTCCTTCTTAGAAAACATGAGCCACAGGTTGGAGACATTAAATTAAATCGCTCAGCTATTTCGTTTCCTTACAATACCATCTAAACAACCTAGGCTTTAAATTTTTTTTCAGGAAGCTTTCCTTTTCCCTCGTCAATTATAATTAGGGTTCATGGACGGCCAGAGACTAAAGGAACAGTGACTTTTCTGCAATTCTCAAAAGTGTTGTAAGTATTAGAAGGCCAAGCCAGCCCCAGCTGGCAGCAACATGATTACAGATGATCTAAAAAAAGAGTAATATGTGGACTGGTTTGAATTCAATAAAAACCCCAAACTCCCGTGTGATCTCACCATTAAGGTAAATATGGTGTTTTCACTCAGTAGTAGCAATGACGGAGGTTTCATAAACGATAAAGGAATTCATTGGTGACTTGAGAGTGTATGTTTGTTAGCATACCATATTTACATTCAGATAGTTTTTCCACAATAAGAAAAGCTCGCTTTGCTGTGGGTATATTTTCACATATGAATGTTGATTTTTGGCCTCTAAGAATGTAGCGTTTTCACAGTAGCCTGTTCATCAATGTCTGTTGTAATAATAGGATTTACTAGAAAGGCTTTAGCATCCACAGAACAGCCCCACAAAGTAAGGCTTTCTCAATGATATTTTGGTCAATTAGTGGTCATCATTGTCTTATGAAGAAATTCTGAACACTTGGAATACTCTGGTATGCAAGTGCTATTTGGGGGATTCTTTTGGATTGCATTATGCCATATTATTTTAGCTTTTTTTCCTGAATCGGAGTTCTGCAAAATATTTGATATCTGATCAACCATAGTGCAGAAAAATTCATAAATCAAATTATGTGGATATTAGGCATCTCTTACTGGAATAAAACTTATTTCAATCCATCATCTATGAGCTCCATGTGTGCCAATTCATCACTATAGCAATCTTGTCAGTTTATACCTTCGTAAATAATTATTTCCATCACCCAGTCTTCTAAGGGGCTTGGCAGGGTATCTTGCCAGCTGGTCCACATTAATGAAAAAACAAACTGCTTATGATCTATGGCTATGGTTCATTCTCAGCTGAGTGATATCACACTTATACGTAGTGATTATACTGTTTGAAACTGCATTTTCACATGAAGGCATTTTGTGCACACTTTGTAGAAAACTATTTTTACTTTGTCAGGAATGACTAGTAGATTGCCAACCTAACAATTGAAGAAACGATAGGTTGTTTATGTCTGTGGCCACTCTAATAGAAATAGATGGTTTGTCAGAATCATCATCTCTGGGTCATTGTATACCTTGTGACTAATATTTATGTGCATGTTAGAATCAGAATATGATGGTTAGATGCCAGAAAGAAACCATCCTATTCCTTTGGCTGGACAAATTTTTCTCTATCCACACATCCAATAAGTTCATGGCAAGACAAAAATCAGGGGTGTTATTCTCCACACACCTATATATCCTGCAAGTACAGTTTCTTTTGATATTAATAGAAAGTTCTAGAAAAGGTACAAACATGTGACTACATAATGCTGTGATGCTTTTTTCTGCACATACACACTTTTGTTTATTTTCAAAGAAAAAAAGGGCTCCTATAACAAATTTGTTTCAAAAAACTTACGTTTAATCATTTGATTCCCTGTATGGAGATTATACATAAGTCCACTAGAAACCCAAGAAGTCACAATGACATTAGTTTTGTGAATGTGACCTAACCGTGGGATTCCTAATTTCCTAGAAAATGCCATTACACCTCATTCCAGTACCAGTTTTTTTATAGGCAGGAGATACAAACAAACCAAAATGATCGACGCTAGCAGATGTTATTGGCACTTCATCCACATCACCTTGACTGACTGGAATCTCTTGCAGACAGTTCCAATACATGGCAATGACTTCCTGCATCTCTCTGCTTGAGAGTGTTCTCTGACCATCCCCCAACAGGGGCAGACTGTAATTGCTGGAAATGAACACCCCAGGAGCTACTCTCCACAAGTGAGGGACAGGAGTTATTAAATAGATATCCCAGCTTCTTCACTTCTAAGTAGGATAATTCTGAGACACGTTCCACACCGTCTCAGAGGATCACCAACAGGATTGAGTTTATTTTCCACCATGTTAACCTCCTGCCCTTTTTATTGACTTTTTCCCCTTGCATTTCTTTCTTCTCCACTACCCCACAGTGGTTTGCGTAATGACCTCCCAAATAAACTACTTGCAGGCAAGTCCTTGCCTGAGAGTAGGCTTTTGGAGGAACCCAAATTAGGACACTGACTTTAGTCAATAAAATAAGGAAGGCAAACAGTAAAGGAAAAAATTCTTATATACCCCAAGTCAAATATTTTAACTTCATTGCATTCTCCAGGGTTAACATTTGCTATACATACCAGTTTCAGTGTTTCTATTGTGACTTGGGAGAGGTTATGCATCTGTATGGGATCCACTCCAGGATCCAAGTTAAATCTACATAATATGTGCAAAACCTCTCAAGTCACAGGGCCTGCAAGACCGAAGTGAACAGAACCATTGAAACTAGTCTGTATAGTAAACGCACAGTAAACAGTCAGTAAGGTTTGGTGGAAAGGAGGCAAAGAAGAGAAAAAAAAACTTTCTGTAAGGTTTGGTGGAAAGGAGGCAAAGAAGAGAAAAAAAACTTTCTAAGAGTCCCAAGCTAAATTACTTGTTAAATCGAATTATACCAGAGGTCCACATCTCAAAATAGAAGATATAGTGCCACCGTTACAATCCCCCTGTCTCATCATATTCTATGCTGCCTTCATTTGAAATATTAACCAAAAAACCATAAAGCTGATGCCACTGTTTGTGCATAACCGTTTGCTAATCTCTTTTGGAGATTTCACCTATGAATTTTATTTCAACTATCACCTCTATGCAGTTTCAGAATGGCTTTTCCTTTTTCCCATCCTCTACTTGTCCCTTGGATATGTAGGTCTACCTGAATCATGTTTTCGATGACACAAATCAAAAAATTTTAAGGCTTAATTACTCATCCCTGTCCCCTTACTCCAAACTAGCTCTCCTTCCTGACTCACCAGCAGTTTCCTGGCTGCCAATATTGAATCATCTCCTGCCAATTCTACCTTGCCTGTCCTATTCAATTGAAAATCAAGTGCAAATGACCTCATAACATCTTGCTCATCTGTCTTTCTGTTTCTTTTTTCCTCCATTAGTTCCAGTTTAGGCTTATACTGAAACAGGTTAGTTAGCACGCTGTTAGGCAGACAGTAAGGTCCCTGGTAAAATAAACAAAAGACAGCCATATCCTAAAACTCCAAGTTCTGAAGTAACTCATTCACTCCAGGACAAAATATAATGGCGCCTTGAGGTTAATAAATTATCTCATAAAATCCCTTTTGCCTGACAAACAGAGCAGATCTGACAGACAAGAATGGGTTATTTTGCTAATCCACTCAGGATGGGCCAACAGGACACACCTGGTAGACGAATTCCATTCAAGGGCGCCAGCTCCCCTTCCCCAAGCAGGCAACGGAAAGTATAAAAGTAAGAGCTTTTGCCTCAGTCACTGGGCACCCCAGTCGGGGACGCCCTCCTGCTTGGGAGCTACATTTCTTTGCTTTTTAATAAACTATCTTCTTTTACAACTTCTTGCCTCCCTTGGTCCATGTGGGGACAGAGCCCCAAAAAGCAGTTTCCAGGCTCTTGGCCTCACATAGAAAGGTGCTGGCTCAGGTAGTAAATGGCCATCAACTGTGATCAAATGGCCGTCAGCTGTGGCTAGTTGGCCGTCAGCTGTAACCAGTGAGCCATTAGCCATGAATATAACTGCCGTGGCTAGGCTAGCAGAAAAAGGGGGCTAGCAAGGAGATGGTGACTGAGTCTGCAAGCGGCACAGTGAGGGTTGAGAATTGTGTGGCTCCTGGTTCCTGTGTCTCCAACCCAGCCGCCAGTGAGAGTATAGTGGTGTGACTCCCCTATCTATGGCTCCGTGGGTGTTCCTTTTTGGCCTCACCATGTCCTGCATTCTTGTGTGGGGAGCGGGAGCAGAGACCCCACAGACCCCGCATGACACCCCACATGACAGTCCATGTTTCCATTCTTTGGTTTCACGAGACACTATCTTGGCTCACGCACTCACTCACTCACAGGAAATTCCACACATCATTTGGGGACACAGAAAAATCTCCTACACCAATACCATAACAGCTTTAGAACCAAGTTTCTGCCTATTCCCTAACCCAAAACTTTTGTATTTACCAGTACAGATTAATCTTTCTAAAGCTATACTTACTGCATATAAAATAAAGTTCAAACTTCTTAGTAGGTGTGGGGACAGAGCCCCAGGAAGCAGTTTCCAGGCTCTCGGCCTCACATAGAAAGGTACTGGCTCAGGTAGTAAATGGCCATCGACTGTGATCAAATGGCCATCAGCTGTGGCTAGTTGGCCGTCAGCTGTAACCAGTGAGCCATTAGCCATGAATATAACTGCCGTGGCTAGGCTAGCAGAAAAAGGGGGAGCTAGCAAGAAGATGGTGGCTGAGTCTGCAAGCGGCGCAGTGAGGGTTGAGAATTGTGTTGCTCCTGGTTCCTGTGTCTCCAACCCAGCTGCCAGTGAGAGTATAGTGGTGTGACTCCCCTACCTATGGCTCCTTGGGTGTTCCTTTTTGGCCTCACCATGGCCTGCGTTCTGATGTGGGGAGTGGGACCAGAGACCCCGCCTGACACCCTGCACGACACCCCGCATGACAGTAGGTCATTCAAATTTCCCCAGAAACTGCAGTCTTCCATTGTTCCCACAATTGCCCCACTTGAGCAGTACGCTCCAGCCAGCTAGATTTATTCAGTCTTACCTGGACGTATCTGGTGCTTTCCATGTTTAATAATTTCCCTCCAATTCTGGGGTCTGATGACTGTTTATTCAAATC
Organism: Rhinolophus ferrumequinum; assembly: GCF_004115265.2. Classification (NCBI taxonomy): domain Eukaryota; kingdom Metazoa; phylum Chordata; class Mammalia; order Chiroptera; family Rhinolophidae; genus Rhinolophus; species Rhinolophus ferrumequinum. The sequence goes on from NC_046284.1 coordinate 14,581,664, forward strand.
GGAATCCTTCTCTAACTCTAACAAAAACTTCTAGAATGCTATTCCTAGAAAAGTCCAACCACTTCATTTTACATATAGGGAAAATGAAGCTTAGAGGAGCAGTGTGATCTGCTTAAAGAGACAGATAATTAGGAAAAGATGCAACAGAGTGTAGAACAAAGTGTTCAAGGGAGTATCATCTCAACTATTCCAAGCCACCTCCTTCCGATCGGCCAGGGCAATGATTGTCCACATAGTTCGCACGTGGACTCACTGCCTCAAGTTCACTATTAATACCACTGCCTTGAGTTCACTATTACTTTAGCTACTTGGAATGTCAACGTAAAACTATTCACTTGAATGTTTTTCTTCCCTGTAGATTCAAAACTCTGTAAGAACAGAAACTGTCTTATTCATCCTTATAGAATGCAAATAATGGTAGTTATTATAGAAGACCAACAATAATATTTTTGTGTACCATGTTATGTGTCAGCCACTCTGTTAAGCTTATTGCATATGCAATCCAAGCTAAGTCTCGTACCAACTCTGTGGTCAGGACTGTTATCACTGCCTCTATACGGGGTCAGACAATTAAGTTCACGAACTCATCCTAGAAAAAGTGCTACATAGCTCATTGCTGAATTGAGATACAACAATTATAGGCAGTCACGGACATCGTCACAGTGGAGATTAGAGCGGAGACCGTAACAAAGCCAGAGGAAATCACTTTAAAAGCTCACAAAGCCATTCAAGCTGCACAGCCCGCCAAAACTATCAGCTCAGGTGTAGGGAGGGAGGGCCAATCAGCTTGTAGTTAACAACTTCAAACTGCAGAGAACATGTAGTCTGAAGAGATAAGGTAATAGTCCCTTGTCAATCACAGGTGTCAATCAAGTGGTCCCACACCTGGAGAGGAACAGCTCATCCCAGATAAGACCCCCAGGCTCCTGTGAGCCATGCCTTTTTTGAGACTTGTCTTTGCTCGGTTGGCTCCAAACCCTTTGGAGTGTACTTTCTCTTCTAATAATGGCCTTAAGCCACCGCTTTCTGCTCGGGCCCACTTTTATGGAGTGTACTTTTTCTTCTAATAAACTGCTTTTTCACTACTTTACCTCAGTATCTCATTCAATTCTTTGCTTGAGATGCCAAGAACCTGGACATCATGCTGAGAAGGGCCCATTCTCCGGTAACATTACTGTCACTTTCGAAGTGCTCCCCTTGGGAAGCTATGCACCAATGCCAGTACCTAGGTCCACGCTTCAAAGCAATTTTGGAACTCTGTTTCTGGAATGGCCATCAGATCTGTAGTCCTATTACCCTTGATGGTCCTGAAGGTCATCAAAACGTCTTCCTTTCAATATTTCCTTTATTTTTGGGTAAAGAAAGAAGTCATTGGGGGCCAGACCAGGTGAGTAAGGAGGGTGTTCCAATACAGTTATTTATTTCTGGCTAAAAACTCCCTCACAGACAGTGCCGTGTGAGCTGGTGCAAGAGCCATGAATTTTTGGCGAAAAGTTCAGATCATCTAACTTTTCCATGCAGCCTTTTCAGCACTTCCAAATAGTAAAGTTGGTTAACTGTTTGTCCAGTTGGTACAAATCCATAATGAATAATCCCTCTGATATCAAAAAAGTTTAGCAACATCGTTGCAACAAGTTCGCGAACTTGTCAGACCTTGTATATGGCACAATGAAACTCAGATAAGTGAAATAAGTGTCCAAGATCACAAAGCCAGTAATTATTATAGACAGCCTTTAAAGTTAGGTTTGTATAACTAAAATTCCTGAATTAACACTTTTTTTCCCCAAAATCTATTCACTAAGTTGGAATTTTTGGCTACAGAATGATCATAGTCTGTTCACTGTTTTCCATTCAAACAGTGACATGTGAAATTTAATGTGTGGACTACATGTATTGTTTTACTGTGACTTTTTCTTAACCTTAGGTTTAGTGTGTAATCACAATTTCTGAACAAAACTAGGATGAGAGAGTTCTTACCACTGAAATCATGTCTGCTGGAAGTCACTCACTGTCTTTGGACATGGAGAGAATCTGGTGCTCTGAGAACAATGAGATCTTTTGCACTCATTGTGAAAGCAATGCAGCACGTAGGATGATAGCTATGAAACCAGTATGTCTCCTCAAGATGCTGAAATGTAGTATTATTCATTCAATAGCCTCAAGAACTCATGTTGCTTGGAATATTGAATGACTTTTTCCACAAGCAAAATCATGTCACCTCCTAGACTTTCATATGTGCAATTTAAATTCTAAATCAAAAGCCTATGGTTTCAATGAATAGCCACTCTTTAGTAATGTCTGAAAGAGTTGTGTACAATACTGTATTGTAACCAAAGGCCAAATGAATCCGGGTATTGTATACTCGAAATTTACTGACAGGATAGATCTAAATTAAATCTTCTCAACACACACACACACACACACACACACACACACACACACACATGCATGCATGCACACACAAGTGGAACTATGTAGAGGTAATGAGTAAGTTATTTAGCTTGGTTGTAGTGATTTTTCACAATGTGTACATACATCAAAACATCAAATTGTATACCTTAAGTATATATAATTTTATATGTCAAAGATATCTCAATAAAATTGTTAAAAATACAATAAAATTCACCATAACTCACACACACAAAAGATTTGTGTGCAGATTGTGTTCATATATGCTTCAACTGTTGAGTTAAAAACACAGTATCCAGATTACTTGAATGACCTAAATTGGTAATTCTTAACCCTGATTGCATATCAGAATAAACATAGGACCTTTTCAAAATCTCCATGTACAGATCCCACAGAAATATCAGACAAATCAGAATATCTGTATGTGGGACCCCAGCACTGGTATTTTTAGAAGCTCCACGTGCAGCCAGGGTTTAGAACTACTGGTGTAAGCAATATCCTGTGTAGTTTGAATATTTTCAGTAAAATGGCTTTTTAAAAAATGTGCATTTGTGTGTGTGTGTGTGTGTGTGTGTGTGTGTGCTGTAGCAACATACTGATTCCTAATTCTTACTACACAGGGTTTTACCCAAAGATTTTGTATTTCTTGACTTATTTTTTTTAATTAAATTTATTGGGGTGACAATTGTTAGTAAAATTACATAGATTTCAGGTGTGCAATTCTGTATCACATCATCTATAAATTACATTATGTGTTCACCATCCAGAGTCAGTTCTTGACTTATTTTTTTTAATGTAAACTCTTCAGAACCCTTGTTCTCTTCTACCAGGTTCAACAACTAAGTGGCTATTGACATTCTGTAGCAGACCTAACACAATTGTTTTATCGTGCTAGGAAGCAAACAAACATCTGTAGCTCTTGTTTCACAAGCTAAGAAAGCTAACAGTTATTACACATTTACTCTGTTGCAGACTTTGTTCAAAACATTTTACCTGTATTAAAATATCTACCATGGGTGAACACATAATATTTGTACAGATGAGGAAATTGAGACAGAAATAAAGTATCTTGTTAAGGTCATAGAGTTGACAAATTGAAAAGCAGGCATCAGAAGTAGGGAGCCAGACCGTGGAAACTGCAGTTTTAATCACAACCTTCTACTGTTTCTCAAATAGATTTCTTGTAATTCCCATCATTGCTGGGGGTGGGGAGACTAGAAAAAAGAAGAAATTGGTTTCAATCCTTAAGATTTGACTACTTCTACACAGAGAAAATACCAGATAGAGTTAGTAGTTCTGAGAACCATGTAGATTCATTTGAAACCACTTGGGGTGTCAGCCTACTGAAAAGAGTGTAGTTAGCAATGCAAATTCCACATGCCTGTTACCCAGGATTTGCAAAGGAATCAGCAACAAACTACTTGGGCCATTCATCTTTCTATTACGTTGCAGACAGTGGCACCGAAAGACGTTAGTTGAGATTCCTTTGTGGAATCTCAACCCTAGCTACTCTTTAAAATAAATTTGAGAGCTTTGAGAAAAACTGCTGTCCACTTCCTAGAAACCAATTGGTCTGGAACTGGGGAGAAAGCACAGATATGTTTTTTTTGAAGTTCCCTCAGATGATTCTAATGTTTAGCCATTAGAATTACATTGGATGGTTCTAATGTAACCCACTGCTCTATCATGTCAACCTCAAAAGATTAAGAGATGCACATGTAGTACCCCTAAATTCTCTTTATACTATTGTACTGTTTCGAATCATGCAGGTTCCTTAGGTCAGTGGTAGTTTATATCAATCTTAACTTATACTTGCACAATTTGTTCTCCTTTTTGGAGCTCTGACTCTATTATATTATCAATTTACAAGTGTGATGGTGTATGAGGTGTTTTCAAAATGCAGTATCTTCAATAGCCACTAGGAAATATGTGCATCAGGCAGCTTTTATGGCTTTTTCATAAATAGCAATCAGGAAACTTGGGAAGGCTTTTATAAAAAGACTATACAGACACTGAATCAATTAGAATGTATTCAACACAATCATTATTTTACTTTGGTTATAAAGTGCAAAGTTACCTGCTGAGGCTGGAGTTGCTTATTCTGGTTATTCAGGTCAGAACGAATAAATCCTAATTATTTTGAATGGACTTTATTCTTCTTTTGAAGTTTGAGCCCATCTAGCTCTTCTCGTATGTCTAAATAGGAAACTTTCTCTATATTGTCATAGCATTTCTTATTATACATTAAATTTGAGGGAGAAAATTGAGTCTCATACTTTTATAATTCCCATAGTACAGAGTGTGTAGTATATGTTCAATAAATACACGTTGACAGTTGATTGTTTTTTCTCAAAGTTATGACAGCTATAGGGAATACCAGCCGTCAATGTCTGTAACTCCAGGAGAAAGATTTTCAATTTATATTCTGTATTAAAATAGTTTCTTCTGTATCGCCAAACAGTCCTTTATATCCTATACCTTATTCAATTTTTAGTTACCTGAAAATGCTTATGAATAAATATCTTACTTTATCTGTATTGTGGTCTTGGTAGAGGAAGATCATTCTTAATATAATAAGCCTCCTTGAAATTTCATGACAGTACAAATCAGATATAGAATCAGTTCCAGTGTCAAATTTACATATTGAATGAAAGAAAGCAGTTGGGTGTAAAGAACATACGCTGTACATTGCTAAAGTTCTGGAATTTATTTTGATAATGCTTTCACAATATCAATAAGTTTATCATCATGAACACAAGTTCTCAGAAAGCACAGTGAAGATATCTACTCAGAACTAAGTCAGATTTATTTTATAAAACACGTTTAGTGGTTTTCTTCTTTCTTTCTTTGTTTCTGTATGATGCATGTCTTTTAAAGTACTAAGGAATTGGTGATCTTTTCCTGCACACCATTAAACATGAGTTTAAAAATGTGATTTGTTAAAGGTTAAATATTTACCTGGCTTATGAGCCAGAAGCCAATCTAAATTGAAATCAATAAAGAACAACAAAAAAGAAAGGTATTTAAGGACACTCTTCATAGATGTTAATAAAATGCCATGACTTAATTATTAGTGGGTCTGGGATGTGTTTCACAGTCATTTTCATTTTTGAGCCATGTTTCGTTCTGTGTCCTGACTCTTAGAATCTGGGGTGAGGAGATTCAGGGCAGGGGATTTGAATTAGTGTTTGCTCCGTGCTTGATTCATTTGTCCGCAAGAAACACGGGGGAAGACAATGGTTGGCCTTAGCCATGTCTCCTCTGCTGTGTCATTTCTGCCCTTTTAGGATCCCTACGAGAGGGTCACTCCTGAGGTCTGGAATCGACTTTTATTGTTGCCTTCTGCATACCAAGTGAAGCATGTGGTCCAGTTATTATTTTGTTCAAAGTTGTAGAGCAGACCTATTCTTACTTTTTTCTCAGCTCATGAGAGACTAGGGCATACTATGTAAGGTGATTTGATGGGAACTTGCTAGAAGGGGCTTAAGAGTATGGGCTCTGGAGTCAGGTAGCCTGGCTTCAAATCCTGGGTAACTTTGGTCAGATCACTTAACCTCTCTGTGCATCCATTTCCTCATCTGTAAAATAGGTACAAAAATTATATTGATGTAGGATATTTCCTTTGTGAGTGCTGGGATCTTGTCTCGTGAAACTTAGGAATGGAAACACGGACCAAGGAGAGGTGAGTTTTTTTTTTTTTTTTTTAAAGAGGATAGTTTATTAAAAGCAAAAGGTCAGAGCTCCCAAGTGGGAGGAGTCCCGAATGGGGGTGCCCAGTAACTGAGGCAAAAGTTCTTACTTTTACACCTTCCGTTGCCTGCTTGGGGAAGGGGACTGGAGCCTTCTAATTGGATTCGTCTATCAGGTTTGTCCTGTTTGCCCATCTTGAAGGGATTCATGAAATAACCCGTTCCTATCTCTCAGATCTGATCCTTTGTCCCGTTCCTATCTCTCAGATCTGATCCTTTGTCCCGGCAAAAGTGATTTGAGATAATTTATTAACCTCAAGGCGTATTCTCATATCTTTGTCCTGGAGTGAAGGAGCCATTCCAGAACCTGGAGTTTCAGGATATGGCTGTCTTTTGTTTATCTCACCAGGAATCTTACCTGTCTGCCTAACAACATGTTAACTAACCTGTTTCACTATGCCTATCACATAGGGTTGCAGGAAGGATTAAATGACTTAATACATGAAATGTACTTATAAACGGCCTGAAATCTCATAAGTGGTATATAAGTACATTATTTTTATGATAATAATGCAGGAATACAGCCTACGACCTTCTCTTCCTCATCGCTGTCTGCCAACCATTACCAGGCCCTAGAAAAGTGCTTTTCAAACTCTCGGTGGCAACTCATTAGTGGTTTGAGAAATTGAGACAGCTTAGTTAGCATGTTGCTAGGTAGACAGGGAGGTCCCTGGTGGAATAAACAAAAGGCAGCCATATCATGAAATTCCACGTTCTGGAATGGCTCCTTCACTCCAGGACAAAGATATGAGAATGCGCCTAGAGGTTAATAAATTATCTCAGATCCCTTCTGGCTGGACAAAGGAGCAGATCTGATAGACAGGAATGGGTTGGTTCGGTAATCCCTTCAGGATGAGCAAACAGGACAGACCTGATAGACGAATCCAATTAGAAGGCTCCAGCCCCCTTCCCCAAGCAGGCAACGGAAGGTGTAAGTAAGAGCTTTTGCCTCAGTCACGGGGCACCCCCATTCGGGAACCCCTCCCGCTCGGGAGCTCTGACCCTTTGCTTTCAATAAACTATCCTCTTTTTAAAACTCTGCCTCTCCTGGGTCCGTGTTTCCATTCTTCGGTCTCACGAGACACGATCCCGACAGATCCAACATCATTTACATCAAAATCCACTTGGTAGGCTGTGACCTGTATTGTTCTTCACTTGAAATAGAATAGAACATACTAGCATGCATCACACAAAGGGCGAGTATTTAATGAAGTATTTGGTGCTAATATGAGTGTGAGACTGTTAGCTCACAATTTGAAATGGATTTTACTCAGTGCATACATTTTATCTCTCCCACCAAACCAGAGGGAAAAGTTAAGATTTCATGGATTATACATTCATTGATCCAGTCCCAACATCATAAAGGTGTATGTCATTAACTGATCACTGTGACATAATTATAGAAGCAATTTCAAACCAGTTATCTTCGTAGAGGGATACAACTGAACTCCTTCCCCCAAGGTCTGGTGGGGTTGGACAGTAGAGAAGCAGAGGGGGCTGGCAGAAATTCCCTGCCCTTTTGAGAATCACTGCACTAGACTGTAAGCTACTTAATATGCAGCACCCTTCTTTGTGTTTTTTTTCCTAGTACGCTGCACGTTGGAGACGTGTAATACATACTTATCTAATAAATTGCCAAGTTTCACATAGACCTGTGCTTTAAAAATACTGATAACACTTAAAAGAAAAAGATCCATTCATTAAATAAACCTTACGGAACAACTACTATTGGGGGTAAAATATGTCTTACAAACAATCTGATCTAAAGGAAAGAAGTTGTCAGATCTGGACACCAGTGAATATTTGCAGTGGGGGAAGCCCATTTCTTTCTAAGGATGCTGTTCTTTATAATGGATGTTAGTAGTTGTCCTTTGTCAGTCTCCAGATATGACATTGCTAAAGTCAGCAATTTGTCTGCCTGCTATCTTGGTTGTATGCAAATACAAGTGTATCTTGCTTTATACAAGAGATAAATGCGCAAAGAATACTTACTATTTACAAGAGGATTTAAAAAATCCTTGATGAATTACGAATACTTTTGATGACATTCTCAAAATTTTCCCTTCTACTCGCCAGACAATTTCCTCCCAAGTCCTATCTCTGTTTGAACACAGATTCACATTCACAATAATCACGTAGTATAACTGACTCACCTTTGTCTGAACTCGCAGGGCCTAAAAGTTCCTCCAAGGTGTTGTGTCTGCTCGCTCGCTGGCCGTGAAAGAATTCCCGAGATAGAAATGTAGATTTGTTAACGTATGAGGAGGGTCAGCTGGGCAGGGTCTGCTGGAAACTACTGAGTCTTTGTTTGGTCTCAAGTTTTTTGTTTTCCTGTAGTTGGGGGTCGAGGGCGGTAAAGCTGTTTATCGCAACTTTTGCATATGTTATGTAGATTTAAGTTGGAGCCAGGAGTGGATCCCACACAGATGCAAAACCTCTCCCAAGTCACAATGGCTAGCACTGAGCCTAAGTAAATAGAAACACTGAAACTGCGTAGTAAATGTATATGAAGCAGAATCATTAAGAGGCAAAGAAAAGAAAGCTTTCAAAAAGTCCCAAGCTAAATTAAACTTGTTAATTCAAATTATACCAGAGATCCAAATCTCAAAAATAGAAGATTTAGTGCCACCATTACAATCTCCTCTCTTCACACAAGGTATGTCTTGGACTTCCCCAAAAGATACCTTGTATGTACCTACAGATGATGCTCTCAGGATCTTCCCATCAAGTTGCTATGATTGATGGTCGATATTCAAGAACCACATGACAACAGTATCTTGCTCTTGTCTCAGCTACTGGCACCTCCACGAGAATGTGATTATTTGCGCCTAGGGTAGATCTCTAGGCGCTTCCAAACTGGCAAACCCCGGACAGAGTGGAGCATTGCTGGATTTCTGTAGTTTTTAATGCACAGAGCCATGCTTTCTTTCCAATCCTCCCAGTGAGACAGGATAGTTAGTATGGTTGCTAGGTAGACAGGGTGGTCCCTGGTGGAATAAACAAAAAAGCAGCCATATCCTGAAATTCCAGGTCCTCCACTCTCCTTTACTCAAGGACAGGAACATAAGAATACGCCTTAAGGTTAATAGATAATGTCAAATCCCTTCTGGCCAGACAAAGGAGCAGATCTGATAGACAGGAATGAGTTAGTTCGTTAATCCCTTCAGGATGAGCAAACAGGACAAACCTAATAGATGAATTCAATTAGAAAGCTCCAGCCCCCTTCCCCAAGCAGGCAAAGTATAAAAGTAAAAGCCTCTGCCTCAGTCACTGGGCACCCCCATTCGGGACTTCTACCCTCTCAGGAGCTGCAACTTCTCCTGCCTCTAATAAACTATCTTCCTTTAAAACTTTTTGCCTATCCCTGGTACGTGGGTCCATTCTTCCGCTTCATGAGACAAGACCCCGGCCCACACCCAGAAATTGCCGGCAGATCCAACATCTTTTACATCATTTGGGGACTCACAGAAAAATATTCCTACTTCACCAGTACTGTCAGATGTGAGGTTTCATGCAGAGCTGCTTTGCTGCTCATGCACTTGAATGCTTTGCATCTCCTTGAGCTTATGTCCGAGGCTCCTCTCTCCTGAGGCGTCAGGCAGGAGTCCATGGGGCTGGTCAGGCCACTGTTTTGCAAAAGCCACCGCAGGTATGACGCCTAGGCCTCAAGATGTTTGTTAGGGCCTACAAAAAAATTTGAGACCTGAACCTTTTTAAAGAGTCGTAAAATATAAAAAGCCAACTGAAAAGTCCAAATGAACATCTACAAAATATAACCTTATAAGAGAATAGATTCGGAAATCAGACTACTTGTGCTGTACCACGAAGAGGTGATTTTCTTCATCTGTAAAACGAGGATAATAGTACCTAGCTCACGTTGTTGGTCCAAATAAAGTGTGTTAATATAAAGTGCTTAGGAATTTGCATGGTACAAAGAGATGAGACAGGGGATTGTAATGGTGGCACTAAATCTTCTATTTTTGACATTTGGACCTCTGGTGTAATTTGAATTAATAAGTGTAATTTTGCTTGGGACTTTTTGAAAGCTTTCTTTTCTTTCTTTGCCTCTTAATGGTTCTGCTTCCTATACATTTACTATGCAGACCAGTTTCAAAGTTTCTATTTACTTCCGCCCAGTGCTGGTCCTGTGACTTGGGAGAGGTTTTGCATCTATATGGGATCCACCCCTGGCTCCAACTAAAATCTACATAACATATGCAAAGGTTGCAATAATCAGCTTAACTGCACCTTCCCCCAACCCCCAATTACAGGCCAAAGCAATTTACATCCTGGTTAGAAAATGCAAAACTTGAGACTCAACAAAGACTCAATGCAGTAGTTTGCAGTAGTTTCCAGCAGACTCTGCCCAGACAACCCTCCTCTTACTTTAATAAATCTTCTATATTTCTATCTCACTCGGGAATTCTTTCACGGCCCGCGAGCGAGCAGACACAACACAAAGTGTTGGCTCAGTAAATGCTACCTGCTAGTATTATTAAATTTTCATCATTGGAAAACAACTTTGAAAGTTGTTATTGTGACTTTACAAGAATTACTGATTATGGATGATGAGGGTACAATGATCATAGTCAGTCTTAAATTAGTTCTCTATATTGAAATAATTTACAAAGCAATATAAAGCAAAATTTGACCAAATATAAAATATGAATACCTTTAATATTTGATATGATGTAGGGTAGGACCTCCAAAAATGAAAGTGCATATCACTTACTGAGGTTCTTTAAAAACCCTAGTGTTATGTGTGTGGGGGTGCACTCAGGAGAATGTGTTTTTCAGTAAATCAGCTTCCCCGATTTAGACACAGAAATAGGCTCTTGGCGTAAATCATACTTTCTAAGGAAATACACAAAATGTTGCATTTTTTCACTAGAAACATCTCCAATTAGAATTTCTGTTTAGGTGGCTAAAGTTCCAAAGTTAAGGGTTTCAGGGAACTCTAAAAATAATTGGTTTAGATTTCTATTTCCAAGAGTTTTGAAAGGTGAAAAGCTACATCTCTAATTGAATACTCATCAAACTCCAAGAGAAAATAAATAGGGTGGAGAACAGTCATAAGAAAATATCAATGAAAATGAAGAACTAATTGGGAGAACCACCTATGCTTCTACAGCCTTTGCTTGATGTCCTTTTAATGATAATATATGATGTGCCAATCATAATTTACAGGGCACATTCACACATGTAGTCGCTGGATGATCACCACCCTTATTTGAAAGTGCGAATAATACAGTACCAAGATCAAACATTCTTGACGGCTTACAATGAAGCAGATACAATTCTAAGCACTTTAAACTCAGGACATCCTTGTGAGGCAGTTCTCATTATTAGCCAAATTTTTCAGATGAGGGAACACGGGGGTAATTCACCAAGTCATGCAGGGATGGAGCTGCAATCTGAACTCAGGGCTCCTGACCATATGTCCAGCATTCGTTCCTCTAGAATGCACCAACCTGACATCTTTAAAAAGTATCGAACCATTTGGCATGCTTTTGCTGTAATGACACTAATCTATTCTGCTGTTACAGAATCACAGGATTAGGGAAGTCATTGAGTCCATCCTCTGTTTCCAGGCAGGACAAACTAGAAATCATTCCTGACATATGCAAATCAATCTTGTTTTTAGAGACATCAAGAGGAAAAGATTTTACGATCTCCTATAGTAAAATCCAGGTATAAAGAAGAGCTTCTTGTATAGCTATAGCCCTATTGCCTGTTCTTGGGGAAAAAAAGAAAATCTCATTAAAATTCCATTTTATCCCACTGAGAAATGAAAAGATAACTCTAATCTAATACAAATTTGTTACTAAATGTCAAGACTTTTGAGAGAACTGAAGATCAGTAAAGCTTGTATAATTCCATTTTCAGATCAGCAGAAATGAAAACTGTTGTATCTTTCAACAGAAGCACCCGAGTCAAATTCATAAGTAATAAAGGTAATTCTCCACTTGACAATACAGAGTGTGTGTTTGTCTTAGGGCAGTGGTCAGCATACTGTAGCCCAGTGGACCAATGTGACCCACTATCTGTTTTTGTATGTTCTGCAAGCAAAAAAATTGTTTTTATACTTTAAATGGTTGGGAAAAAAATCAATAGAATAATATTTTGTGGCAAATAAAAATTATATAAACTTCAAATGTAATTGTCCATCTATTAAGTTTTATTGGAATACAGCCATCCCTATTCTTTTTTTTTTTCACTTTTTAAAAATTAAATTTATTGGGGTGACAATGGTAAGTAATGGTACACAGGTTTCAAGTGTACAATTCTATAATACATCATCTGTATATCACATTGTGTGCTTACCACCGAGAGTCAGTTATCCTTTCATCACCATATATTTGACCCCGTTTACCCTCATCTACTACTCCCCTCCCCCTTTACCCTCTGGTAACCACTAAACTATTGTCTGTGTCTATGAGTTTTTGTTTCTTTATGTGTTTGTCTTGTTCCTTTGTTGCTTTCAGTTTTATATCACACATGTGAGTGAAGTCATATGGTTCTTGACTTTTTCTCTCTGACTTATTTCGCTTAGCATAATAATCGTAAGATCCACCCATGTTGTCGCATTCTTTTATATATTATCTATGGTATGTTAGAATGGCAGAGCTGAGTTGTAGTGACTGTGACCATATAGCCTGAAAAGCCTAAAAATTTTTACTATCTGGTCCTTTACAGAAAATGTTTGCTGATCCCTGGTAGACATGAAAATGAAAACAAACCCCTTTTTTTCCCACCCACCTCCTTTCACTCAGGTTGACAGAAGGCATGGAACATTCGGAAGCAGGAAGGTCTTAAGCATCTGTAAGACCTCTCTGGCACTTGAGTGTGAGCCCAGGTTTGTCCTTGCCCAAACAACTCCCTTGCTACCCATAGCTAGGGGATCTTTGGCGTCATTTGCCAGAGATGAGAGAAAACACATGTAACTTCCAGTGTCCTCAGTGCTAATGGCAGATTAAGGCATATAAATGCTACATAATTATGTATAGGTAAGGTGGGTTTTTTTGCACTTTTCAATTATATAGAGAGAATCTGCTCTAGTTACTGAAATCTCCATTCTTCTTTAGTCAACATCACTAATAGATGGACAATAAATGATATTTGTAAGTAAACCAAATTAATCTACAAATTTTGAATGATAGAGATTCTGAATGTTTTTATTCCCCAAACCTGCATGGCTGCAAGTATGTCTGTTATTTCAACTATTAATTGGCAAGCTTAATGTGGTCTTCAGAATATAAGGATGAATAAAAACACACTGGGTTTTTAAGAAGCTCACAGTTCAGAGGGTGAGGCAGTCATTTACCTTTTCTGTGCTAATTGCATTGTTGAACTTCTAAATTCAGCTATCTGACACCAGAGAAGATAGAAAAATTATGTCTACCTGGGGGATGTCACTGGAGCTAGGCTTTAGCGTATCAATGGAATTTTAATAGAGAATGGGAGAGTAAGGGGAGATGGAGGGATCACCAGGAACACAGAAATGAATTTCTGGTCAAGAGGGCGGAACAGGCAAACACTGCTTGCCTCATCTCACAACCACACCAAAATTACAACTAAATTACAGAACAACCATCATTAAGAAGTGCCTGACGTGTAGCTGAACAGAAGTCCTATAACTATACAGATGAAGCTAAGTCAAGACTGGTAGGAGGGGCACAGACACGGAATGGGTTAGTCCCACACCCACATGTGGTGGTTAAATATTGGGAGGAATTATCTCAGCTGTGAAGGACAACCCTGAAGAGCAAGGGGTTCCAGCCCCACACCAGGCTCCCCAGCTTGGTTCCAGTGCTGGGGAGAGAAGTCCCCATAATGCCTGGCTGTGAAAAACAGAGGAGATTGTAGTTGACTTAGCTGGAGGGTGACTGGAGTCCCAGGCATTCCTCTTAAAGGGCTCATGCACGGACTTACTGCTGAGGGACTCAGTCACTCTGAGCTTCAGTGCTGGGATAGTGGCTCAAAAGGTACCAGGAGGAGAAACTGAGTTATCTGGCTCAGGGAAAGGGCTTGAGGGCAGCTTTCTCCCAGACAGAAGTGCTGGCAGAATTCATTGTTTCTTTGTTGAGCCCTTCACCATCCTAGCATGCAGATGCAAGTGTCCACCATATCTGATTTTCCATCAACCTAGCTAACACTGCACACCCCACTCTGGTGATTTCCTGAGACCACACTCCACCTGGCCTGCCCACCCAAGCTGCTTCCAGTGGCTTTTCCATACAAACATCCTGTCTTGGCTCATTCTGTGGACCTTGCTAAAATCTCTCAAAGCTTCATAAATCCCAGACAAGCAGCATCTGGCTTCAGTGTGCCCCATACCTCTCGGTGAGCAGTTCTAAGTTCAGCACTAGCAGCAGCTGGCTTTGGTTTATGGCCTGGCCTCTCAAAGCAACTCCAAGCCCAGCACTCATGGTGGCCATCTGTGGATTGCTGGGTGGCTCATGCCAGGTGTTCCCTGGCCAGGCACAGGCTGAGTCTGAACTTGGCTTGCAGCTGGACCCATCTTAGAAGGCCCTCAGCCAGCATACCAGGTGGCTGGCATGGGACCAAGCTGGAGCATCAGCCAGGCCGTGAAGTTGACACACACAAAGGGCAGTTTGGGCAGGCACCAGAGCCGTGCTTAAGTGAATCCCGCTCCATAGGGTCAGCCCCGGCACAACAGCTCCTCCACTGTAGCCATGGCCTGTCCTTACAACCAATCAGCCTGAGGGTCAATCCCTACCAGTCATGTGCAAACAGTAATCAAGGCTCAACTATAACAGGAGGGCACACACAAACCAAACAAGGGACACACCTGGATCACCTGGCTCATGTGACCAGGGAGACTGTGCCACTGGGCCCCACAACCTCCCTGGTCACATGAGTCAGGTGATCCAGGTGTGTCCCTTGTGTGGTTTGTGTGTGCCCTCCTGTTATAATTGAGGCCCCACATAAGTCCACCTAGCCAAGACTGGGAGATGTAGCAGATCAACCCAATACATACTAGACACAAACACAGAGAGACAGCCAAAACGAGGAAACAAAGAAATATGTTCCAAATGAAAAAACAGGGGAAAACTCCAGAAAAAGAACTAAACGAAATGGAGGCAAGCAACCTACCAGAGAGAGAGTTAAAAAATATATGGTTATAAGGATACTCAAGCAACTCAGTGCGAACTTCAACAAAGAGGTAGCAAGCATAAAAAAGGCATAGAAACCATAAAAAAAGAACCAGTCAGAAGTGAAGAATACAATAACTGAAATGAAGAATGCACTAGAAGGAATCACCAGTAAACTAAATGAAGCAGAGGATCGAATCAGCGATTTTGAAGACAAGGTAGCAGAACACACCCAATCTGAACAGCAAAAGGAAAAAATAATCAAAACAAATGAAGAGAGTTTAAGAGACCTCTGGGATAATATCAAGCATAACAACATTCACATCATAGCGGTACCAGAAGGAGAAGAGTGAGAGCAAGGAATTGAAAACATATCTGAAGAAATGACTGAAAACTTTCCTAATCTGATGAAGAAAATAGACATGTAACTCCAGGAAGCACAGAGAGTCCCAAACAACATGAACCCAAACAGGCCCACACCAATACACATCATAATTAAAATGGCAAAGGTTAAATACAGAGAGAGAATCCTAAAAGCATTAAGAGAAAGACAACTATTAATAGTTACTTATAAGGGAGTCCCCATAAGATTGCCAGTTGATTTCTAAACAGAAACTTTGCAGGCCAGAAAGTATTGGCGTGAAATACTCAAAGTGATGGAAAATAAGGCCCTACAACCAAGACGACTTGACCCAGCAAGGCTATCATTTAAAATTGAGGGAGAGATAAAGAGTTTCACAGATAAGAAAAAGCTAAAGGAGTTATTTACCACCAAACCAGTATTACAGGGAATGTTAGAGGGACTTTTTTAAGAAGATGAGGAAATAGGATTGATCAAAAATATGAATAATAAAATGGCAATAACCATCCATCCATCAACAGTTACATTTAATGTACATGGACTGACTATAGTGGTCAGTGAGTGATATTTGAGCACAGTAAATTAGAGGGGGAAATGGCAAAATAAAAGAGAAGGGGAAATTATGCAAAGTGGAGGGGAAATGGGGCTCCAACAAGGAAAATTAGGGTCAGGTTATAGAAGGCCTTGAATATCAAGATAAGGAGGTTAGACTTTATCACACTGATGATTTAAAATATAAAAAAAGCCTGAAAAAATTTAAAGCCCAGGCATAAGCTAATTCAATTTTACAATCTAGCCTAACCATTCAGAAAATGGCATTACCATATCAAACTGCATTATAGTATAGTGGTTGTATCATTATTATTATTATTATTATTATTATTATTATTATTATTTTATAGTTTTTATAGTGCTGTAACAAACAACTCCAAAATCTTAGTGGCTTACAATAATAGCTAAAGCTATTTTTCAATAACAGTACGTTTCTTCCATGGATTAGGTATCATGCTTCGCTGTGCCTTCTCTGTTCTTGGGACCCAGTCTAAAGGAATAGCCTCTCTCTGAACCATTGTGGGTTCCTGTTAGGCAGGAAAGAGAGTGATGACAGAACCAACTGCTGGCTCTTTCAGTTTTTCTTTGGAAAAAGCTTGCATTACCTCTACTCAATTTTTATTGGCCAAAGCATGTCACAACTTAGTCAAATGGAGAGAGTTGTAATATAGTCATCTCACAGTGAGGGGACAAATATTAGAAACAAACATACCCCAGCTCTGCTACTTACTAGCTATATAAACTTTGGCAACTTAACCTCTTTGTGCTATTTATTATTAGAATGATTTTAATAATAAAAGTGGCAATGAATATTTATATCTATGCACAGAACATTTGGTTTTGAAAATTGACCTGTAACCTTTTGCTCCCCCGAAAAAACCTTCCCAAGTCCTGGACCCCCCTGTGCCTCCCTACTGCTCCCATACATCAGGCCATGATCCTATATGGCTCAAAATGACAAAAACATTTCAGATTTGTCTTTGCAGTGCCCACTGTGCTTCTCAGAGTACTATCGTTCAGTAGGTCCTCAACAACGTCTGCTCTGCCAAATGGAACTTGAGCTGCTGCAGCCTTATGGGAAGCTGCCAATAACCGTGATTGGGACTTGCATTCAGATGGTACTGTGGTTGACAAAGTTAGCAACTATAGTGTTTTGAGCACAATGGGAGAGCAAAAGAACTCCTTTAGTTTAGTCATATCAGCAACTGGCATTTATGTGGCGCTTCTGGGTGACAGACATGCTCAATGCACTATCTAGCTCATTTAATAGTCACAACATCCCTGCAAGGCAAATGTTTCATCATTCTTACATTACAGGCAAGGAAACTGAGGCACAGAGATGTTAAGAGATTTTTCTAAAGTCATATATCTGGGGAATAGGAGAAGCAGGGTTCCAATGCAAACAAAATAGCTCTGGAGTCCGTGATCGGAACTGCTGCACAATCCTGTTCCTGGAATAGCAGTCCTCACCGACTGAATGTGAAAACCAGAGAGGCCTTTTGCAAGGTACATCCCGCTCAGGGGTTTCCAAACTGCCACACGCAATTTGAAGTTGTGTGGCGATGACCTTTGATTACAATTTTCTGGATACTTAAGGCTATAGCTATAATCTATGATTTCAAATTTTGGTATGCTTAAAAGAACCTCACTGCCCTCTTTGGTCCATGTTATGCTATATAATTACCATACATTTCAACTTATACAATAAATTAATACTGAAAAAAATACTTGCTCCCCCGAAAAATCCTTCCCAAGTCCTGGACCCCCCTGTGCCTCCCTACTGCTCCCATACATCAGGCCATGATCCTATATGGCTCAAAATGACAAAAACATTTCAGATTTGTCTTTGCAGTGCCCACTGTGCTTCTCAGAGTACTATCATTCAGTAGGTCCTGAGGGCTATATAAAAGTTTATTAGGAAAAAGAAAAAAGATTTGACATTACTGATCATTCCCTCTTTCCTTGACAGTCAAAGAAATGCAAGAGTGAGGGACAGGGGCAAGGCCATGAGGAATCCTTAAAACCAGGCTGTCAGATCAGGACTCTTGACTCTCAGTCCCAAGTGTTTCTGCTGTATCTTGCTGCTTTAGGTACTAAAATGCAACCATGAGTCATATGCAACATACTACTGCAAGAGATGATTGAGTCAACTCACCCTTCCTTTCTGTAGTCCCAAGCCCTGAGAGAGAGAGATCCATTTTCATAAAATCGGATTGATCTATCTGGATTTCTTTTATCATGCTCTCGGGTATAGATAGGGTATGATTTTTTCTCTACTTATTATTAATAATACTTCAGTAGCTACTCTGGGGGCTGCTGTGGATTCTCAAATTTTATATTAACAATATAGATGGCTTTTCAATAATTTACACTGTAGTGTTCATAATAAGTGCACAGGTATTAAAAATTAACGAAGAATAAATAATATCCTAACAATGAGACTGGCTAGGTAGAATTATCCACCAAGGAATGGGACTGTCAAAATGTGTATTAAATGTCTTGATTAGAGCAACATTTTAAATAGTTTTGTCTGATAATTTTTTAAAAGAAGTGGGTTACATGGTCTAAAAAATTCTAGATCTCTTCCCCTCCATTATGTCAGCACGCTGCCTAATAAAATGCATCTTTTAAAATATAGAAGCAAAATGTGAGAGTCCATCTCTCACATGCACATCTCAGCTTCTTTACCACCTAAAAGTTAGAAATCCATATTTTTTCTTTTTCAAGGCTTCATCATCAGAGCATCTGCTTCTCATCTAACTTTTCTCATTTAAAACTTCCAATCTCCTTTCCCTCCTAGTTATTAACAACAGATTTATGCACAATCTTCCTTATATCCCTGAAAAATTTATACTCATTCATTAAGGCACGATTCAAATGTCATTTCTGATGTAAAGCTTTCCCTACTATTAGAACCAGTAGAATTTCTTCTTTTGTTTGCACTGATGTATAAATTTGATTGTTCTAATTAAAGCAATTATTTTATTTATTTATTTATTTATTTATTTTTAATATATTTTTTATTTTCAATTACAGTTGACATACAACATTATATTAGCTTCAGGAGTACAACACAGTGATTAGACATTTATATAACTTATGAGGTGATCACCCTGATAAATCCAGTACCCATCTGACACCATACATAGTTATTACAATAGTGACTATACTCCCCATGCTATACTCTACATCCCCATAATTATTTTGTAACTACCAATTTGTACCTCTTAATCTCCATCCACCACTTTACCCAATTTCCCTCCCCCCAATCTGGCAACTATCAAAATGTTCTCTGTATCTATGAGTTTGTTTCTGTTTTGTTTGTTTCTTTATCCTGTTCTGTAGATTCCACATATAAGTGAAATCATATGACATTTGTCTTTGTCTGACTTACTCCACTAAGCACAATATCCTCTAGGTCCATCCGTGTTGTGGCAGATGGCAGGATTTCATTCTTTTTTTATGGCTGAGTAATATTCCATTGTGCTTTCATGAACGTACGTCATTTGTGGAGGTGGTTGGGTGGTGTTCTGGTGTGGTCTGAAGCTGGCCACCAGGTGTGTTGTTTCTGGTGCCTCTTAGGAGGGGCACTAATGCAGGCCAACGTCAAACACTGCCTGTGCCCTCCCGCAGCCAGTCGGTATGAGCTACAAAGTGATCTGCAAATGGTTGCCACTTGTGCTGGGCTTGGAGGTGCCTGGGAGAGGCTAAGCTGAGAACAGAGGTGACTGCCTTCAGTGCCGGGCTTGCAGCTGCTTAAAAGAGAAATGGGACACACCGAAGTCAAATGAGAGTTGTTTGGGGTTTGTGAATCTTTGAGAGATTTTTTTTTTTTTTTTTTTTTTTACTTTGGATATCATTTGTTTTTTACAAAAGAGACATGGAAATTATTTACATGATGAGATTTCAGAACTTCAGTGGAGTGGGCAGCTTCACGTGATGCCATGTCAGTAGTGATTTATTTCAGTCTACATACTTTCCAAGAATGTCACCATCTCTAAACAAGAAATAATCCTTGTCATCTATAACTACTTTGGTGCCTCCATATTCTGGAAGGAGAACTTTATCTCCAACTTTCACGCTAACTGGTTGAATCTCTCCGCCCTTTCCTTTAGAGCCGGATCCAACAGCTACTACTGTTGCTTGTAATACTTTTCCTTGAGATTTTTCTGGAAGCATAATGCCTCCCTTGGTTACAGTTTCTGCAGCACTCCTTTCAACTAATACTCGGTCAAAGAGGGGGAGAAACTTTCTAAATGCCTGTCCTGCCATGACTCCGGCAGCAGCAGTTCGTACTCTGCTCTCGCGCTGCGGCCGCAAGGAGACACCTGCAGTCCGGTTTTCTAGACACGTGAACTTTACAAAAGCACCTTTGAGACATTTTAAGAAATTCTGGAGCATGAGCCTTTTGTATGGAAAAGCCACTGGAAGCAGCTAGGTTGGGCTGGCAAGTTGAGGTGGGCGGGGCCAAGGTGTCAGGTTGATGGAGACTCAGATATGACTCCTGGCAGTATCTGCACATTGGAAGTGGGAGAGTTCAACAAAGAAACAATGGCTTCTGCCAGCACTTCCATCTGAGAGAAAGTTGCACTTCCAGCTCTCACTCTGAAGCCAGACAACTCAGTTGCCTCCCTGTACTCCCTGGCGCCTTTGGAGCTCCTGCCCCAGTGCTGGAGCTCGGAGTAAGTGAGTCTGTCAGCACTCTGTCTATGTGTGGGGCCTTTAAGAGGAACGACTGAGTCTCCAGCAGCCCTCCATCTCACTCAGCCACAATCTCCCACAATCTCCACTGGTTTTCACAGCCAGACGTCATGGGGACTTCTCTCCCTGGCTCTGAAACTCTGGGCTGGGGAGCCTGGTGTGGGGCTGGGACCCCTCGCTCTTCAGGGGGGACCCCTACAGCAGAGTTATCCCTCTTGATTTTTAACTGCTACATGTGGGTGTGGGACCAACCTATTCTGCATCTCTGTCTCAGCTGCTGGAGTCAACATGGCTTCTTCTGTATGTCCTTAGTTGTCTGGCTTCTGTTCAGCTGGACTTCAGGCAATTCTCAATGACAGTTGTTCTGTAGTTATGTTGTAATTTTGAGGTGGTCATGAGAGGAGGCAAGCACAGTGTTTACCTATTGCACCATCTTGATAAGAACTCTTAAAACTCTTAAAACAACTATTTTGTATATAGTTATCTGTATGCCCCCATGTCAGGCTACAAGATCTTTGACAGAAGGGATTCTTATTTTGCTTTGAATGCTTGATACTCAGAACAGTGCTTGACACATTTTCATTGAATGGTAATTGTTTTTATCAATCAAAATCCTCATAAGAAGCAAGAACTTAAAATTTTGACCAAAATATGTACTTATTGTCAATCTTATGAGGAAGAATATAGAATTTACATCTCTAAAGAGTTCGAGATTGGTTTCAGTTTTCATAGGTAGAAGAGAGATTATCTCTCAGAATTTGTGCCAGATCAGTAAAGGTCTAATCCTATACTTGGAGAAACTACTGTACAAGTGTTATCTTTTTTTTAGTCCATAAAGAAATCCATCCAGGCTACCACATTGCATGTAGTCATCATGACTTCTTAAGCGTCTCTGCTTGTGACAGTTTCTCAGACATTCCTTGTTTTTGATAACCTTAAAAGTTTTGAAAAATACTAGTCAGGTATTTTGTCCCTCAACTTGGATATATCTGGTGTATTCCCAAGGATTAGACTAGGGTTATGGGTTTTGGAAAGGAAGACCATAAAGTTTAAGTGTCATTTTTATTACATCATATCAAATGACTTATCAATGTTTGCAGTGACCTTTACCACCTTGCTGAGGTAGTGCTTGGCAGGTTTTCCATTATAAAGTCATTTATTTTCCTCCCTTTCCATACTATACTCTGGAACAAAGTCACTTATAGGCAACCCAAATTTAAGGAGTGATGAATTATGTTCACCCTCCTTGAGGGTGTAGTATCTGCATAAATATTTTGGAATTCTTCTACAAAGGAAATAGGTCTGTTCTCCTCCATTTACTTATTCAATCATATATTTTTATCAGTATGGACTCATGGATATTAATTTTATACTTTGGGTTATAATCTGGTATTACTCTATTAATTTTCTTGTTCAGATTGTTCCAGATTTGGCCATTGGGAGCTCTTTCAATTGACTTCAGAGTTCCTTTGACATATCCCCTTCACTGTGAGTTTTTTAAAAGTACTTTCTTACTTTGTGGAACTACAAGATGCTCCAGCCTCATCTTGTATATTTCCTGGTCCAGTCCTAGAATCAGCTCTGTCTTCAAGGATCCCTGGTTCCTTTAGTTAGAGAATGGTATTACATTATCTTTTTCTGAAACAGTGGCACAATGATGTAGTAGAGAGCTGTCGTGATACAATTTGTTCTTAGATGATTTCTGATAAGCTATGTGTCACACATTGTCTCCCTGGAAAAGAAACGTGTTCAGTCCAAGCAGATACTTATACAGCTCACCTGCAACACAAACAGCATGAAGAGATTCTCCTGCAAGTTCTAAAAGACCCTCTGGTTTCCCATCTTTTCATTCTTAAGCCAGTTATTTTGAATCCTTCACATTCACAAAGAAGCCACAGACAATTATGCTTTGAGATAAAATGTGATAGAAAAGGGAAGTAACCTTTTAAACAGACCATTTGGTTAAATAATCTCCCAAATAATAGTAATTATTTAGTTTGCCAGTTAGATGGTGAGTATAATTAAGGTGACTAAATAACTGTAACAATTATGATGCCACTTTTAGTTTTTAGATTTTGTGGCATAGTGCAAATTACGGCTGAAAGACAAAACTGATCATTTAGGCAAACTATTGCTCTACATAGTATTTATAGGACAATTAAAATGTTCACTGTTGCACTTATAAAAGTTGTATAGGGCTGCCTGGTGGCTCAGGTGGTTGGAGCTCCGTGCTCCTAACTCCGAAGGTTGCTGGTTTGATTCCCACATGGGCCAGTGGGCTCTCAACCACAAGGTTGCCAGTTCGATTCCTCGACTCCCGCAAGCGATGGTGGGCAGCGCCCCCTGCAACTAAAATTGAACACGGCACCTTGAGCTGAGCTGCCACTAAGCTCCTGGATGGCTCAGTTGGTTGGAGTGTGTCCTCTCAACCACAAGGTTGCCGGTTCGACTCCCGCAAGGGATGGTGGGCTGTGCCCCCTGCAACTAGCAACGGCAACTGGACCTGGAGCTGAGCTGCGCCCTCCACAACTAAGACTGAAAGGACAACAATTTGACTTGGGAAAAAGTCCTGGAAGTACACACTGTTCCCCAATAAAGTCCTGTTCCCCTTCCCCAATAAAATATTAAAAAAAAAAAAGTTGTATGAATCTTATAGGATATTAATATGTGCTCTAAATAAATGTTACTCCTAATTATTGCAACATGACCTTTTCATTAATCTAAAGGTATATGTTGGGCCAGAAACAGATGAAGGACAAAATATACCAAGACATTTTAGGGGCACTGTTTTTTTTTTGTAGTATTTCCCCTGGTTGATATGAGTTTCCTTCCAGCAAAATTATGAAGCAATACAATTAACAACAAATGAAGGTTAAGTACTCTTCCCACTTTCTTAGGCTTGAAATAAAATTATCCAGATGACCTTTTCACAATTACGTAAAACTACTAGATATTTATCTGTAGCCTAGAAATATACAGCTAAAAGAAAAGCAAATCCTCTAATCAGATGGTGAACTAGTCCCCCAGTGCTCTTCATTTCCCATCGTTTAGTTCAGCCTTTGTCATTTTTCATTAGTGCAGTTGCAGAAATCTCCACTACTTTTTTGACCTCACATATGCTTTGTTTTCCAATAAGGAAAGCCAATGGGCCTTCTGTCTGGAAACTTTATCATATTGTCTGAAGTATTTCCTAAAATAAATATGTCAACTAAGGAGCAAAATAAATGCCAGTGATGTGCAGTGTCTCTGACCAAATTATCATGCAGCCTGTGCTGCCAATGCTTTGCAGTAAGTGGGGTGAGAGAGAAAGAGCATTTGATTTTCAAGAATTATTCCATGTGAAAGCAATGGCATCAGGGTCACTGACAACAAAGTACAGTGACCATTTTCTAATAATTAAAACCAGCAATTAAAACCATGTGTCAATGGACAGGCAAGTAGAAATGACATTATTACTCAAGCAGAAGCAGGATGTCAGGGTGTTGGAAATTGAATTTCAGCTCAGGTAGGAAGGTGGGCTGGGTAAACTCTGAGGCCTCTTTTAATTCTCAGGCATGTGTTTTTATTTTTTAGAATGCTACTGAACTTTAGATACTTGAAACCTGGCTAGAGAAATGAGCTTTGGGCAAATCTAAATTTTTAAATCTGTTGTCTATAATAAGTTGGGAGGCATTGTTATATTGGAAAAAATTCTCTCTTTCTCTCTCTCTCTTCGTGTGTGTGTGTGTGTGTGTGTGTGTGTGTGTGTGTGTGTGTATATATATATATATTTAAGATGACCAAAACACATAGAGTACTCTGTCCACTGATTTTGGTCCTAATGACGATAGTAATGGAATTTAACTGCTTTACTAAGTCATTATTTTATCCTTGGACCAGTTCAAGTGAATGCATGCTCATTGAATACATATATGTTTCAATTTCCTCTGAATCCTGTAGGGGGCATATACAATATGCCCCCTACATATTGAGACTACATATGCAGACTTTGAGAGTCTGCATTTTAGTTAGTATTTAATACATATTCCCAGATGAATGCCATATAAGACAGTAGCTGAGTGCTTATGTATACAGTTATGTGCCCTTTAACAACATAGATATGTTTTGAGAAGTGCAATTTTGTCATTGTGCGAACATCCCAGAGTGCACTTACACAAACCTAGATGGTCTAGCCTACGACACACCTACACTGTATGGTATAGCCTCGTGCTCCTAGGCTATAAGCCTCTACAGCATGTTACTGTACAAAACAACACGAGATCAAATCAAGCACAAGAGAAGATGCAATCAAGAGACGGGGTAACTGCAAGATGTATGAGTCTTCTGTTGGCGAAACATGGAATACTGATTTATAGCAAACATGTTTTTATACAGTGTGCTCTCTAAAATCATGATAGAAAGTATAGTATAGTATAGTAAATACATAAACCAGTAACAAAGACATTTGTTATCATTTTCAAGTATGTCCTGTACGTAATTGTATGTGCTGTACTTTTAGACGACTGGCAATGCAGTAGGTTTGCATACACTAGTATCACCACAAACACGTGAGGAATGTGTTGTGCTATGACCTTACGATGGCTACAATGTCAATAGGTGATATGAAATTTTCAGCTCCATTATAATCTTATGTGACCACTGTCATATATGCTGGCCATCATTGACTAAAACGTTATGCGGTGTATGATTGACTGTATGTTTACAAAAGTGAATGCATCACAGTGAAATGAAATAGCTCAGTAAGTATTCATGCAATAGGTGAAATTTGTAGGAAGGGTAATACTTGAAAAGACAAAGAAAGTGATTTCCCATTGAAAGGACTATTTAGAAACTATTGTACAGATGGATATGAGCATGGCATTTAGGGGAAAAGTAGGCCAATGGAGCGTCACTGGACAGAAGGTGAACGTCTAGGTCAGACCAGGAGGTCATGGAGAGGACATGACCACTGATTGACCTGTTAGCTGGACCTGGGCAATCAGAGGTTTCTCACCCATTCCCTGTCCTTAGAATGTACATTCCGCCACCATTCCCACAGTGGCAATCTTGAGAGAGCTAGGTGTTAAGACCATCTGGATGGTATGCATGACTAAACTCCATTAAGGCCTCTATATAAACGTTTAGGATTCTGGCAGGTGGGTGAGGAGATCCACTCATCCGTGGCCACCCAGGACAAATCTCAAGTAAATGCCCTTGCTCATTAAACCTGCCATCTACCAATCTGGAGTGGCCTGCCTCTTACTTTGGTCTCTCCTTGCTCTATGTATGAGGGCCAGTTTCAGATTTCACCTGGGAAGCTCTCGAGTTTGCAAAGCAACAGGGCCATGGAGAGTTTGAAATAGATGTTTTAGGCAGTGGAGAGACACTAAAATGTTTGAAAAGGCAGAGGAGTAAGTGTAGTTCAGAGCGTCTCCTGTCATATAACCTGGGTACAAATCCCGACTCTGCATTTTACTAGCTTTGTGACTCTGCAAATTGTTTAATTCCTCTAAATTTCTGCTTTGTCTTTAGAATGGGAATATAATAGTTCTTACCTCACTGAGCTGGGTAAGGATCAACTGCGATAATGCATATATATCTGTTAGCATGCTGCCTGGCATGGATGAAATGCTCAATAATCAGTAGTTTTTAGTATTATTAATAACATGAAAGCTACATGTTAGAAGAAGAATCTCAGAGCGGTGTAACTACAGGATGCAAAACTGCTTCTAAGATTAGTGCAGCAATTCAAACTGTTTTCGTGTATAATAAAATCTTATAAATGTTAAATCACTTAAATTTATTGATTCTCAGAAACTGTGGTAAATGTGCTTTAGTAGAGAGAATAGAAGCAAAGCTTTGCTTTCAGCACAAGTTGTAGATTAGTTTTTGGATTTAAATAATTTTTGTACAATCTTGTGGAATACTGTAATGTAAATTGTAAGCTGTCTTCTGGAGTAAGAAATACCTACTGAATATTAGATCATAAAATATTTGTCCACATGCTGTCTTATGAAACTGCTTGCTCTTTGGAGCCAGAGACTTTGAAAGGACTGGGGACCGGGTCACACAGTGGAATGTAAAAGCGCCATGTGAGCAGGACACTGGCCTGGTGACAGTATCTCCAGCTTGATTCCTGACTCAAAGTATGTATTCTATTTATGTTTGCTTGTGGAGTCATTTTACTTTCATTTCATAAAGGAATCCATACACGTTATTAAAAAACATAAAACAGGAATCAAAGATTTATAAGAAAATAGAGCAGTCTCTTGTTATACCCTTCTCCAACCCCAGCCCCATATGTCAGAGACAACTGCTTTAAAATCTTTTGATTCTTTCTTCTGGTATTTACCTAAATTTTTCTAAAGAATAAGCTTGTATTGCTGCTTCTTGAATAATCAATTATTATTATTATTATTTTTTTTTTTTTTTAAAGATTTTATTGGGGAAGGGGAACAGGACTTTATTGGGGAACAGTGTGTACTTCGAGGCCTGTTTTCCAAGTCAAGTTGTTGTCCTTTCAATCTTAGTTGCGGAGGGTGCCGTTCAGCTTCAAGTTGTTGTCCTTTCAGTCTTAGTTGTGGAGGACGCGCAGATCAGCTCCAGATCCAGTTGCCATTGCTAGTTGCAGGGGGCGCAGCCCACCATCCCTTGCGGGACTTGAGGAGTTGAACTGGCAACCTTGTGGTTGAGAGCCCACTGGCCCATGTGGGAATCGAACCGGCAGCCTTCGGAGTTAGGAGCATGGAGCTCTAATCGCCTGAGCCACCGGGCCGGCCCGAATAATCAATTATTGACATAATCTGTGTATTTCTGTGTATGTAACCACCTCCACTTCCTGACCCTTAATGTCCTGAAATACTCAAATCACAATTTTTGGTTAAAATAGTAATTAATGTTTACATTATCACTATGTAAACATTATTCATTCCTGTATATTTCTTAGATTCCTTTTCTTGTAGCATTTTTTGTTGCCTGGCATGGAATATGCCTGATTTTTCCCACTAGCTTAGCTTTCCATATACCTGTAACTAATTTTGCAAATCTTCAAACAGTTCTGCAACATTTTTCTCAAATTCTGGAATCGAGTTTCAGTCACCCTGCCAGCTCTTTTTATTTTTTAGGAATCGTCCCTCACATCTTAAAGCTCCCTTCAGTCTGTACTTGTTGCTACACAACTGTCATTCTGAGACTTTCCTTCACTTGGGGCCTCACCTGGGGTTTCCTGCAGCACACACTTGTATTGGACCCCCTACTTCCTGGATCTCACATCTTCCTCTTTCTTGGTATACTCTCTTGTGTGGGTGAAACAATACGAGCTCTGACAATTCAGTTCACGAACTTGTTGCAATGATGTTGCTAACCTTTGATATTAGAGGGATTATTCATTATGAATTTGTACTAACTGGACAAACAGTTCACCAAGTTTACTATTTGGAAGTGCTGAAAAGGCTGCATGAACAAGTGAGACGACCTGAACTTTTCACCAACAATTCATGGCTCTTGAATGACAACAACGTACCAGCTCACACGGCACTGTCTGTGAGGGAGTTTTTAGCCAGTAAACAAATAACTGTATTGGAACACCCTCCCTACTCCCCTGATCTGGCCGCCAATGACTTCTTTCTTTACCCAAAGATAAAGAAAATATTGAAAGGAAGACATTTTGATGACATTCAGGACATCAAGGGTAATACGATGGCAGCTCTGATGGCCGTTCTAGAAAAAGAGTCCCAAAATTGCTTTGAAGGGTGGACTAGGCGGTGGCATCGATGCATAGCTTCCCAAGGGGAGTACTTCGAAGGTGACCATAGTGATATTCAGCAATGAGGTGTGTAGCACTTTTTCTAGGATGAGTTCGCGAACTTAATTGTCACACCTCGTATACTCAGTGAAGTTGGGGCAGGTGAATGTCTAGAGATTTTGACTGGACATTAAATTCTGTTTCACTCTTTTTTTCCCCTTGCTATTCTAGATTTCAATATTACAGTTGCAAGCTCTGATCATTTTTAGATTGCTGGTCCTTATTACATTGCCTGACCATCTATTCCAACTCTGGAAGCTTTTAAAAATTATTTTTCACTAGGGTTGTGTGGTTGGTTGAATAATGCTCCCACCAAAGATGTCCACATTCTAATCCCCAGAATATATAACTGCCAACCCCTCCTCCCCCAAGGAGATTAACATTTAGTGTAGGGAACAAAATACACACATACAAAAAGATCAGGAAACAGCATTAAGCAATAGATGATCCAACGCCAAGGCAAAGAGTACGATAAGAGATATGTGGAAGTTTAGAGAATGTATATCAGTACAAATCAGAGGTGGAAAGGAAAGCTTCATGTAGCAGGTGGAACCTGAATTGTCTCTTAAAAATGAATCCAAAACCCTAATTCGAAAAAAATTTCTGCACCCCTATGTTTATTGCAGCGCTATTCACAATAGCCAAGATATGGAAACAGCCAAAATACCCATTGATAGATGATTGGATAAAGAAACTTGTACATTTATACAATGGAGAATTACTTGGCTATAAAAAAGAATAAAATCTTACCATTTGGAACAACATGGATGGACCTTGAGAATATTATGCTAAGTGAAATAAGTCAGACTCAGAAATACAAATACCATATGATCTCACTTATATGTGAAATCTAAAGAACGGAATAAGTGAGCGAACAAAACAGAGATAGACTCAGAGATACAGAACAAGAACCTGTTGGTTGCTAGATGGAAGGGGAAAGGGGTTGGGGAAGAAGTGAAGGGATTAGAAAGAACAAATGAGTAGACACAATATAGTCATGGGGATATGAAATACAGTATAGGGAATCTAATCAACAATGATGTAAAGATTACGTAGGATGCCAGATGGGCACTGGACTTATTAGGGGGATCACTTCATAGACTGTGTAGATGCCTCATCAATATGCTATACATCTGAAGCTGAAGTAGAATAATATTGTACGTCAACTATAAGAAAAAAAAAGAAAAAATATATACATAGTCACGGGAGGTGGAGTACAGTTTAAGGAAGATAGTCAATGGAATTGTAACAGCTATATACGATGTCAGAGGGGTAGTAGCTTGGGGGTGGGGAGGTTATTACTTTGTGAGGGGTGTAAATGTCTAACTATTATGTTGCTTTGTACACCCGAAACAACACCAAAAAACCCAAAAAAAACCCAAAAAACAAAACAAAAGGAAACCACACACACACACAAAAGAAAAAAAAATGAGTAAGTTACAGGATACTTAAGGTGTGACAACTGTCATACATAAAATCGACTATGTATGGGAAGCTGGCTAGTAAAGAGCAGTGATGAGAAGCAAAGGGAAATATGTTTAGATAAGGAGCATGGATCCAGGCTACAGCAAGACTTGAGAGTCAGGCCTCTGAGGTAGGAGTCAGGTCAAGACAGTGGGCAGGTCCGTAATTTGACATTTCTTTCTTTCTTTTTTTTTATTAGCTTCAGATGTACAAAACAATGTAATAGTTAGACATTTACACTCCTCACAAAAAACTGGAAATAGAACTACCTTATGACCCAGCAATTCCAATCTTAGGTATCTATCCAGAGAAATCCAAAATGCTAATTCGAAAAAATATATGCACCCCTATGTTTATTGCAGCGCTATTCACAATAGCCAAGATATAGAAACAAATGAAATGCCCTTCGGTAGATGACTGGATTAAGAAACTGTGGTACATTTATCCAATGGAGTATAACTCGGCCATAAAAAAGAACGAAATCTTACCATTTGCAACGATATGGATGGACGTAGAGAACATTATGCTAAGTGAAATAAATCAGATGGGGAAAGACAAATACCATATGATCTCCCTTATATGTGGAATCGAAAGAACAGAATAAATGAGCAAACGAATCATAATTTGACATTTCTTCAAATATTCTTTACTCGCTTCACATTTACTAGAGGAAGAGCCTGAGAACTGTGTGATTATAGAACTACTGTAGAAGGAAGACTCCTGTTGGGCATCCTTCACTTAGCAAAATAAAAGCCCGGTGATGAACCGGACTTCTCTTCTTCAGATGACTGTTAAGTGACCATCTGCACAGAACGAATAACTGTTAATTTACACGGTAAAAGGAACTTGCAGATGTGATTAAATTAAGCATATTGAGATAGGAAGATTATCTTGGATTATCGAGGTGGGGCCAATGTAATCCCAAGGGTCCTTATATGAGACAGGCAGAGGGAGATATGACTACAGGAATAGAAGATGTGACTATAGGAAGAAGAGATTGTAGTGAAATGAGGAAGGAGTCATGAGTTATTCAGGCAGCATCCATAAGCTAGAAAAGCTAGAAAACAGATTCTCTCCTAGACTCCAGAAGAAACTAATCTTTTATCTTGAATTGATCTCAATAAAATAGGTTAAATAGGTTTCATCTTTTGGGCCATCAGAACCATAAGAGAATAAATTTGTGTTGTTTTAAGCTATCAAGTCTGTGATACTTTGTTACAACTGCAATAGGCAATTATACACTGTGCTGGGCCCTTTCAAACTGCAAACAGAAATCCTCAGTTGTAGGAAACAGTCCCAATAATTATTTGATAATTTCCTCTCCTCCATTTCCTGTCCTCTCTGGGAGCTTATTGATACAATAATGTACCTCCTAAATTGACCTTTTAATCTTTTTTATCTTTTCTCTTCTTTATCCATGTTTGTCTTTTTAGTCTACTTGTTTGGCAGTGAGTTCATTCTTTATTATCTTATCTTTCTAATAAATATTCAAATTAGATATACACACATTGACACATGTGCACCTGCATGTGCGTACACACACACACACATTCCTGAGGGTTTTTTTTTTTTTTGTCCTCTGGTTATTTTTTTACAGCACCTTGTTCTATTTTCATGAATGAGTGATGCAATATCTTCCTGTATTTCTTTGAGGATAGCAATAATAGATTGTTTTGTCTTAGCTTTGAAATGTTTTCCTGTTTTGAATATTTTTTCCTGTATCTTTTATGTGAGAGGATTTCATTTATTTTCCTCTGTAAGGATAATTACTTAAATATGAATTGAGAGCTCTGTGGGCATGAGCAAGCCTTATGAAATGGTGTGTTCTATTCTAAGGTGATTGTGTGGAACCTCGATGTTTATTTAAAGGTTATCCACTAAATCAATACCTATTGTGACACTGTCCAAGAAAAGGGCATGTGTATTTGAAGAGGGAAATGGGATTGTGAGTGAAAGTCTAAATCTTCTGTATACAGAATTCCAGACAATCATGTAATTTTCAACCCTGTTCCTTATATGACCTTCTGCTGTAGCTGGTACCTCCAAATCTGAGCTTTTCAGGGATCTGCAGAGAAAATTGATTCACTTCTTGCTGTTACTCTTCTCTGTAGACATTTCAATGTAAGCTCCCTGGTCTCTGCTAAGTCACTTACCACTCTGCCATCCGTCTTTGAAAAATGTGTGACATCGTTATCTATTGCCTCCTCCGCCATTCTCTTTGTCCTTGTGGGTTTATACTATTCCCATTCTTGTGTACCATAATTTTAGTGAAATTTCAAGGAGTAGAAATAAACACAAGAGCTCAGTCTGCTATGATTTACTGCAAGTTGCTTATTAAATATTTGATGAATAAATGAATAGAAAACCAATACATAGTGAAATGATTAAATATTATGAAGACATACAGCTGTTTTCTGACCATGGCACCTGATACATTTCACGTATTTTAAGTTTTGAGTCTTTAAACAGTGGAAGACTGACTGACAGATACTAACAATAAGCATGTTATCAGGGCAACATTATGTGTAGTTATCTAATTGCAAGCTCTTTCTACAGATGAACTTTGAGTCACACACATTTGCCTCTGAACCAAGATACTCGGTACTACGAATTTTTATACAAATAGAAACCTTATGAAGAAAAGAAGGCAGATGTTAGTAACCCCATCTCAGACATCAGGGAACAGAATCCAAGAGTTAGAGCAATCTGCTAAATGTTGCATGTCAAGCCAGTGGTATAGAAATTGGAACCAAGTATTCCAAACTTTTAGTTTCTTAACTCTCAATATACCCTGAAATCTCTCAGAAGACCAGATGTGGCTGCCGCGATTTTACTTGCATCATGATTAGCATTTCCCCAAAGGAATAAGCAATAAATTAATATGCCAGAGTGGTGGAAATATTGAAGGTAATTTTATTTATTTTTAAAAATGTTATAATGATATTTTAATTTCATTTAACATAAATTGACTGACTTATCATTTTTATTAAAATATTAACGCTTTTGCAATTAAACTTTGCCACACTGCTGAAACCATTCCTATTATAATTAATGCTAAAATGCATCCCCCTTCAAAAGGATGCTATATTTAGACCCCAATTACCACATTATTAAATGTACTATATATTTACCCAAATATATGTTGCATGATGATTTGTATCATAGATATATATGACATATATTATTTGTAACTAAAATCATAAAATATTTAGTGGTTTCAATAGGAGCTATTTGTATTAAATGAATTCATAATATGTCTTTTAAGGATCTTTTATTTCTATTTTTGAAATAGATTTTCTTCTGGTTATTTATATCATCTGAGCACTATTATTTAATTACATCATATGGCCATTTGTGACTAAAATAGAAGGTGATGTGACATGCTCTGACTCTTCTGACTTCGTTTATGTAATGAGCCAAATGGGTCTCCCAAGGCTGGTAACTCGAGTCATTTCCTCAACCTGCTACTCAGAACTTTCCAGGCAAACACAACAGAGGTGCAAAAAGGAGGGAACACTATGGCCTTAAAAACACAGTAGGGTAGGTTCCTTTTGCTTTGGGAAATGTTTTTAGTTATTAACAAATGTAGCAGAGTGGCAGAACAAAGCTAAAATTCATTTCCGAAATATAAGGGAGAGAATGAAATAAAATTAATATCATTGTTTAACAAATGCCTTCATTTATACACTGCATTACTTCTGCTGTGCATTACTACAGTTATTAGCTTATTTTATTCAATCATTCATTTAACAAATATTTCTTGAGCATCTGCTATGATCTAGTCCCCATAATAAGCACTGGGAATTTGGTGCCGAAGAAAATGATACATAGTCTCTATCTTCATGAATATTACATTATAATAGGGAGACTAATGAGAAACAAGCAAACTATTTAACAAGATAGACTCAGAGGATGGCAAGTCCTATGAAAACAATAAATCAGATTAAGAAAATAGAGAATTACTTTCAGGGGGAGGGGCTATAATTTTTGATAGAACGATCTTGGAAGATCTATGAGGAGATGAGATTTGAGCATATCTGAATGATGATAAGTTATCAGCTATGCAAAGACCTTGGAGAAGAGCTATTTATGAAGGAAGAACATGCACAAAGGGCACCACCAGGAATACATTTTGTATATTTGGAGGACAGCAAGAAAGCCACAATGGCTAGCGGATAGTGAGTAGTAGGTAAAGTAGGAAATGGAGTCAGACAGAGAGTCAGATTATATGGGACTTCTAGGTCATAGTCAGGACTTGAAATTTTATTCGAAAAATGATTGATGACGTTAGAGGAGTTTGAACAATGAAATGGATTCACATCACTTTTGAAAGGATAACTTTGGTGTCTGGATTAAGGGAGTAAAACTAAAAGTATCAAGATAATTTAGGAGCCATTTGTAGTATTACAAGTGAGAGATGAAGGTGGCTTGGATCAGGGTAGTAGTGATTCAGGGGGTAAGAAGAGGGAATATCAGTAATGGACTTGAAGTAGAGCTGACAGGACTTCCTGTTTGTTTGTTTTTAGGTTTTTTGAGAACACAGGAAACGAGGCAACCTGTGTGAATTAAGAACAAACTGAAAAACTGATATATTTTCTATCTGTGGTCAAGTTACAAGACTAGCATTTGAAAGAAATACAGAAAACGTTTTTGGAACTTCATCATGTCATTTAAACAGATGTCTCATAATCTCACAGCTAGGATAAAGATATGCAAACTAGGTGCTTGTACAGTTGGGTAGATTAATTACTGGTGAACAACTGTGTCCAGATGGTTCTGATTAAAGAAAGAATGACACCATAGGGCAAGGTTTCTCGTGGCATGATGTAGGACATGAGCCTTGGTCCTGGTTAGTTGATGTAATCAATGATAAAAATGAAGATACAGAAATAATACTGATTAGTTTTATGGATGACAGGGATTATATTAGATGACTATATGTATACATTTTTGATGAGTTTTATCATACTGAATTATGTAGTTACATGTACCTATGCTTTCCTTTATGACTTCTTGGTGTCCTGTGTTGTTTGAAAGGCTCAGCAAGATTATTGTTTTAAACCACACATTGTTTTCCAGCATTTTATTATTTGTATTTTAGTGGAAGTACAAAGGTAGTGATTATAGTTCTGTTTTCTTTTCCCAAATGATTAGTCACTTTTACCAACACCATTTATTAAGAAATTATTTTCCCTCAGTGACTTGAAATGCCACTTTCATCATAATCTAAATTCCTATATGTATAGTTAGATATATGTCTGGATGATTTATTCTGTTCCATTTAGCTGTCTGTTTTTGTGCGTGTGCTCATGATTTAAATATTGAGACAGGATCCTGGGATAAAACTTTTTCATCTGCAGATATAGCCTAAAAGACACAGATTGCTTCCGTTATGCAGTGAAGCAGAAGATCTAGCCCTACCACAGAGGTACTGAAAAGAGAGTCACTATTATTGCGACTTAACCTAAAACAAGTAATTGAGAAGAGTCAGAAGGCCTGGTTATAACTTGTGCTGGTGGAGAACAGCAGGGAGATGAGGGGGGAGCAAGACTTGAGAAAGGGATAAAAGTTGAGGACAGCACATGGAGGAGCTTATTCGTGCTAAGGAGTTTGCTCTTCATCTTGTTGACAGTAGGAAACCTTTGACACATTTAAAGGTAGGTACTGACTCAGTCAGAACTGTTTTAGCATGGTTACCCCAGTGGCAGAGTAGAGCGCTGAGACTGAATAAAGATAACATTGTAGGATAAAAATTCTGTGTGTAGATCTGTGTGTGTGTGTGTGTGTGTGTGTATGTGTGTATGTGTGTGTGTGGTCAGCATACTCTTAATAGGAAACCGAAATATTTTGCTTATCTAGTCATTAAGCGACTTCAGCCATTTTTTTTTTTCTGTCTTTGCCCATGGAATTAGTTACCTCTTCTGAGAATGGTGCTTTTATGGTTTTAGGAGTTTGTTTTTTAAATGTGAGCCAATCTGGTGACTCTTAAAAGTGAGGTTTTTTGGCAAAGGAGAACATACTTCTTTTTGGCCAGAGTTACCTTTGTTCCGTTGTCTGATCCAAGAATCAAACAAAGTGTCAGGAAAATCCTTAAGGGATTTTTATAGCATGGTGGGCTTTCACTCCAATAGTGCCCTGAAGGAAGCCTGTTTGAACAGGAAATTTGAAATGCCTTTCAGAGGGGAATGCTTTTTCACAGCTAAATGTCAAGTCAAAAAAAAAAAAAAAAAAATGCTTTCTTATCTTCATAGTCCCAAGGCATCAATATTGGAAAGATTTTCTTTTTAAGGTCTCTATCTAGAAGGCAAAGAGCACAATTATAAGTTAGGATAGGATATGTATAAATTACATATTGAAAAACTCTCAAAACATGAGTTTTATTTTGGATAAAGTTTGTGACATATGCTTTTATTGCCACTTCAACATTGTTTATTTTAATTTCAAGACTGTAGTATTTAACTAAATTATTTCTCCTAGCCTTAAAAGAAACAATATTAAAACTTTGGTTTCAAATATAAGTTTGAAAAAAAATTTTTTGGTAAAGATTTTGCTTTTGAAAAGTATTGTGATACACAGCCTTTAAAATAGGTCCTCCAAATGGCTCCCCAAATGTAGCTGGTGGGAAATAAAAGACATGAGTGGGGAAAAGGCAGGTGAGGCTTTGAAGTTCTGGGAAGAAGGAAGCTTTGAACTGCTGCAAACAGCACAAATACCCTCACCCAAATCAGCATTCACTTTCATGTGTAATACCCTCCCCTTGAGCGAGGGCTTAATGATTCACTTCTCACAGATACAATACGACAGGAGTTATGGTATGCCACTTCTGAGATTAAGCTGTTAAAAGATTGTAACTTTTGGCTTAGGTGCTTTCTCTCACTCTATTTTGCATCAGTCACTCTGAGGGAAGACAGCTGCTATATTGTGATGTAGCCCTCTGGAGAAGCTCGTGGTTCCAAATAACCAAGTTCTACCAACAACCATGTGAGTGAGCTTGGAAATGAATTCTTTCCTTCCCAGGGGAACCTTCAGATGTGACCCCAGCCCTAGCTGACTCTTTGACTGCAACCTTATGAGAGACTTAAGCCGCAGACATTTTGAGGTATTTGTTTTCTCAGCCTATTAACTTTTAGTTAATTTATTACACAACAGTAGATAACTAATACACTAACTTCTATCCTTAAGATGGTTGACAATTCTATTTTACTGTTCATTTTCTCAAACTGCCATTTTCTCTGTGTCAGAGATAGAGAGAATGGGTCCTCCTCATTCATACTCAGGTTTGGTTATGAAAGAGACCCAATAGTACTCAAAAATCTTCCCTGTATTATTAATGTGCTTTTAAAAATCACATCTTATTAAGAAAATAATAGTAAAATAATACTGATGGAAACAAAAAATGCCACTCTTCTTTACATTACCATGACAAAGGCAAATGTTTATGAATCATATACCTGAACTTTCCTTTCCCCATGTAAAAGAGACTGTTAATCCTCAATGAAAACCATATTTACTTTTATATTTCCCAGCCTCTTTTCAGTTAGATCGTCCATGCAAATAGTTTTGGCCATTTGAATGTGAGTGGAAGTCTTGAGTGTCACATACAGGCCAAAGTTAAAGGATCTGGTATGCTTTCCCCAAAAAGGCTCCTAGCTTGCCAGTGGCTGTTTGATGCCAGGGTAAGAACGAGCCCCAGGATAGAAGCAGCCTGAGTTGCTAAGTCAGTGCTTACCAGAAAAGTTCCTAGCTTGCAATTGACTTGTCCAAGAGCAGGTAATATTTGTTACAGCAATATTTCCAACCCTATCTTGATTAACACCACCCCTAAACCCTACCCACTCACTTCAATCTTGTAAGAAAGGATCCTTTGTTACTCTTACATTAAAATTGTCTAAGCATTGGAGATTTCTGGTCAAGATGGTGCAGTT
Source organism: Rhinolophus ferrumequinum (assembly GCF_004115265.2). Classification (NCBI taxonomy): domain Eukaryota; kingdom Metazoa; phylum Chordata; class Mammalia; order Chiroptera; family Rhinolophidae; genus Rhinolophus; species Rhinolophus ferrumequinum. The sequence goes on from NC_046284.1 coordinate 14,619,724, forward strand.
AGTAAGCACTGTGCTTGCGTCCTCTCATGACCACCTCAAAATTACAACTAAACTACAGAACAGCCATCACTGAGACTCACCTGAAGTCTAGCTGAACAGAAGTGCTACAACTAAGGATATACTGAAGAAGCCACATCAGGACTGTAGGATGGATGAAAACACAGAATGGGTTGGTCCCACACTCATGTGTGGCAGTTCAAAATTGACAGGGATATCTGCTGTGGAGGTCCCCCTTGAGGAGCGAAGGGACCCAGCCCCACACCAGGCTCTACAGGCCAGGATTCCAGTGGCAGGAAGAGAAGTACCCAAAACTTCTGGCTGTGAAAAACAGTAGAGATAGTGGCTGAATGAGACAAGTGTGTCTGGAGTCCCAGGAGTTCCTCTTAAAGGGCTCACGTGTGGACTTACTCACTGACAGACTCACTTGCTCTGAGCTCCAGCTCTGGGGCAGCAACTCAAAAGGCACCAGGGACATATGGAGAGGAACTGAATTGTCTGGTTTCAAGGCAAGGGCTGGAGGGGCAGCTTTCTTACAAATAGAAGTACTGGCAGAATCCACTGTCCTTTTGTAGAGCCCTCCACTGACCCAGCACGCAGACACTGTGGCCGTAATACCTGAGTCTTCCTCAACCTTCCTAACACCATTTGTCCTGCCCTGCTGATTCCATGAGACCCCACCACTCCCAAATTGCGGGCCCACCTAAGCTGGTTCCAGTAAATTTTCCATCCAAACACGCTGTCTTGGTGCATGCAGCAGGCTTTCCTAAAATTTGTCAAAGGTTCACCAAACCCAAAGCAGCAGTATCTAGCCTCAGCATGACCTGTACCTCTTGGTAAGAAGCCCCAAGCCTGGCACTAGCAGCAGCCAGGCTTGGTTTGCAGCCTAGCCTATCCCAGGGACCTCAAAGCCCAGTGCAGGTAGTGGCCATTGGAACATTGCTTTGTGGCTCATTCCACATGGCTCTGGGCAGAGAATAGGCTGCTGTGAACTTGGCCTGTGGTGGGAAACCTCCCATGAGGACCACAGGATGGCACGTCCACTGGCTGGCTTCAACCTAGCCAGAGCAACACCCGGCTGCCTCCTCAGATGACACTCCAAAAGGACAAGCTGGGCAGGCACCAGAGCCCCGCTAAAGCAAATCCTGCTCCATAGTGTCAGCCGCTGCACAACAGCTCCTCCACTGTAGTCACAGCCAGTGCTCACAACCAATCAGGCCAAGGGTCAATCCCTTCTACTTACATGCAAACAGCAACCAAGGCTCAATTATAACAGCACGGCACACACAACATACACAAGGGACATACCTGGAGTACCTGTCTCAGGTAACCAGGGAGACTGCACCACTGGACCTCATAGGACACTTCCTACATAAGGCCACTCAACTAAGACCAGGAGACATAGAAGCCCTACCTAGTACATAGAAACAAACACAGGGAGGCAGCCAAGAGGGGGAGACAAAGAACATGTTTCAAATGAAAGAACAGAAAAGAGCTCCAGAAAAAGAACTAAGCAAAATGGAGACAAGCAATCTATCAGATGCAGAGTTCAAAACACTGGTTATAAGGATTCTCAGTGATCTCAGGAAGAATGTCAACAAAGAGATAGAAAACACAAAAATGGAGATAGAAAACATAAAAAAGAACCACTCAGAAATGAAGAATACAGGAACTGAAATAAAGAATATATTAAAGGGAATCAACAGTAGATTATTAGATGGAGCAGAGTTTTGAATCAGCAGTTTACAGATAAAGTAGCATAAACGACCCAATCAGAACAGAAAAAAAAAAAAAAAGCAAAAACAAATAAAAGAAAAATGAAGATAGTTTAAGGTGCTTCTGGGACAACATCAAGTATACTAACATTCACATCACAGGGATACCAGAAGAAGAGAGACAGCAAGGAACTGAAAACCGATTTGAAGAAATAATGATGGAAAAACTTCCCTAACCTGGTGAAGGAAATGAAAATACAAGCCCGGGAGGCACAGAAAGTCTCAAATAAATGAACCCAAAAAGGCTCAGACAAAGACACATCATAATTAAAATGCCACAGGTTAAAGACAAAGAGAGACACTTAAAAGCAGCAAGAGAAAAGCAGTTAGTTACCTACAAAGGATCCCCCATAAGACTGTCAGCTGATTTCTCAACAGAAACTTTGCAGGTCACAGGTCACGAGGGATTGGCATGAAATATTCAAATTGATCAAAAACAAGGACCTACAACCACGAGTACTCTACTTAGCAAAGCTATCACTCAGAATTGAAGAACAGAAGAAGAGTTTCCCAGGCAAGAAAAAACTAAAGGAGTTCAAGACCACCAAATCAGTATTACAAGGAATCTTAGAGGAACATCTTTAAGACAAAAAAAAAAATAATAATAAAAATATGAATAATAAAATGGCAATATCTACATATCAATCAACAATTATGTTAGATGTAAATGGTTAAATGTTCCAATCAAAACACACGAGGTGTCTGAATGGATAAGAAAACAATGCTGCCTATAAGAGACTCACTTCAGATCGAAAGACATACACAGACTAAAAGTAAAGGGGTGGAAAAAATTATTTCGTGAATATGGAATTGAAAAGGAAAAACTGGGGTAGTAATACTTATACTAGACAAAAAGAATTTAAACAAAAGGTTATAACAAAAGAGGGACCCAGTAATCTCCCATCTGGGTATTTATCTCAAGAAACCCAAAGTGCTACTTTGAAGGGACCTGTGCATCCTTATGCTCATTGCAGCATTATTTACAATGGCCAAGATGTGGAGGCAGCCTGGGTGCCCATTAGTAGAATGGAGAAAGAAGAGGTGGTTCATATATACAGTAGAACATTACTCAGCCACAAAAAGAAAATGAAACCTTGCCACCTGCAACAATATGGGTGGACCTAAAAGGTTTTGTGCTGAGTGGAGTAAGTCAGAGAAAAACAAATGTCATATGATTTCACTTATATGTGGAATCTAAAGAACAAAATAAAGAAGAAACAAAACAGGAAGAGACTCATAGATACAGAGAACATTTTGAGGGTTGCCTGATGGGAGGGGAGTTTGGGAACAGGGTGTAAAAGGGGCAGGGATTAAGAAGTACAAATTGGTAGTTACCAAGTAGTCATGGGGGTGTGGGGTACAGCATAAGGAATATAGTCAATAATATTGCAATTACTACTCGTATGTATGGTGTCAAATGGGTACTTCATTTTTTTTTATCAGGGTGATCCATTTGTAACTTACATAAATGTCTACTCGCTACGTTGTACACCTGAACCTAACACAATATTGTGTCTCGATTGTCACTGAATAGTAAAAAAATATTCAAAAAAATTTTTCTAAGCATTTGCTGTAAGTAATTTGGGCAGTATGTTTCAGCTGCTAAATTGTAGCCAGCAATAAATGCTAAAATGGTTTACATTAGAAAGTGCCTGGAGTTATTCTCTTAAGAGAAGAAGACATCAGATAGGAAAGAGGACAGAGAAGAGAGGAGCAAAAAAATGGACTGGAGTTTTTGTTTATTTGGTTTTGGTTTATTTAGAATTACTTGTTTTTACTGTGCAAAACTGAAAGGAATAGTGAATGCTAAGCAGTTATTAGTGACACTTAGTGGAGAGAGGTGTATGAAGAAGATTTTTAGAACATAGTTCTGGGTGATATGTAATATAATTCCCTGTGTCACTTCCTTTAGGGCTTTAGGAAATATTTCCATTGTTCTCCAGTGCTCTTTTGGATTGTGAAATAATTGGCTTTCGAATCAGTAAAGAATCTGGTTATACTCAGGATGTTTTATTGATGACCTACTTTGATCCAGACACTGTGCTAGGAGCTACAGATTCAAAACTGAACAATACAGATATCATCCTTGCTTACAGAACAAAAATAGACTTGTCCTTGCCCTCTAGGGATATACAGGGTAGAGTAAGAGACAGAAATTAAATAATTACAGTAATGTGTGATAAGCAACATGATAAGAGAAGATGCAATAAAAAAAAAAAAAAAAAAAAAGGAAAGAGTCCTATCCCAGATGGGCCGACAGACAAAACTTGTAAGGGGAAATGACAGGTAAGCTTGAACCAAATATGTGTAGAGAAGCTATAAAGGCACAGGAGGAGGGGAGTAGGTTAGACAGCTCAGTGGAACTGCTGGCGCCTGGTACATGGGTACTCTTCACGGAACAGTTATTTCCGTTATTTCCTGCAGGCTCTCCACAGAGCTCAGACCTGAGTTCCTGGAGCAAGGCCCAGGGACCAACATCAGTTACTATGCTGTCCTCCTTGAGAATGGTCCCTTCCCCAAATGCCCATACAAACCTGCCTCCGTGCCCATGCAAACTCAAGAAAAAGACCTCTTGAGTCTACACAATTCAACTGCTTCATTTCAATAGACTTCAAATCTGCCCTATTACCTCCTTAGTCAATCTGAATTCCTACAGTGGGCAAACAGTGGCTGCAAACTGTTACTCTCACGTATACACTAAGTATTTGTTTATGATGCTTCATATTTTTAATACATATACTTAACGAGAACATAATATTTTATTGTATTAATAAAGTCTAAGTTACTTAACTATTTACCTGTTTGGAGACCAATACAGTGTTGCTGACATTTTCCAACTATAATTCACATATGAATGAATGCCTTTAACCCTCTAAGTGCTGTTGCTTTATTGTCTTGCATAAAGCCCTAAGAATTAATTACTGGATTGCTGAATCACAGAAAGAGCATGACTAAGATTGTTCTTGGTCAAGTTAGCTCATTTTTTAAAGCACTGATATCCTTAGCAGTAAAAGGGAAGAAGGTTAGGACCTATCTCCTAGGAATGTTGTTAAAATTAAGCGAGTTAATGAAGGTAAGGTACACAGGAGAGTGTCTGGTGCATAGAAAACACTGCTGCAAAGAGAATGCTGTTTAGGTGCAGAACAGAAGCAAGGAAATCACTTATACTAAGTACAGTCATCCAGATGCGAGATGATGGTAGCTGGGATTTAAAATATGGTGGTGAAATTAGTGAGATGTGTTTGGATTCAAGAAAGAGCTCATATGTAGAACTGAAAAGATTTTAGTGGTGAAAGAGAGGAGTCATGATGATTTTGTTTTTGGACTGAGCAATGGAAGTGATACAATTGCTGTATTCTGAAATGAGAAAGATATGAGGGAACAATCAGTAAATTGATTGGAACATGTTAAATTTGAGACGCATATCAGGCACCCAAGCAAAGACTTCAAGTAGGCAGCTAGTTGTACAAACCAGGTGTTTAGGAAGAGAGCAACAGGCTAGATAATAAATGTAGGAGTCTTCTACCTATAGATTTTATTTAAAGCCATGCAACTGACATGACAACCAAGGCAGTAAGGGACGATACAAAAGGGAAGAGGTCCAAGGACTGAGCTCTGGGCCTTTCCAAAATTCATTGTGCAGGGAGATGAGGAGAAACCAGCGATGGAGATTGAGAAGGAGAGACTAGTGAGATAGGAGGAAAACCAGGTAAGTGTAGTGTCACAAAAACTTTGGGAAACAAACATTTCACTCTGGAGTTTGATTGTGAATGCTTTGGGAGAGGCTCTAGGCTCTCAAGATAGGGAAAATGTTGATAGGGAGATGTTGTGGTTTGAAGAACAGAGTCTAGACTCTTAAGTCAGAGAGATTTGTATTTGAATACAGGTTATACCACTTACCAGATATGTTACCTTGGGCAAGTCACTAAAACTCTGCCTACTTCATTTTTCTCATGCAGCAAGTGGACATAATAACAACACATAGCACACAGTGTAGTTGTGAAGACTAATGAGATAATTCACACAGAGCAGAACACATAGCATAGCACAGGGTACACAGTAAGCATTCAAAAAATACAGACACGCTATTTTACAAGTAGTCATTGTTATTCTTAGTATAGTCCATTTTATTCTAGAGTTGTGAATAGTGAATAAAATTGTCACATTCTTAAGAGTGTGTGGTACATTACAGGTTATGAAGAAATAATATGTGTATAGACACAAGCACGAATATATGCACTTTTATAAAACTCTTGAGGCAAGAGTTTTGGGTAAGTAACAACAGTGTAAAAATTATAATGACTGACAAGTCACTTGTGTGCTAACCACAATTCTAAACAACTTACGAAGGTCAGACATTTAAGTTCGTGAATTTGTTGCAATGATGTTGCTAACCTTTTTTTGATATCAGAGGGATTATTCATTACGCATTTGAACCAACTAGACAAACAGTTAACTAAGTTTATTAGTTGGAAGTACTGAAAAGGCCGTGTGAAAAAGTGAGATGACCTGAACTTTTCTCTAACAATTCATGGCTCTTGCATCACGACAATGCACCAGCTCACACAGCACTGTCTGTGAGGGAGTTTGTAGCCAGTAAACAAATCACTGCATCAGAACACCCTCCCTACTCACCCGAGCTGGCCCCCAGTGATTTCTTTCTTTACCCGAAGATAAAGGAAATATTGAAAGGAAAACACTTTGATGACATTCAGGACATCCAGGGTAATAATGACGACAGCTCTGATGGCCATTCCAGAAAAAGAGTTCCAAAATTGCTTTGAAGGGTGGACTAGGTGCTGGCATCGGTGCTTAGCTTCCCAAGGGGAGTACTTCTAAGGTGACTGTAGCGATATTCAGCAATGAGGTATGTAGCACTTTTTCTAGGATGAGTTTGCGAACTTAATTTCCCAACCTCGTATATGTAAAAACTAGATTAATCACTTTGACAACTCTTTGAGGAAGTCACTATTGCTCCTTATCCCAGAGGAAGAAACTAAGGCACAAAAAGGTTGAATCCCTTGTCCAGTTGCATCAGGCTAACATGACTTCAATCCAATGTTCTGGCTCCAGAGCCGCGTTCTTACCGCCTGTGCTGTAGTGCCCCTCAGTAATAACACCAGCATTAGTAACAGGCTGTGGGTATCAAAACAATAATGGGTAAACTTTCAAAGGTGGAAGGTGGTTGTGATTATGGCATCCAGCTTGTCCATCACTGTAATACTATCACTGGGGCTCATCTTTGTATATTCTGGTCCAGTAAATTCTCCCTTCTTGAAAGGGCTGTCCAATAACACAAACTTCTGCTGAGATCCCAGAACCTGTGAGCAATGAATCCTTGTCTTAACATGAAAAGTAGCCTTCTGCTCATTGTTTTTATTCATTTCTTGATTTTTCACTGAGAGCTCTTTGTTTACATAGTATGGATCTCAGATTTCCAACTCTGTTTATACATTTCATAGTAATCATCTAATGATCTCTAGACATAATAGAAAATTCTTTTTCACTGAGTATTGTTGGAAGTCTTCAGAATGAGTGATACCTTGTCTGTTTTGTTTTATGTTTTGAATTTCTTCTAATTTTTCTGTTGCAGTTTATTGTACACTGCTTTATGAAATTAGAATTACTTCACCAATGTTATAATTTATGTTCTGTGTATAGTTTGTACCTAGGAAAGGGGTGGGGGGTTCTTTCTGTGCTAATAATAAACCTATTGACCAGGTAAATGTATACATTTTGCAACATTTGTAGTATATTTTTCCAAACCAAAACCAAAAAAAATACTTAACACAGTTTTAATACATGTACAACTTTTGAGTTACAGCTCATGATAAAGAATCCAAAAACATTTGCCAGTAATGTGCTTTCTTTCTCTAAATAGTCTATGGCAGTACTAATGAGGTCATGGAAAATTAGAAGGAAGTTAATGAGTATTCAGAGATTTATTGAGGAAGGAACTATATTTAATATACACTAACTATATACTCTTTTCTTCCCTTGAAAATATTGGATAATTCAGGCCAAATGTAAATACCACACTGAAACTTATTTTTAACCCATATGTTATAACTATGCCATTGTCTTTCCTTTTCTTAAACAAAAAGAAAACGAAATAGAAGAAAACCTTCCCTAACTACTTCACTGAGGAATTGCAGTGTCTTTATTTTTTTTTGTAGCTTTATTGATGTATAACTCACAAAATTGTGTATCTCTAAGGTGTACAATATAATGGTTTGATATATGTATACATTGTGAAATGATTACCACAAACCAATTAATTAACACATCTCTCACCTTACATAGTTATCTTGTGTGTATGTGTGTGTGTGTGTGTGTGTGTGTGTGTTAAGAACACTTAAGATCTACTCTCTAGCCTATTCCAAGTATACAACACAGTATTATAAACTATAGTCATCATGCTGTCCCTTAGACTCCCAGAACTTACTCATCTTACAGTTTGTATCCTTTGACCAACATCTCATTTTCCCCACATCTCAGTCTCTGGCAACCAACATGCTACCCTCTATTTCTATGAATTTGACTTTTTTTAACAAAAGATTCTCTATATAGGTGATACCATACAGTATTTGTCTTTCTCTGTCTCATTTCACTTAGTGTAATGCCCTCAAGTTTCACCCATGTCATCACAAATGGCAGAATTTCTTGCTTTCCATCTCTGAATAATATTCCATTGCATATATACCACACTTTATTATTCATTTATCTGTTAACAGTTAACAGATATAATGTTTCTATATCTTGACTATTATGAATAACACTGCAATGAACATGTCAGTGCAGGTATCTCTTCAAGATACTGATTTCATTTCCTTTTGATATATACTGAGTAATGGGATTGATTGCTGGATTATATGGTAGTTCTATTTTTAATTTTTTGAGGAAACTCCATACTGTTTTTCAGAGCATTTTTCACCAACAGTGTACAAGGTTGCAATGTTTTTATAATTACTGCTAGGGAGAATTGGCTATAACAGATTTTGTGGGGCAGACTGCAGTCAGGGGTTGTGAAAGAACTCAAAACTTGGAGTCTGTTCCTGACTCTTCCTCTAACTGAGTCAGTGACTTGAGTCAAATTCCTTCACTTCCATTGGCCTCAGTCTTCCCACCCAGTAAAGAAAACAAATAATTAAAGTAGCTGAGTGTTTTTTAAATCATTACTTGATAGTGGGGCCAATGGCTTTTAAGCAATGACTTCTCACTTTATAAATAGCTAAAATTGGAGTCCCTGAGGTCATTCAGTGGAACTCTTGTACCTTGTAGAATTACAACAGCAGTAGTAGTAATTTAAAGGCTGACATTTGATCATCCATGTGACAAATGTTCACTGAGTAAATATTGATGTACTATGAGTCAGGTATTACTGTAGGTTCTGAGAAAATAATGGTACGCTGAATAAAGTCTGTGTTTTCAAAGAACTTACTTTCCATTTGAGATCATACTCAAAACTGCTGTGAGCTTTGTATTGCTGATTGAACTAGCACTAATTTCCTTGGCATCTTTGCCCCACTGGATACTATTCTCCCCCATACTGTGCTCTAATCACACTGGCTGATTCAGTCTCTTTACTTCTTATGGATATCATATTTCAAATTTCTATTAAAGATTCAGTCTTGGTAGATTGTATGTTTCTAAGATTCTATCCATTTCTTCGTGGTTATCTAAGCATGCCATTATGGAAAATCATCAAATCACAAAGGGAGCTAGCAAAAAAGGAAAAAAAGAACAAAGAATCACAAAACACTTAACAAAATGGCAATAGTATGCCTTTATATATCAATAATTGCTCTAATTAAAATGGACTAAATTCTAAAAAAAAAAAAAAAAAAAAAGACATGTAGAGCCTGAATGACTTAAAAAAAACAATAACAACTCAACTATATACTGACCACAAAAGATTCACCTCAGCTTTAAAAACACACATACTCAAAGTGAAGGGATTGGAATAGATATTTCATGAAGATGGAAAACAAAAGTGAGGAGGTATAGCTATACTTCTATCAGACAAAGTAGATTTTATGTCAAAAAGTATAACAACAATTCTGGACAAGATGGCAGGGTAGATAAATGCTGTATTTACCTCCTCCCATGACCACATCAAAATTACAACTAAACTACAGAACAACCATCATTGAGGATCACCTGAAATCTTGCTGAACAGAAGTCCTACAGAATAGGACATACAGAAGAAACCACATTGATCCTGGTAGGAGGGGCAGAGATATGGAACACGCTGGTCCCAAACTCGCACATGACCACTAAATATCAGGAGGGATATATTGGCTGCAGTGGTTCTCCCCGGAGGAGTGAGAGGTCCCAGCCCCACACCAGGCTCCCCAGCCCATGGTTCCAGTGCCAGGAAAAGAAGTCTCCATAACTTCTGGCTGTGAAAACCAGCAGAGATTGTGGCTGAGTGAGACAAGGGCGGCTGAAGTCCCAGGTGCTTCTCATTAAGTGCCCGCACATGGACTTACTCGCTGAGGGACTCACTTGCTCTGAGCTCCAGCAGCTCAGGGCCAGCAGCTCAAAAGGTGCCAGAGACATATAAGGAAGAACTGAATTGTCTGGCTCCAGGGCAAGAGCTAGAGAGGCAGCTTTCTCCCAGATAGAATTGCTGACAAGAAGCCATTGCTCCTTTGTTGAGCCCTCCGCCCACCCAACCAGTATGCAGAGGCAGCTGCCATATCTGAGTCTCCACCAACCTAGCTAACCCAGAGTGCCCCGCCCTGCTTATTCCCTGAGAACCCACCCCACCCATCTTTTGGGCCTACCCAAGTAGTTTCCAGTGGCCTTTTCATAAAAATGGCCTGTTTGTCTCATGGTGTGGACTTTCTTAAAATCTCTCAGAGGGTCACAAATCCCCAAACAAGCAGCATTTGGCCTTGGCATATTCCTTACCTCTTGCTAAGCAGCCCCAAGCCTGGCACTAGGGGCTGCCAGCCTCAGTTCACAGCTTAGCCTCTCCCAGGCTAAGTGGCAACCATCTGCACATCACTTTGTAGCTCATACCAGTTGGTCCTGGACACAGGCAGCAGCAGATCTTGGCCTGCAATATAGCCTTTCCCAAGTGTCCCTAGAACAAATAAACCTGGTGGCCAGCTTCACATCACACCACCCAACCACCTCACAAATGACAAATCCAAAGGCAGACTGAGCAGGCACCAGAGCCCTGCTAAAGCAAATCCTGCTCCTTAGGGTCAATCCCTGCACAACAGCTTCTCCACTGTAGTCATGGCCAGTCCTCACAACAAATCAGCCAAAGGATCAATCCCTCCATTGACATGGGAACAGCAATCAAGGCTCAATTACAACAGGAGGGCACACACAACCCACACAAGTGGCATACCTGGAGCACCCAGCTCAGTCAACCAGAGAAATTGTGCCACTGGACCCCACAGGACACTTACTATATAAGGCCACTCAGTTAAGACTAATAGACATAGGAGCTCTACCTAATACATTGAACAAACACAGGGAGGCAGCCAAAAAGGGGAAGACAAAGAAACTTTTCCTAAATGAAAGAATAGAACAAAGCTCCAGAAAAAGAACTAAACAAAATGGAGACAAGCAATCTACCAGACGCAGAGTTCAAAATACTGGGTATAAGGATGCTCAATGATCTCAGAGAGAACTCCAACAAAAACATAGGAAACAGAAAAATGGAGATAGAAAACATAAAAAAGAACCAGTCAGAAATGAAGAATACAATAACTAAAATGAAGAATACATTAGAGGGAATCAATAGTAGATTAGAAGAAGCAGAAAATCAAATCAATGATCTAGAAGATAAGGTAGCAGAAAACACCCAAATAGAACAGCGGCAAGAGAAAAAGAATCCATAAAAATGAGGAGAGTTTAAGTGGCCTCCAGGAGAAAATCAAGTATACTAACATTCACATCACAGGGATACCAGAAGGAGAAGAGAGAGAGCAAGGAATTGAAAACCTATTTGAAGATATAAAGATGGAAAACTTCGCAAACCTGGTAAAGGAAACAGACATACAAGCCAAGGAAGCACAGAGAGTTCCAAACAAAGAGGCCCACAGCAAGACACATCATAATGAAAATGCCAACGTTTAAAAACAAAGAAAGAATCCTAAAAGCAGCAAGAGAAAAGCAGTTAGTTACCTATAAGGGAGTTGCCATTAGACTGTAAGTTGATTTCTCATCAGAAACTTTGCAGGCCAGAAAAGATGGCATGAATTATCCCAGTGAGGAAAAGCAAGGACCTATACCCAAGAGTACTCTAGCCAGCAAAACTATCATTTAGAATCAAAGGACAGATAAAGAACTTTTCAGACAAGAAAAAGTTAAAGGAGTTCATCACCACCAAACCAGTATTACAGGAAATGTAAATGGGACTTCTTTAAGAAGAAGAAAACAAAGATCAGAAATATGAATAATAAAATGGCAAAACTACATGTCTAACAACAATTACTTTAATTGTAAATGGCTAAATCCTCTAATCAAAAGATATAGGGTGGCTGAATGGATGAGAAAAAAAGACTCTTACATATGCTGCCTACAAGAGACTCAGTGCAGATTGAAAGACACACACAGATTGAAAGGAAAGGGATGGGAAAAAAATATTTAATGGAAATGGAATGAGGAAAAAATGCTGAGGTAGCAATACTTATACCAGACAAAATAGACTTTAAAACAAAGGTGATAACAAGAGACAAAGGAGGATCCAATAATCCTAATTCTGGGTATTTATCTGAAGAAACCCAAAATGCTAATTTAAGGGGACATGTTCATCTATATGTTCATTGTAACGTTGTTTACAATGGTCATGATGTGGAGGCAGAATGGGTGTCCCTGAATGGATGAATGGGTAAAGAAGAGGTGGTTCATATATACAATGGAGTATCACTCAGCCATAAAAAAGAGAATGAAATTTTGCCATTTGCAACAACATGGATGGACCTAAAGGGTATTATGCTGAGCAGAGTAAGTGAGATTGAGAGAGACGAATGCCATATGATTTCACTTATATGTGGAATCTAAAGAACAAAATCAATGAGGAAACAAAACAGAAAGAGACTCATAGATACAGAGAACATTTTGAGGGTTGCCAGATGGGAGGGGATTGGGGAGATGGGTGAAAACGGGGAAGGGATTTAGAAGTACAAATTACTAGTTACAAATTAGTCATGGGGATATAAAGTATAGCATAAACAATATTATCAATAATATTGTAATAACTATGTATGGTGTCAGATGGGTAAAAGATTTATTGGTGTATCACTTCATAAGTGATAGAAATGTCAAATCACTATGCTATAAACCTGAAACTAATACAATTTTGTTTGTCAAGTGTAATTAAATAATATATTATTAAAGAAAAGTATAACAAGAGATAAAGATGCAAAGATGTTCATTATATAATGATAGAAGTGTCAATTCACTAGGAAGATACAACAATTGTCTACACACACACAACAATGGAGAATGTAAATATTTTAAGTAAGTGTTAACAGATCTGAAAGCAGAAGCAGAATGCAGTATAATAATGTTAGGAGACCTCAACACCCTACTTCGAACGATGGATGAATGATCTAAATAGAAAACCATTAAGGAAATATTAGACTTGAACTATACTTTAGATCAAATGAACCTAACAAACATTTACAGAACATTTCACTGAACAGCAGCAAAATATACATTCTTCTCAAGCACACACGGAATATTCTCCTGAATAGATTATTTGTTAGGTCACAAACCATGTCTCAGCACATTTAAGAAGACTGAAATCATACCAAGTATCATTTCTGACCACAGTGTTAGGAAACTAGAAATCACTAACAGGAGGAAAGTTGGAAAATTCACAAATATGTACAAATTAAACAACACACTCCTGAACAATCAGTGGGTCAAAGGCGAAATCAAAAGAGAAAGAAAAAATATCTTGAGACACACAAAATGAAACCACAACATAACAAAACTTATGGGATGCTACAAATGCAGTTCTAAAAGAGAAGTTTACAAACATCTACATTAAGAAAAAAGAAAGCTTTCAAAGAAAGAACCTAACTTTACACTTCAAGGAACTAGAAAAAGAAGAAACTAAGTCCAAAGTTAACAGAAGGAAGGAAATAACAAAGAACAAGCAGAAATAAATGAAATAGAGACTAGAAAATAATACAAAAGATTAATGAAGCTAAGGATGATTTTTTTTCCTTAAAAAATAAATAAAATTGGATTTTATAGGGTCTTATAGTCCACTTTAAGGCCTTTGGATTTTATTGTAAGTGTACCCATAAGCCATTGGAGGGTTTTGGACGTGGGAGTGTAATGAACTAATTATTCTTGTTAAAAGGTCATTCTGTCTGCTATATGGAGAAGACACTCTGTGAAAATGGGGGTTGGGGGTAAGAATAGAAGCAGGGAGACCACTGAGGAGGTTATTGCTGTGGTCCAAATAGTTAGGTGATAATGTGATTACCCTTACTTTCTGTACACTGTACTTCTTTCAAGTTGGAGGATGCAGTGACCCCACCAAATATAGGATAGAAGCTACTGCTTTCATATCTGAAATTATTGTGACTATCATTACTGATAAGGAAGCTACCCTTCTGAGGCCTGAGGTCCTCCAGGGGGGCTGTTTGTTAGGCCAATCACATCCTTGCATCCTAGTTTCCATTATCACATCAACATCTAACGGAAACAAGTGAAGGTAAAATGGAAAACAAAAAGAGGCAAAAAGAAATCTGTGCCAGTATAAACCCAACTCTACTCACCTGACCACTCCATTCTCTAATCCCCTGCTACCTCATCGGGCATTATCCTTATTATTATTTTCCTTATTGTTTGTATTTAAAGGCAACTTGGGGATATCTCTGTTGACTTGCTCTTGCTTACTTCAATTTAATCTTACTGTGAACATCCCTGAACTTCCTGTCAAGGTTACTCATTCCATACATTGTGTTCTCCCTAGAAAATGGTACCACCCAGACCATGATAAAGCCTTAGCACTGTTAGAGTACCACAGCAAGGCAGACTTCAGTGAACGCTACATAGTACGCCTTAAGGAGTAGGGCTGCAATCAGTGCTTCTCTGCCACAGGTCCCAAACCCTTGGAGATTCTAAAGCTGGGAATCAGAGTCAATCCAGGTAGAGTCAGGCAGTGTTGACTCAAGCTATAATAACTGTTTCCTAAACAGTTAACTTCTTGAGGGCCAAGTCTGCATTTGTTTTATCTCTGTCTGCTCTTATCACACAACCACGACAAGCCACATAGTAGCAGCTCAGAGTTGTGTTGGATTGACTCATTGTACTCTATGAACACTCAAGGCCATGAGATAAGAATAGGCAGAGTGGATTCTTCTTTCAAATTTTTGAGTGCTAGAATGTCAGAGGCCACATAGTTCAGTGTTTCTCCAAATTGCATCATGTATAGAGCCTTTATAAAAAGAAAACCAATAATCTTGTATCTCTAGTGTTGACCAAAATAATGTTTATTTTAATGGATGTTACTTAAATGTATGCCAACTTAACACTAGGTGTAAACTCCTTATGCTTACAGTTCCTATACGAGGTCAGACAATTAGGTTCGTGAACTTATCCTAGAAAAAGTGCTACATACCCCATTGCTGAATATCACTATGGTCACCTTCGAAGTACTCCCCTTGGGAAGTTATGCACTGACATGAGTGACTAGTCCACCCTTCAAAGCAATTTTGAAACTTTTTCTGGAACAGCCATCAGAGCTGTTGTCGTATTTCCCTTGATGTCCTGAATGTTATCAAAATGTCTTCCTTTCAATATTTCCTTTATCTTCGGGTAAAGAAAGAAGTCACTGGGGGCCAGACCAGGTGAGTAGGGAGGGTGCTCCAATACAGTTATTTGTTTACTGGCTAAAAACTCCCTCACAGACAGTGCCATGTGAGCTGGTGCATTGTTGTGATGCAAGAGCCATGAATTGTTGGCACAAAGTTCAGGTCGTTTTCGTCTAACCTTTTCACGCAGACTTTTCAGCACTTCCACATAGTAAACTTGGTGAACTGTTTGTCCAGTTGGTACAAATTCATAATGAATAATCCTTCTGATATCAAAAAAATTAGCAACATCGTTGCAACAAGTTCATGAACTTAATTGTCAGACCTTGTATGACTATAACGTAAAAACTTTGGGAAATTAAATACAAAACAAAACTAAAGAAAACCAAAATTATTTAATGTAGCTACATTAACATAATGTGATGAAAGACATCTCACCGAAACTAAATTGTATCTCACCATGTGAATAGTGCTGACTGTGATGGTAGTTCCGCATACCTATGTTAAGGTATGACTCAATTCTCCCATCACTTTCTGGATTCATAGTATGAAACCTTTGTTCAGATGGCAGAGAATGACATCATTTGGCTTTGTCAGGAAGACACCAAAAAAGGTCAGTTGTTCCTTGTACCTCTGCTCTTCAAATAAGCCATGGTGCCAATGGCATCATGACCAAAAACCCATACAGGGGCTCTGACATCACACACAGTGCATACGTCTAAGCTGGTCATGCAGGTGATAAGGGATGGACTTACATAGCTGACTTACGTTTTTTATTTATAGATAATCATCAAAATGAACACACATACATGAACTTATAAGAAATTCCAAAGCCCTTGAAAACGTAATTTGAGGGTACAGTTCTATAAATACAGAGGGTGGCAAAAAAAAAGTATACACATTTTAAGAAAGGAAAAACTATTAACATCGTAATACTTGATATATACCGATAACGAAAGATGAATACAAGTCACGTTTGACTTCTGCAATGACAAGAGGTGCTCAAAGTGGTTGCCATCAGCGTCCAGACACTTCTGATTACTGTGAACTATTGCTTGAGCAACGTTAACCAAAGTGTCCATTTGTATACATTTTTTTGGCACCCCCGGTCATGATGTTATCCTGGTTGACAATTGTGCCCGTAAGATATAAAGTTATTACATTTCAGCTTTGTAGGAGTTCATAGACTCTTAGGGCTAAGACTTTTGGGGAAATCAGAGTGTTAGGGTACAGTTGCTTAACAGCATAGCATTTTAAGACACATCCATTCTTTGCTATGTTCAAACTTTGGAGTGCTATTGCTGGCCCCATCCCTGATTGTAACATTCAAAACATCAACTCCCAGAGCCCGTTTTTCTCTTCTACGAAATGAGAATCATCATCTCTATCCTGCAGTTCTCACAGAATAGATGTAAAGGCCATTTGAAACGACAGCTGTGAAAAGGCTTTGCAAACAAGAAAGGACTTTGTACATGTGGGCCTCATTATTTCTTATGCCTTTTACCTTATTGATAAAATACATTCTGAAACCAGAAATGAGAAAGTTCAGTCTTGATTTTGCCAGTTGGTGCACATCTGAGATGATCAGCAAGAGAATTTGAGTTTACTCAATACTAATATTTAGCATCACCTTCCTCAAAGGGTAAGTAAACTTTACACTGGAATTAAGTTTATTTTGTTTCTATCCACTTGGGTTTACTAAGATATACATAGGAGGATTTGCCAAATGGCCACCTAGCCCCAAGGTTTTAATTTTGCTCTGAAAGGTTCTGATATTGACTTTGAAATAACCAATGAGAAAAGGTATCCAGGGAAAGAATAAACAGTTCTTTAACCACCATTATCAATATTGCTCTATTCAAATGTTTTAGTATCCCTGCATTTCTTGGAGCTTTGTGTGTGAGCTAAAGTCTGTTCTGTCCAAATGATTTGGGCTGGTATCCTCACTTATTAATTTTGTTCAGAAGCAATTTAGAAACTTCATTAAGCTGGCAGGTTGTATCACTCTCATGGTCCTTCTTGAATGCAGTCACATTTGCAAAACTTTAAAGGCAAGCTGAAATTTTTTCTTTTTTTGGCTTAACTGTAGAACTTAACATACCCAGTAAAAATGGTTTTATTCATATCCATGTTTCCCCAAACACTCCATACTCTGTGTCTCCTGCTAGCATTTCTATAAGGTGCTCCCCTGGCTTGAATAGTTCCGTCTTTCTACTACCAGCCCTCCACATTTTATATAGCTAAATTCTCCTGCTTCTCAAGGTGAGGTATACCCTCTCCCAAGTAGCCTTCAACAGCACTTCTGATTCTACCCAAGTAATGGTTAGGTATTCTTCCACGTGTTTCTTCCTATTCATATCATCCATATGAAATTTATCTGTATATTTGCTTTATTTTTTTCCATCCATGGATGAACGAAAAAAAGGAAGTGTCATTCATCCCTGTATGCTTAGCAATGGAGTTATTGTGAGGATTAAATAAAATAACATACTTTATAGGTTGAATTCTGTCCTACCTCCCCAAAAATTCAGATGTTGACATTTTTACCTCCAGTACCAGAATGTGACCTTATTTGAAAATAGGGTCTTTATACATGCAATCAATTAAAATGAGGTCATCAGAGTGGGCCCTAATTCACTATGGCTGGTGTTCTCATAAAAAGGGGAAATTTGGACATTGAGGAAAGATGCATGTGAAGAGACATAGGGTGGGGCTGCTGGATGGCTCAGTTGGTTAGAGCGCGAGCTCTCAACCACAAGGTTGCCGGTTCAATTCCCACATGGGATGGTGGGCTGCGCCCCCTGCAACTAAAGATGGGAAATGGCAACTGGACTTGGAGGTGAGCTGCGTCCTCCACAACTAGATTGAAGGACAATGACTTGGAGCTGATGGGCCCTGGAGAAACACACTGTTCCCCAATATTCCCCCATAAAATTAAAAAAATCCAAAAAACAAAAACAAACAAACAAACAAAAAGAGACATAGGGAAAAGATGGTCATCTATAAGCCAAGGAGAGAGGCATAGAATAAATTCTCCTGTCACAGCCCTCAGAAATAACCAACCCCATTTACACCTTGATCTTGAAATTCTAGCTTCCAGAGACAATACATTTGTATTATTTAAGCCACCCGGGTTTTGGTACTTTGTTATGACAGTCTTAGGAAACTAACACATGCATGTGAAGCTTCTAGTCCACTGTTGGCAAACATGTCCAGTCTGTTTAAATGTGACCTGTTCAATGAACCCTTTCCTGTCTTCCCTGTTTTGATATAATCCCATACTTTAACACTCAGTGTCCTCTTTTCCATCCTTTATTTTTCTCCATTTCACTTATTAACATCTAAATACAACCTGTTCACTTCTTTTCATGTATTTTCTTGTTTCCTCCATTAGAATGTAAGCTCCATGAGGGCGGAGCTATGTGTCTATTAGGTTCCTTGTATCACCTAGAAGAATGTCTGGCATGTAGTAGGTATTGGATAAATATTAACTAGCTGATAGCTATTGCTGCTGTTTTGATAACAGATGAATTGTTGGGCCGGCCCGGTGGCTCAGGCGGTTAGAGCTCCATGCTCCTAACTCCGAAGGCTGCCGGTTCGATTCCCACATTGGCCAGTGGGCTCTCAACCACAAGGTTGCCAGTTCAATTCCTCGAGTCCCGCAAGGGATGGTAGGCTCTGCCCCCTGCAACTAAAATTGAGCTGAGCTGCCGCTGAGCTCCTGGATGGCTCAGTTGGTTGGAGCGCGTCCTCTCAACCACAAGGTTGCTGGTTGGACTCCCGCAAGGGATGGTGGGCTGCACCCCCTGCAACTAGAAAACGGCAACTGGACCTGGAGCTGAGCTGCGCCCTCCACAACTAAGACTGAAAGGACAACAACTTGAAGCTGAACGGCACCCTCCACAACTAAGATTGAAAGGACAACAACTTGACTTGGAAAAAAGTCCTGGAAGAACACACTGTTCCCCAATAAAGTCCTGTAAAAAAAAAAAAAAAGATGAATTGTCTCCCACAACACCATCCCTAAATACTTCCTTATATTCATTCAGTCTACTTGGTGCCAGACACTGAGCTAGGTGCTAGGGGTACAGAAATAAATATGATGTAATCTTTCTTCATAAAAGGATTATTTTTAGTAAAGGGAAAGAGACATGAAGTCAAACCAATGTTCCAAAGAATATATACAGGGTAGGGGGTGAAATATTAACCCTTGAGGATCTTTTAAAAAGGGAGTAGTTCTCTTCCCAAACTCATGGTTCCATCCTCTATTTATTTTCTTTTGAACTGTCCACAAACTTGATTTATAGCTCCAAAGTCTAGTCATTGAAGGGTTCTTGGTTGCCCTTACTTGCAGTGTTACTAGTCTTTACAAGTGCCCACAGCATTCTCTTCTCTACCATTGACTTGGAGTTGTACACAGTCAATCACAGAAAGGAACAGTATTATGTTTTTTTTCTTTTCAGGACTATAAAGAGTTAGTCACAGAAGTGAGTATCATACAGCCCAAAGAATCCAGGACCAAGCATCAGAGGGTTCTGATTCAGAATCTTAGCTACTCCAAGTCCTAGATGTGGCATTGTGAACAAGTCTCTTAAACTCTGAATCACAATTTCCTCATCTGTAAACTACAGTTAGACTACCTGCCCTCTTACTTTCATGGTTGTTTGTTGTCATTGGGGGCCTACAGAATGTTAGAGTGGAAAGGATCCTTAGAAGTCATCTAACCCTACTCCTCATTGTGCAAATGAGGGAACTTAGATTCAGAGAGTTTGAACCAATTTATCCCAAGGGTACAGCTAAAGAAGTCAGGATTCAGTCATGCATTTCTTCAATCATTCCATTATATCCCAATGACTTTCTATGCTCTACTAAGAATTAAAATGGCAATAAGAAATGAGTTTAGTTATTTTATAAACTCTTATCTTAAAATTGATATGTAAGTGCCTCTTGACAACTGGTAAGAAAATCACAAAGCAGCAAGTCTGTATTCTTTTATTTTTTCTCTTTTTATTGGGGAATATTGAGGAACAGCGTGTTTTTCCCAGGACTCATCAGCTCCATGTCAAGTTGTTGTTTTCAATCTAGTTGTGGAGGGAGCAGCTCAATGGCCCATGTGGGAATCAAACCGGCGACCTTGGTGTTATGACCACTGCGCTCTAATCACTAAGACAACCAGCCACCCAAGTCTGTATTCTTTAGTCTACAATTGTTGAATGTTTATATTGAGCCAAGTTTTAAAAGGCTTAACTGAGTTTTGTGCCAATAACGTTACTTACAAATGCTAAATTTAATCCAAAAATTTATAGACTAGGAGAGATCAAAACAGGATTTTTTTTTTGAAATTTACTTTGTCCCTTGTTGCTTACATTTAAATGACAAATTCTCTTCTGTCCTAAAGGAGGATTTAGCTGAAATAAAGGTATTTCCTATTCAGAACAGGAAATATTTTCTATTCATGAAACAAAGCTGGAAATTGAATTAAAATAATTTAATTACAGTATATAATTACCTTCCACAATCTTTAAAGTCAAGAGGCCCAGGGGATCTGGCTATTTGTAGAGATGTTTAATCCTTTTCTACTTTAGTATTCATTAAACAAAGGTAATTCCTTCCTAATTCCCCTCTGACACACATTATGCCTCTAAAGAAGAAAAGACCTTAAACAGAGTCCTTTCTTTAAACAGAGCTGCTGAGTATGTCAAATTATTCAGGCAAGAACTCACTGAACAACTAAAACAATAGTTTCAAACAGATGACACTGTGTTTCAAGAACAAAAATATGTTAAATAAACTATTGGGGCATGAATTAAGCTACCAGTGGGAAATCTCAGTGAGCTGCAAATGTATGCCTGAGATTTCAATATCATTCCCAAGTTTATCCCTCACTTAAAAGTCCTTTATGCAAATCTACACCAAACTAAGGGAAGAAAAAAGTAGAGGTGACTGTGTGAGAGATGCTTATCTAATTATGAAAAATCTAGTTCACAGTTAGTTTCCAGCAGATGCACATGGATGGTGAATTGCTTTCCTTTGAGAATTAGCACCCTTGGTCATTGAAGTTGTATTTTATTTGGTTGCCTGATCTCTCTCTTCTTTAACTAGAAAACCTAGATGGATCACAACAAGATGAAGTTTGAAGGAAGAGCTGATTCTGGGAAGATGGCAGCCATAATGGATAAAAAAGAAAGAGAGAAAGAGAGAGAGAGAGAGAGGAGAGAGAGACAAAGAGAGAGAGAGCGCGCTCAATGAATTTCTCCTGGGTTAATACCTAGGAGAATTGCTGTGCCATAGTGTCAAATACAGCTTTAATTTTATTCAAAATGCTATTTTTTTTTCAAAAGTGGAAACACCATTCTACGCTCCAACATCAACATATGAAAGTTTCAGTTCTTCTATATCCTTGCCAAGACCTTGTATTTTCATTAATATAAGCAATTCCAATGTGGTATCTCATTTCGGCTCAATTTACATTTTTCTATATAATAATCCTAAGTATCCATTCATGAACTAATTGGCTATTCACATATCTTCTTTTGTGAAGTATTTGTTCAAATATTTTTCCAATTTTTGTTTGTTATCATTGATTTGTAAGAGTTTTTTAAATATTCAGATACAAATCCATTATCAGATGTATGCATTAGAAATATGTTTCTCATGTCTATGATTTCCCTTTTTATTTTCTAATGGTTTCTTTTAATGTGTAGAGTTTTTTATATCAAGTTCAATTTATTTATTTGGTATTCTTTTAAGAACAATGCTGTTTCCTTAGAAAGTTTGGTTAACCCTAAGGTCTATGAGATATTTTCTTCTAGAAACCTTTTTGTTTCAGCTGTTTTATTTAGGTCTGTAATCAATTCCAAATTATTTTTAATGTACGGTGTAAGATAGTTGGCATTTGTTTTAATATAGATATCCAGTTGTTCCAGCACCATTTGTTGACAAGATTTTCTTCTTTCCATTGAAGTTCATTAGCATGTTTGTTGGAAAGCAATCGACTTATGTTTGTGTTGGTTTAGATCTAGATTGCCTATTATGTTCTTATTTGTTTATTCTTATGCCAATACCACACTGCCTTGATTAATGTAGATTTATCATATTTATTGAAGACAGATCATTTAAGTCTTCCAATTTTGTTCTTTTTTGTGAAAATTGTTTGGGCTGTTTTGGAACCTGGAGTCACCACGTTAATTTTAGAGTCAGCTTGTCAATTTCTAATTTTTAAAAATCCTGCTTTGGTTTTGATTTGGATTACATTGAATCTACAGAACAATTATGGGAGAGTTGACATCTAAATAAGATTAAATAATTTTTATATCTCTGATTTCTTTGAAAAATATTTTGGAGTCATGTGTCAAATTCTGTGACATTTTGGTAATTGTATTTCTAACTTATGTATTGATATTGTTATAAGCATATTTTTTCTTGCTGTTTAAGCCATCCAATAAAATGTAGGAAAAAAGTAGGAAAGGTAGACATTCTTGTCCTATTTCTGATATTAGAGGTAAACATTCAATAATTTATCACTAACTGAAGTAAGCTAAAAATTTTCATCAATACCATTTATCAAATTTAGAAAGTACCTTTCATTCTTAGTTTGCTGAGAAGTTTTCATGAACTGTTGTTCAATTTTATCAAATGCTTTTTTCTGTGTCTATTGAAATGATATGTCTTTTTTCTCCTTTATTCCCTCCATTGGTGAATTATATTAATTCATTTTCAAATGTTAAATAACCTTTGCATTCCTGGGATTACCCCACTTGGTCATAATATATTATCCTTTTAATAGATCTATCCATTCAATTTTCTAACATTTTTAAAAGATGCTTATGTGTATCTTCATGTGATTTACTGATCTTTAATTTTCTTTTCTAATAACTAATTGCATTCTATGGAACTTGTTTAGTTACCAATGCAAACACAATGCAAAGTAAACATTTATGAGACAAGTTGGGAAATTGAGCACTGATTGGGTGTTTGATGATATTAAGGAATTATTCTTACTTTTATTTTTTGGTCTGTTAATGATAGTATGGTTAAGCTTTTCAAAAGATCCCATTTTTCTAAAGTTTTTAGACTATTCTAATTTATTTACCTTTCCATATACATTTTAGAAATAGCTTGTCTATGTCTACAAAGAATCACATTGGGATTTTGTTTGAGATTGTGTTAAAACTACAGATCAATTTAGGGAGATTGACATCTTAACTATATTAAGTCTTATAATCTTTGGACATAGAGTGTCTCTTCAGACAACACATAGGGTTGGTAAGGATGGGCAGAAACTGGGACACTCACACATTGCTGGTGGGAATGCAAAATGGTACAGCCATTCTGGAAAACAGTCAGCCAGTTTTATTACCAAGGTAAACATATATTTTCTGAATGACTCAACAATTCAACATTTAGGGATTTAGTCAAGAAAAACATGTACCCTTGTGTTCACATGGAAACCTATACATAGATGCTTACAGCAGCAGTATTCATGACTGCCCAAACTGGAAAACCTTACATGCCAATCAACTGTAATGGGTAAAAAAGCTAGCACATATGTACTATAGAATACTGACTATTCAGCAACAAAAAGAAACAGATTATTGATACGTACAACTTGGATATACTTCAAAACATTATGCTATGTAAATGAACTCAGCGTTAAAGGGACACAAATTGTAAGATTCTGTTTATGTAACATTCTGGAAAAGATAAAAGTATAGGGAACAGAATAGACTAGTGATTGACAGAGATAAGGAAAGGAAAGGTTCAGACAGCAAAGGCTCTGCATGAGGAAAGTTGGGGGTATTGAATAAATAACTCAAATATATAACATTTAGCACAAAGTACAAAATAAACAATACTTTGGTCTTACCATGAAAAGTTTGTGCATATTTCAAATAACTTTGATACTTTATCTCTGTAGTAGGTGTCCTGCCCCACAGGACACCTACTATATAAGGCCGCTCTACTAAGACTGAGAGACATAGCAGCCCTACATGATACATAGAAACAAACACAGGGAGGCAGCCAAAATGGGGAGACAAAGAAACATGTCCCAAATGAAAGAACAGAACAAAGCTCCAGGAAAAGAACTAAGCAAAATGGAGACAAGCAATCTATCAGATGCAGAGTTCAAAACACTAGTTATAAGGATGCTCAATGATCTCAGGGAGAACTTCAACAAAGAGACAAGAAATATAAAAATGGAGATAGAAAACATTTTAAAAAGTCAGAAATTAAACAAACAATACCTGAAATGAAGAATACATTAGAGGGGAAAAACAGTAGATTAGATGAATCAGAGGATTGAATCAGTGATTTAGAAGATAAGGTAGTAGAAAACACCCAACCAGAACAGCAAAAAGGAGATAAAAATCCAAAACAATGAGGATACTTTAAAGGGGCCTTGGGGACAACATCAAGTGTGCCAACATTTGCACCATAGCGGTGTCAGAAGAAGAAGAGAGAGAGCAAGGAATTGAATACCTATTTGAACAAAAAATGATGGAAAATTTCCCTAACCTGGTGAAGGAAATAGACATACAAGCCCAGGAAGTACAGAGAGTTCCAAACAAGATGAACCCAGACAGGCCCACATCAAAGCACATTGTAATAAAAATGCAAAGGTTAAGACAAGGAAAGAATCTTAAAGACAGCAAGAGAAAAGCATTATGTGTAGTTACCTACAAGGGAACTTCATAGAACGGTCAGTTGATTTCTCAACAAAAATTTTGCAGGCAAGAAGGGATTGGCAGGAAATATTGAGTGATAAAAATCAAGGACCTACAACCAAGATGACTCTACTCAGCAAAGCTATCATTCAGAATTGAAGGACAGATAAAGAGGCTTCCCAGGCCAATGAGGCCATCATTACCAAACCAGTATTACAAAAAAAATATTAAAGGGAGAGAGAAGGAGGAGGAGGAGAAACAGAAGGAGAAGAAGGAGGAGGAGGAGGAGGAGGAGGAGGAGGAGGAGGAGGAGGAGGAGGAGGAGGAGAGAAGAAGAAGAAGAAGAAACAATAAAAATATGAATAAAGTGGGCAATAACTACGTATCTATCAACAATTTCAATGTAAATGGACTAAATGCTCCAATCAAAAGACATAGGTTGGCTGAATGGAGAAGAAAACAGACCCTTACATATGCTGCCTACAAGAAACTCACTTCAGATTAAAAGACACACAGAGATTTAAAGTAATGCATGGGGAAAGATATTTCATGAAAATGGAAACAAACAAAAAAAGCTGGGGGTAACAATACTTATCTCAGAAAAAATAGACTTAAAACAAAAGCTATAACAAGAGACAAAGAAGGACCCAGTAATCCCACTTCTGGGTATTTATCTGAAAAAGCCCAAAACGCTACTTCGAGGGACCTGTGCATCCATATGTTCACTGCAGCGTTGTTTACAATGGCCAAGATCTGGAGGCAGCCTGGGTGTCCATCGATGGATGAATGAATAAAGAAGAGGTGGTACATATATACAATGGAATATTGCTCGGCCATGGAAGGGAATGGGTTCTTGCCATCTGCAGCATGCATAGACCTGGAAGGTATTGTGCTGAGTGGAGAATGTTAGACAGAGAAAGACAGATTCCATGTAATTTCACTTATATGTGGAATTTAAAGAACAAAATAAACAAACAAAACAGAAGTAAACTCATAGATACAGAGAACATTTTGATGGTTTCCAGATGGGAGGGGTTTAGGGTGCTGGGTGCAAAAGGGGAAGGGATTAAGAAATACAAAATAGTGGTAGTTACAAAATAGTCATGGGGATGTAAAGCATAGGAAATATAATCAATGATATGGCAAATATGTATAGTGCAAGGCGGGTTCTAGACTACTCAGGGGGATCACTTCTTAAACTACATAAATGTCTAACCACTATGCTGTACACCTAAAATTAATATAAAATAATATTAAATGTCAACTGTAATTGAAAATTTAAAAGGGGGAAAGAAAAAAAATAAAACTATCTGTGGAAAAAAGTTTTAAAAATTGTAATTATGTGAAGTTATGGAGGTGTTAACTAATCCTACGGTAGGAATCATTTTTCAATATGTAAGTGTATCAAATCCTCATGTTGTCCTTCTTAAATGTACATAATTTTTATGTGAATTAAATCACGATAAAGCTGGGGGTGGGAGAAGAAAAAATTCAGGGAAAATAATTTGCACCCTAGAATTCTGCACCCTCCCAAACTATGTATAACATATGTATTCCTTGTATATATATTTTTTCTCAGGAAGCTATAAGACGGGGAGGGAGGGAGGGAGGGAGGGAGAGAGAGAGAGAGAGAGAGAGAGAGAGAGAGAGAGAGAGAGAAGTAAATCATGAAAGAGAAATATGCAGTGTTCAGGAAAACTAGAATCTAATGCGGGACAAAATTAAGGGAATTCTTAGGATGATGATGAAAAGGAAATTTTAGTCACAGAAAGCAATTAGTCTAGAGTAGGGCAGAAGAACAGAAGGCCTCAAGAAAGACACAACATGGGGGAGAAAACAATGACCTGCTAGATTATCTGATGTCTTTGAATGTAGACATGTAATGATGTATTTGACTCTTTTACATTGGCAAAGGATTTGGGGATAGAATAATGACAGTTCATAAAAACCAGAAAGGACAAAGAAAGTAATTATTAACTCTAGAAAAAACAAACAGATCCAAAGAAAACATAATTGTCATACCCTATATCGATTAACTGTTAATAAAAATATAAACTTTTGATTTAATAAAAAATTTGAATAAAGTGTGTATCAGGGGTGTATAAAGCCATTATATCTTCATATTTTAGTAGATAGTCAATACACTAAAATATAACTAATAATTTTTTTTAAAATAGTAAAGTAGCTTATTTAGAAAAATGAGGTAAACACCAAGAGAATCCGCTAAAAAGATTCGACAATGATTATACTTCTGGGAGCAAGAATTGTCATTGGATGTTGAGTGGGATAAGAAACTGCTAATTTTCATTATAAGCCTTGAAAATCTATTTGACATTGAAATCTGTGTACATCTAGTTGTTTAATGAAAACAAAAGTTTGTTTTTTTTTTAAATGGATCACAGACTTAAATGTAAGACCTGAAGTCATAAAACTCTTATTTAATGTAGGTATTTAGAGCTACAAATGTCCCTATAAAGTTTGTTTTCATCGAATCCCATAAGTTTTGGGTTGCTGTATTTTCATTTTCATTTTTTTCAAAGTATTTTTAAAATTTCTCTTGTAAGTTCTTTGATACATTCATTATTTGGGAGTGTTGTTAATGTCCTATGTGAAATTAAGAAGAATATGTATTCTGTTGTTGCTGGGTGGAGTGTTCTGTAAATGTCTAAGTCTAGCTAGTTTATAGTATTCAAGTTTCCTATTTCCTTGTTGACCCTCTAACTAGTTGTTTTATCCATTTTGGAAAGTGTGGTATTAACTTCCCTCTACCTTTTAATTGGCATATTTATTCTATTTATATTTAATGTAATTAATAAGTTAGGATTTATGTCTGTCATTTTCTATTTGTTTTCTGTATGTCTTATGTCTTTGGTGTGCCTTCATCCCTCCATTACTATGTTTTTTTGTGTGTGTTAAAGTTACTTTCAAATGTATTTTTTTAACCATTGTATTTGTCTTATTTTCTTAATAGTTGTCCTGAAGATTACAATTAACATCTTAATTTATAACAATGTGATCAGACTAATACCATTTTGATTTCAATAGAATAAAAATCTTTGTTCCTCTATCGCTCCTTCTCCTTTCTTCATCTTTGTGCTGTTATCAGGCAAATTATACCTTTCTAAATTCTGTGCCTATCAACAAGGTTATATAACTATTACTTTACGCAATTGTCATTTAAATCAAATCAAATAGGAGGGAGGAAAGCTTTACAAACAAAAATATATTTATATTCTACTTACTTGTAGAGTTACATTTACCAGTGCTTTTTATTTCTTCATATGAATTCAAGTTACTCTCATTTCAAGTTACTCTCAGTCTTTTCATTTATACCTGAAAGACTCGCTTTAGTATTTCTTATAGGGTATGTGAGGTAGCAACACTCTCAGTTTTTGTTTATGAATGAATGTTGTAATTTATCCTTTATTTTTGAAGGATAGATTTGTTGATAGTTTATTTTATTCAGCTTCCATGTTTTCTGCTGAGACATAAGCTGTCAATGTTACGGAGTATCCCTTCTAACTAGAGCTCACTTTTGCTACTTTCATGATTCTCTTGCTTTGTCTTTGTTATTTGACAAGTTTAGCTATGATTCCATTAGGTGTGCATGTTGTTCAGCTTTTCTAGTTGGAGTTCATTGAGCTTCCTAGCTGTTTAGATTAATATTTTTCACCAAATTTGGGAAGTCTTCAGCCATTTTTTAAAAATATTCTTTCTGCCCCTTTCTCTTAGTCTTCTGGTACTCTCATTATGTTTGTTGGTGTGTTTAATGGCATGCCAAAGGTTTCTGAAGCTCTGTTCATTCTTCTGAATTCTTTTGTTTTCTGGTCTTCAGATTGGATACTCTCAATTGACTTATGTGTGTTTGTGATTTTTTTTCTTCTGACAGCTCAAGTCTGCTGTCTGCTGTTAAGCCTGTCTGTTGACAGGCTTCATTTCAGTTATTGGGCTTTTCAGCCCCAGAATTTCAATTTTTTTTTTTTCATAATTTATATCTCTTATCGATATTTTCTATTTGGTTTGACATCATTCTCATACTTTCCTTTAATTCTTTAGATATGATTTTCTTTAGTTCTTTGAACATATTTGTTCTATGTCATTTAAAATCTATCTAGTAAGTCTAAAATCTAGGCTTCGTATGGGTAAAGATTCTATATATTGCTTATGTTCTGGTATATAGTACATGCTTTTCTATTTCTTTATATGCCTCATATGTTGTTTTTTGTTAAAAGCTAGACATTTTAAATATTATAATGTGAAATTCCAGAAATCAGATACCATTTTCCAAAAGGATTTATTGTTGTTACTCAGTTTTTCTTACTTTTATTGTTTGTTTGCTTAGTGACTTTTCTAAATTAAATCTGCAACACCTGTATTTTTTGTTGTATGTGGCCATGAAGTCTCTATTTTATTAGCTTAGTTGTAAGTGATGATTTAATTTCCTTATATGCCTTGAATCAATATGTTTCCCAGCCTTTGCTAAAGGGCTCTGTGAATTTGTTGGGGCAAGTCTTCTATCTTCTGGAAGTCAATTTACAAATCTGTGTTCACCTTCACTTCCTGCTTGTGCAGAACCTCAAGGTCATCTAGAAATGAGAGTTTAGGTGTTTCTCATGTATTACCTGGATACGAGGTCTGACAATTAAGTTCGTGAACTTGTTGCAACAATATCGCTATCTTATATGATATCAGAAGGATTATTCATTATGAATTTGTACCAATTGGACAAAGAGTTAACCAAGTTTACTACTTGGAAGTGCTGAAAAGGCTGCGTGAAAAAGTTACATGACCTGAACTTTTTGCCAACAATTCATGGCACTTGCATCATGACAATGCACCAGCTCACAGGGCACTGTCTGTGAAGGAGTTTTCAGCCAGTCAACAAATAACTGTATTGGAACACCCTCCCTACTCACCTGATCTGGCCCCCAATGACTTCTTTCTTTCCCCGAAGATAAAGGAAATATTGAAAGGAAGACATTTTGATGACATTCAGGACATCAAAGGTAATATGACGACAGCTTTAATGGCCATTCCAGAAAGAGTTCCAAAATTGCTTTGAAGGGTGCTGGCATCAGTGCATAGCTTCCCAGGGGGAGTATGTCGAAGGTGACCACAGTGATATTCAGCCATGAGGTATGTAGCACTTTTTCTAGGATGAGTTCTCAAACTTAATTGTCTGACCTCGTATACTCATAGCCCTGCACATGCTTTTCAAATCCTGAGGAATATGTTTGAGCTCTTCAAATACTGCCATGAATAATATCTTATTCCACAGATTATTTATTTATTTATTTAATTTATTTATTGGCCAATCTCTTATTGGTTCCAGTTGGTATCACCACCTCACGGAACTGGAATGTTATGCAAGTGTGGCTGATTGTTTTTAACAAATCCCTTAATAACAGGAAAACTTGCACTGGTCATGCTCTGAGTCAGGTCAAATCAAAACAAGTTACTTAAGTGGCATTCCCAGTTACTTAAGTAGAGCTGCCAGACAGATGAAAAACAGTGACATATTTTTATACATGGGGATTTGGGGTCAGCTCAAAGCTCTTTGTTCCTCCTCCAGTGATAGCTAAGCTGTTGGTTTTCACAGCCATCATAGTTGTGAGGCTGTTGTCTAATTTTCTTGACCTTTATTTTTGTACATTTGTTTCTCCAGTTTCTCCAGTAATAGAAAAATAATGAAGCAGAATAGAATTTTTCTAATTCTAGCTCTGTTACTGTACCCCCTCCTGCATTTTCAAACACCTCATCAAAGATAGATAAAAAGTTCACAAGACTGAAGTCTCATACCATGCATAATATGCTTTATTGTTATTACAAATAGTGTTTTTTTAATCACCTATGCTAGTAATTTCCAAGAAACAAATTTTTCTTCAATGCAACCAAACAAAGGAACCCAGCAGCTCTGGGCAAGGAGTACTGGATTTTA
Source organism: Rhinolophus ferrumequinum (assembly GCF_004115265.2). Taxonomy (NCBI): domain Eukaryota; kingdom Metazoa; phylum Chordata; class Mammalia; order Chiroptera; family Rhinolophidae; genus Rhinolophus; species Rhinolophus ferrumequinum. The sequence continues at coordinate 14,650,895 of NC_046284.1, forward strand.
AGAGCTTTGCAATTGCATCACACATATTATCTGGCAATTTTACCCTTTTTCAGTGGAAAATTAAATAATTTTATCCCACCAGTTGGCTTGATCTGCATGACACTAACTAGTAGAATAATTGTGTTAGTTAGCCAATTGTTTTGTCTCTGAAGCCAAACAAGCTGTTTGAAAAACTAGCTCAATTGGAAGAATCATAGTTTGAAAGATAATATCAGATTTGATACATATTTCATCAAGTTTGCTTCTGTTAACAAAGACTGTTTCCTCCATTTGGTAAGGCTCTCTTCCCAATTCAAGGAGTAGAGAGAATTCCTTTCCTCCCCCACCCACCACATTTTCCTTCACAGTAATCGAGTGTTTAGTTGCTATGGTCTGAATATTTATGTCCCCTCAAAATTCACGTGTTGAAATCCTAACCCCCAAAGATGGTGATAATAGGAGGTGAGTACTTTTGGAGATGCTTAAGTCATGAGTGTGGAGCTCACAATAATGGGATTAATGCCTTATAAAAGAGACTCCAGAGAAATCCCTAGTCCCTTCTACCATGTGAGAACCACTATCTGGTGCCTTGATCATGGACTTCCAGCCTCCAGAACTGTGAGAAATAAATTTTTGTTGTTTATAAGCCACCCAATCTGTGGTATTTTGCTCCAGCAGCTCAAAACGAACTAAGACAGTAGTAATGATGGTGGTGGCTGTGGTGGTGGTGGTGGTGGTAGCAGTCAACACGTGTGATTGTCTACTGCATCAAACACTGTCACACACTTTACATGCATTACCTCAATTACTCTTCACAATAACTTTGAGGTAGGTTCTATTATTATTCCTATCTTACAGATGAAGAAATGATGAACTTACTCAAGTTTTGACAACTAGAAAATGTTCAGTCCAAGATTCAACCTAGGGCTGACTGCATGCCTATCAAGCATAAACTTTCCCCACTTTTCCATAATACACATAAAACAACTCAAAGAAAAACAAATAAACAAAGAAAAAAAAAACCAGGAAATTCATAAGAGGGAAGATAGTAAAAATAAAATCACCAGAGAAATTTCAATACATATTCCCTCGCTTTGTCAAAATAATCCTCTAGCCCATGAGCTTCTGTGGTAACATAATGTGGTAGCATGTACTCAATGTGTCACCCAGGGAAAACCCAGAGGTAAGGTGTCTAGTCACATAGGCTGACATCTTCCACGTCACTCTGAAAGTATAATGTTCACGGGCAGGTAGAATGCCAGAAATAGAGCAATTCAAGGGAGTTTCTATAATGGAAACACGCAAGGCTTTTAGATTTGAATGCCTATACAAAGACACATATGGGCAATGGCTACAAAGTCAACTGATAAATTCTTCGCTACCCAAAGTTTTGTTTTCCTGACTAGTTACTACCTTTGAGGATAGGCTAGCGTGACAAAAACAATTTATTTTCACCTCCATAACTGACTCTTCTATACGAAAAGTCTCCTTTTAGAAGTTGTATACCAACAGAGCACTTGGGACTGACTGAAACCTAAAACACGAACTTGAATTGTAAGGAAAATTATTTTTAATTTTTACAATGTGGAACACACACACACACACACACACAAGCACACACATACACACACACTTTAAACCTTTTTAAAAAATCAATGTTGCATTTGCAGTGAGTGCATGAATACAAGATGTTCAGAATTTTTAACTCTCCTAATCATATTGCACATCAGTATTTTTGAAATTATTCTTTAGTCTTGTAGCTATAAGAATAAACTGAGTATTGATTTCTTTTTATTCTATTGAATTCCCTGTACATTTAAGTTTCTATTTGTGAGGCATATGAATAATGGAGATATCATCTCAATGGGCATTGTCATTATCCATCTATGAACTTTCCTTTTATGTGTGTTATGGGCAACTTTTTATTATGGTATTGACAAAACATGGGGGAAGGGAGATAAATGTATGATTTACTGAATGTCTTAATTTCAAGATGCAGGCAATCTGAGGAAGGTCTAAAGTTCTATGTAAGGCTGTGTCTGCACAATAGCAAGTAAATATCATTGTCTGAAATTGCTCAGTAAGTATAATCAATCTGTTTCTCTTCTAGTGGATATCATTTTCTGAAGCTAGAACTGCCCTAATTTAGCTTTCAGTTAGTCAGATTCTCACTGTGAAGTAATATGATTACGTGGCTCCCTAGCACTCTTTAAATAATTAAATTATGTAATCCCCAAGTGTAAATTTGTAAACACTTGTTAATTTTGATCACACAGACCTGGTCTAAACCACTTTTTTGAACCGGTACTTAGAGTCTGGGCCCCTGTGGGGAAAAAAAAGAGGTAATAAAGCAATAATAATCCACCTTTAGAAAGTCCCAGATCATCCAAGGGATATGGTACATACCTGTCCATAAATATGGCTCACTAGGACAGTGATTTGTAATGATAGTGCTAGAGAGGCAATGATTGTCACATCTCCCCTACAGGTGACATATTTGAATGGTGGGAGATATACTTATTAGTATATCCCAAGGAAAAAAGGCCCTGTCTTACACTGTTAAAGAGAATACAAACTTCTACAATTATTTTTAGAGATAACTTGCTAGGTTGTATTAAAATGCAAAAATGCACACAATTTTTGACTCAGCATTTCCACTGTTGAGTATCTATCACACAGAAATAAGGAAACAGTATGTACCTATGTCTAAGAGTGTTATTTGTCCTGGCAAACACACACACACAAAACACAATAAAATGAAGATAAAAAACATCCAAAAACTTAAAATTTAGGTAATTTTATGTACTATGTAATATACAGGCATTAAAAATTGAGTTAGGGCCGGCCTGGTGGCTCAGGCGGTTAGAGCTCCATGCTCCTAACTCCGAAGACTGCCGGTTTGATTCCCACATGGGCCAGTGGGCTCTCAACCACAAGGTTGCGAGTTCAATTCCTCAAGTCCTGCAAGGGATGGTGGGCTCTGCCCCCTGCAACTAAGATTGAACACGGCACCTTGAGCTGCGCTGCCTCCCGGATGGCTCAGTTGGTTGGAGTGCATCCTCTCAACCACAAGGTTGCCGGTTCAACTCCTGCAAGGGATGGTGGGCTGTGCCCCCTGCAACTAGCAACGGCAACTGGACCTGGAGCTGAGCTGCACCCTCCACAACTAAGACTGAAAGGACAACAACTTGAAGCTGAACGGCACCCTCCACAACTAAGATTGAAAGGACAACAACTTGATTTGGAAAACAGGCCTGGAAGTACACACTGTTCCCCAATAAAGTCCTGTTCCCCTTCCCCAATAAAAACAAAACAAAACAAAAACAAAACATTGAGTTAGATAGATTCTACAGACTTTCCTAAAATCTTGCAAAGGTTCACAAAACCCAAACAAGCAAAATTTGGCATCGGCATGTCCCATACCTCTGGCTGAGCAGCCCTATGTGTAGCACTAGAAAGAGCCCGCCTTGGTTCATCACTTGGCCTCATGAGGCACCTCCAAGTTCAGCGCAGGCAGAAGCCATCGGCAGACACATCGTAATTAAAATGCCAAAGGATAAAGACGAAGAAAGACTCTTAAAAGCAGCAAGAGAAAAGCAGTGTTATCAACAAGGGAGCTCCCATAAGACGGTCAGCTGATTTCTCAACAGAAACTTTGCAGGCCAAAAGGGATTGGCATAAAATATTCAACATAATGAAAAGCAAGGACCTACAACGAAGAGTACTCTACCCAGCAAAGCTACCATTTAGAATTGAAGGGTAAAAAGCTTCCCAGATAAGAAAAAGCCAAAGGATTTAATCACCACCAAACCAGTAATACAAGGAATCTTAGATGGATTTCTTTAATAGAGAGAAAAAAAAGATGAATAATAAAATGGCAGTAACTGCATATCTACCAACACTTATATTAAATGTAAATGGATTACATGGTCCACTCAAAAGACATAGGGTGGCTGAATGGATAAGAAAAACAAGAGTCGTACATATGCTGCCTACAAGAGACTCACTTCAGATTGAAAGACACACACAGACTGAAAATAAAGGGATGGAGAAAAGATATTTCATGAAAATGGAAAAAAACAAAAGCAGGGGTAGCAATACTTATACCAGAAAAAATATACCGTAAAACAAAGACTATAACAAGAGACAAAGAAGGACCCAGTAATCCCACTTCAGGGTTTGTTTTCGAAGAAACCCAAAATGCTACTTCGATGGTATCTGTTGATCCATATGTTCACTGCAGCATTGTTTACAATGACCAAGATGTGGAGGCAGCCTGGGAGTCCATCAATGGAAGAATGGATAAAGAGGAAACGATACATATATACAATGGAATATTGCTTGGCCAGGGAAGGGAGTGAGTTCTTCCCATCTGCGGTGTCATGAATGGACCTGAGGGGTATTGTGCTGAGTGGAGTGTCAGACAGAGAAAGACAGATGCAATGTGATTTTGCTTCTATGTGGAATCTAAAGCACAAAATAAATGAACAAAACAGTAACAAACTCATAGATACAGAGAACATTTTGATGGTTGTCAGATGGGAGACGGGTTGGAGGGGTGGAAAAAAAAGGGAATGGATTAAGAAGTACAAATTGGTTGTTACACAGTAGATATGGAGATGTAGGATATAGCATAAGGGATATAGTCAATAATATTGTAATAATTGTGTATGGTGCAGATGGTACTAGATTTATTGGGGTGACAGATGGAAGGGGGTTGGGAGGCAGGGTGAAAAAGGTGAATGCATGAAGTACAAATTGTTAGTTACAAAGTAATCGTGGGGATGTAAAGCATAGGGAATATAGTCAATAATATGGTAATAACTATGTATAGTGCCAGGTGGGTACTAGGCTAGTCACAGGGATCATTTCTTAAATTATACAAACGTCTAACCACTATGCTGTACACCTGAAATTAATATAAAATAATACTGACTGTCAACTGTAATTGAAAAATTAAAAAAGGGGGGGGTAGTAGTGAAGGGGAATAATATGTCTAAATTTTCAGGTATAAAACAAATAAGTCATGGGGATGTAATGTACAGCCATAGGGAATATAGACACTATTACGATAATGTGGTACGGTGTCAGATGGTTGCTGGACTTATGTTGATCACTTCTTTAGGTAAATAAATGTTGAATAACTATGGTGTATACCTGAAACTAACTAATATTGTATGCTCGCTATATTTTAATAAAAATCTTTAAAAAATAAAACAAAATAAATTGAGAAAAAATGAGAGTTGTGATTTGTTGTCAAACTCTTATTTTGAATGACAAGGAGATGATGGGATTTGGTCCTATGGTTGGGCTTCTGCAACGGAATTTTATTTATTATTCACATTTGGGACGTTTTCAAACTCAGAATATTGATTGGTGATGTGCCTCTTCCAAACTGCAGAACTAACTCCCAATTTGGAAAATCTTGATAAAATCATTTGTAGAATAATGGCATTGATTTGTTAAATTAAAGTTCAGGCTCATATTAATTACAGTCATACCTCGCTTTATTGTGTTTCGCTTTATGGCACTTCACAGATGGTGCATTTTTTTTTTTTTTCCCCAAACCGAAGGCAAGATCCTCCACAAGCAAAAAGGTTGACTCCTTTCATCATGATACTTACTTTATTGCTGTGGTCTGGAACCGAACTCACAATATCTCCAAGGTATGTCTGTAGTTAGTTCCTTCCTCAAACCTGGATGGCTATCATAAAAGTTAACCCACCATTTTTAATTTGTTAAAAATGTTTCTATAATATTTTATTTTCAAGCAATAATTGGCCTATGCAGCTGGTGCTATTCTCTTGTAAGTACTTTGTGTTTGATGTGGAATGTTCTTGTCTGTAAGGTAAGAGTCCAAAGGCCATGGGTCTCTTCCCAGCCCTGTAAGTACTTTCTGGGTGATGTGAGATAAATCATTTCAACTTTGGCTCAGTTTCCTCATCTGTCAAGAGGCTGATAATGCCACCGCTTTCCTTCAAAGGGCTGTTAAGGGAGTTAATGAGATGTTCAACCAGCTTGTGCCAGTATCTATGCAGCACTTTTTTCCCTGATTCTAAATCTGGGTTAGTTTGTTCAGTTGGTTGGATCCCAGGGATAATGAGACACGACAAGTTGTCTGCACATAGGAGAATACTGCACGCTGCTATAATATAAAGCCACAAATGCACCCTTCCCCATCTGTTAAATGTGTGTCTTCAATCACGAAGGCCAAGGAGGAACAGCCGAGAGCCCAGATGCTTTAGCACTGTGCAGTAGAAAGAGCCAAGGCTTCTGAAGTCATGACAGTTCTTTCCTGATTAGCTGTGGGATCCTGGGCAAGTTGCTAACCTCTATACTCCTCAGCTATTTCATCAGCAAAATGAAGACAAAAATACCCACCATGCTTGGATTCTTTTTTCTGTGTTAAAATGAGATAAAGTATGTGAAGAACCTTGTGGAGGTCCCTCTGCCATCTGACAATGCTTGACAAATTAAATGTGCTCCCCTGCCCCACATTTAACATTGTCTGCCACCTTATCGAGAACGCACCTCAGAGTTTTCATCATCATTATTGGTATGGCTGATGTACAATTTATCACTTAGTTATATGAATGTTAATAGAGATTAAGCACCTTTGAATATTATCCAAATTCTTTTTAGAGAGAAAGAAATGTTTTTTAGGATTTACAAGGCAGCCTGCATTCTTTGTCCTTTTCATGGGAAAAAAATAGATGAAGAGTGACTTGCTATCTTTGGTACCTTAGCCCATTCTGCTTTGTGAGATTGATTCCACCAATTTTAAGCAGTGACCTCATTGTTACTGCCGTCAACTTTCAATTAATCCAGCTAATGTGAGAGACTATTAGCATAGACAATACAACGAACTAAATAACCTGTTTAGGACTTTCTGCATTTTTACTCTGCTGCCTAAGTCCCAGAGACTTCACAAATGACAATGGACTCAAAGAATCAAATCAAGGCTGATAAGAAGGAGGGACTGGGGGTGGTGAATTCTAATATTTTCCTCTTGCCCTGCTTGATATAATTCTCTGATTCCAAAAATAGGTATGAAAGGACCATGCTGGCAAACTGAGAGAAACACAAACCAATGAACATCATGGACTGTGGAGAAAAGGAGGTGGCCCATAAAATGAAGAGTAAACAGTAGCACAAGCAGACAGTAGCTCCATGATATATGTTGAGTCACTAACAGAACTGACACAAGACCACAGGTCTTCTTGACTTTACACTAGTATTATTACAGTCATTGTACTATAGGGAAAATTACATAGGCTTTAGTAAACGTCTGACAAACTTCAGGACAAATTTCTATTCTCCTATGGTATGTTGTGTGACCTTGAGCCAGTTACTTGACCTCTATAATGGTTAGTTCCCATATCCAGCAAACGGACACTATCAAATTAGACACTGTACTTCAAGTGCCTGGATAAAAATATTTGTAAAAACTTTCAAGAAAATGCAGGATAAGGGGTGGCTGGTTGGCCCAGTGGTTAGAGCGCAGTGCTCATGACACCATGGTCACCGGTTCGATTCCCACATGGGCCAGTGAGCTGCGACCCCCACAAGTAGATTGAAAACAACGACTTGACATGGAGCTGATGGGTCCTGGAAAAACATACTGTTCCCCAATATTCCCCAATTAAAAAAAGAAAAAAGAAAATGCAGGATAAGATGGTCATGTAACTCTCAGACAGGTGTTTCTACAGTCACCTTATCCTAGGAAGTCTCCAAATCTAACAATCTGGCATCAAAAGTAAGTGCATCTCTTAGGAGCCACATTATATTTAAGTCAAAAGTGAGATGTTGCATGTGTCAGAAATAATGGACTCAAGACACTGTCCCCCCCGCCCACCAAAAAAAAATGTGTGGATTGACCTAAGCTACAGCTCTTACTAAATGTTGTTTGCTGTCTAAATACCCTTAAAGGAACTGTTAATGGGCAGAATTTGTTTTCTTCCCTTAAAAAATGTTTGTAGGAGTACAAGTGATCAAAAAAAACATGAAGTGCTCTCATTTGCCCACGTGTCCTCTTCTAATCAAGCTGATTTTCCCTTGCTTCTGTATTGAAATGGTAAGCACATGTCTTTCCCAGAGATCTGGCACCTCTTGTGATTATTTCTTCATGTCAAAATGACAGTCTCTTAATTACCAGGGCTCCTTGATCCTTTCTTGTAGCTATTCATCATGACATTTTTATCCTTATGTCATTCTTCCCAAGCCATTATTTAGTGCTCAGTCACAAGTGAGAATGCAGGGCTACACTTATGACGTTTTACATTGTGGCTTTGCAATTTGTTTTTTTCAATCAGTTAATGGTTTATGAGGCCTGTGATACATTTCATGTATTTTTAAGAGATTACTGTCATCTCTATCATGACTACTCTAGCTGTGTTTAAGCTCTATCCTTTTGAATCCTGTTCCTGTAGGGAATGATAAGCCATTGAAAGGACTCAGCACTCAAAAGTGTAATTCAATTGTAGGTATGTAGTGAAGCAAAGTGAAGAGCGTCCCCAACAACCCCATATGTCAGATCGAGAAATGTGTGGATGCATTTCTTGTGAAGCATTTACATTATTGACATTTCTAAGACTGCCTACAAGAATCCATTCTCTCAAGGCTGCTTACTTGATTAAAATGAACTCAATTTATTCTAATACGCCCCATGTTATTTGTGAGGAAAACGGTTTTTGACTTGTTATCAAACACAACACCCCTTACTGATGTGATCTTTGGAGATTTTCTTAAATGAATTTGCTTTTCATGAGATAAAACAGCAGATCTAAGCATTTTCAACGGACTTTGACTTAAAGAACTATTCATCTGTGTACTGCTTTATCTGTTTCATTTTTAGACTTTAAAATAATATTTCAAAGCTAAAAATACCTTAGGATCGAAGTGCAATCACGAATAGCATTGAACTCTTTCAAACAACCCGTAGCAATGTCACCCAGAGGTACCCAAAGAGTGGTGGCTTCATTCTGTGGGTTGGCTAGGAGTAAGCCCTTGTGTAAGGTGAGTAACATATCTAATAATCACCTCTTTTCAACCTTTTATTAATCCAAAATGCCGGAATCAAAGAATATGAGTGTTTTAAAGGCTTTTGATGAATTTTGCCATATACCCCCCAAAACTGTATTAGTCAACATTCCCATAAGCCATCTATGAAAGTGTCCTTCTTATCTCTCCTTTGTCAGCAAAGGACGTTGGTATTTTAAATTTTTTTTTTGCCAAGTTTTATATTATAAATGGTATATTATTGTGATTTCAATTTAAATCCCTTCGATTATTGAGGACTGAACATTTTTCCATCCAGAATAACAACTCGTATTTCTTATTCTGTATATTGTCTCTTAACTTCCATTCCTACTTCTGCACTTCTTGCCTAAGTGCAGCTATACTTATTCCAAATCTAAGGAGCAGAAAATGTCACCATTATCTCTTCTTGGGATTCCATTTAGATAAAATTAAAATTCACAGAGAAAATCAATGGAGGCAAGACCTCCAGTTTCTGAGTCTACAGACTCTCAATCAGGAATCAGATCTTCTTCACAGCTGTGCTGACTTTGAGGCTGTGTATGCTCCCCTTCTCAGATCTCTGGTATCTACGAAAGCACTTAGACAGATCTGCTAATAACTTGCCTGCTTCTTAATGAGTGCTCAAGAAAGGGCCATCCCTATCTTTTCTTTCTGAGAAGTTCAAGTGCACCGAGAGCAGCACACATTTGAAAGCGGGTCACTTAAAAACAGACATAGCCTCGAGTAATTTTCCTGCAACGGGTCTCATGTGGAGAAAAAAAGAAAAGTGAACAAGCCAGTTAGCTGCTAAAAGAAAAATGTTGGCTATTTCTAAGGGTGAATATTTACTATTTTAAAATGTATTTCTCAGTGAACCAGAATTAGAAAATATTAGAAAGCCAATCTCTAATTTTTTTCTTTTTTTTTTTTTTTTTTTTGCCCCCACGCTGTTTTTTTTAAGCCATTGTTTCTCAGTCTAGTTGGTCTGCCGCTCGGCTGCCGGCTGCTCACGATGCCTGCCAGCTGTGGAGGGCGCAGCTCACTGGCACATGTGGGAATCGAACCAGCGGCCTTCGGAGCACAGAGCTCCAACCGCCTGAGCCACCAGGCTGTCCCCTCTAATTTATGTCTTAATTCAGTATATAGCATTTTAAAATCATTCTCCAATGTACTTCTATTTTATATTGATCATTTTTTTTTTTAGATCCTCGGCGTTTTCTTGAGGATTACCTTAGTTTTTGCAAAAGATACGATTTTTATTTGAGAAGCAGCTTGCTGTAAGACCTTTCAGTGATCACGGAGTTTGAGAATCCTATAGCTAATCAGCTGCTTCGTCAGTCTTATCTTATTGGCCACCAAAGACCAAGTAACTCTACCTGGGGAAATAATCTTGATTATTTGGTTTTTATTAGCATAACAGGTAGGCAGAAACCCACTTCACTTGTCATTTCCAGGACATTCTTTTCTCTCATATTTAGTATTCTTTGGTAGCATGGGATAGGTAACTACTAGATTAGTTTCTCTGGGAAATAGCTCTATTTCATCTCAGTAAAATGTTAGGCATATAGGAAAGAAAAGAAAAAAGAACGAAACCTTAAGGATTCACTATATAAATGTAAAAAAAATTATGTTTTATTTAAAAATTTATACTGCAGTTATCTGAGTTGTAGATATTATTAGGGAATATCTATTCAAGACTATTTGGAACAGTTAAATAATTTGTATTTACACATGAAAAGTTAAAGAAATATTGATCTAGATAATTCAGGCCATACACATTTGAGATATCCAGGCTTTTGAAACAAAATTGATTGCTTAGCTGGAATTGTATTTTTGCTTCAATTCAATGTGTACATTTCAATGGATGCCAAAAGGGCAACTATTGTGAATAAAGACAGTCCATTCTATCAAATATTTGATGAAAGGATTGGTGGTGGTAAATCTTATAGAATTTTCACTCTAAGTAGCTTTAAGTGAACAGTCTAGGATTCCTAAAATGTTTTTCATTCTCTGTGTGATGGGATAGAAATGTTTCCCCACTTGAAATTCTACGATATATATCACTAATAATGATTGCCTCAATTTATTTTTTCATAATGATTTAATACAAAATGTATTCTGTATCCTAAAGAACTACTTGATGAGCTAAATAAAATGTGCATTCTTGGACTCTGTTATTATTGTCAATGTTTTTTACATTATGTCTTATTGATAAAGGAGCGTACTACGTCTTTTCACCAATTCATATGTTGCAAGTTTAGATAGTCAAACCATGCAATTTGCCATCTGCCAAGCCATAGGTAGTGAAAACAAAGTACAGATATTAGGAACCCTCTTTATATTTGGTGAATCAACCAAAAAAGAAAAAGAAAAAGAAAAAAAAAGGAGAAATGGAAAGAAGTGAACAATATTCTTTCTTACCAAGAAACAGTAAGTATTAGCTTGTTCTTGACATGGTTTGATGCCTTCTATAACCTGTTTTCCCCCAAGCTCTAACACGTCTCCACATGTTTCCATCTTCTGAAAAATAATTACCAGCTTTCCCTTATTAAGGTGTAGATTTTGTTGATCCCAGAAAGCAGTAAACATTGCTCTACTTGTCGTGATCAGTACATTGAAGTCTTTCTCCCTTGGTATTATTTTCTGCATTCTTCTCCTGGTAGTGTTGAAGTTTTGGGTGGTTGCACAAATATGTTTTGTTCACTAGGGAGTTTCCACTTGCTTAATTTTGCCTCTGGATAAAGTGCAGATGGCATGATACTTGTTACATTGATTGATTTTTTTAAAATTTTGCCATTGGGGTTGTGGCTTTCTTTTGAGAGCGTCTCATTCCAAAGGAAAGACTGGCAGCAGGGAATCAGTGGCTATAGCCAAAGTAACATCACAAATCCTATTGAAAGATAAAAGAATCAATGACATATTTGAGCAGGAACAATATCTCTTGGCAAGAGTCTTTGATGCTTACTTTTAAAAAAACAGATAGAAAATGTTCTCCTTCCAGACTTTACAACATACTGCTGGAAAGTCATATTGTAAGAGGACATGTCTAACCTGGCTTTGTCAGAAGAAACCTCCTCTCCTCTTTCCACCCTTTCCCAACTCTCTGTGCTAGTCTTTGTAAAGGGGAAAGTCGTTTATTATCTTAGACCTACTTCTCTGCCACTGTTTTCTGTCCCAATAAATGGAACCACACTTTATCCAAATGTGAAGCAAGAAATCTAGCAGATATCCTTGTCACCTCTCTCTCCCTCACCAATTCCCCTGAACCAATCAAGAGATAATACCGACTGACTGTAATTCCTCAACTATCTCCCAAGTCGAATACTTCTCTCCATTTTCATCATCTTCTCTAATCTAAGCAAATGTCATTGTTCATCTGGACTAATGTAATAGCCTCCTAACTAGTCTCTTTCTTTCCACTTTTGCACTTCTCCAACTCATTATTCATATTCCATCTTAAAATGGCAGATGTAACTCATTCAACGTTTCTAATCTTAAAGAATGCTGTGACCATTCACCAAGTTGTCCAAGTCAGAAACCTTGGAGTCTCTTTTTATACCATACTTCACGTTTCCTCACCCACCCATATTCAATTCATCACCAAATATTAGGGCTTTTTCCTCCAAAATGTACAGTACATTTATCTTTTTTCCACCACTATCCCCCTTGTCTCAGTCATATCATCTCTTGCGTGGTCTATGTTGTGACATTAATAATAGTTCTTCTTTGTTATACCTACTCCTGTCTTGCTCTTCATCAATTCATTCTCCAAGTTATGTCCATTATACACTTTTAAAAATGTAAATCAAATTACAAAGAGAAAAACAGGAACTCTACTATGGATCCAGAGGCCCCTTATAATAAGCCATATACTTCTGAATACGGGGAAATATGGATTTAAAATGGGTTCATGAACATGAGCAAGGGATGCCACTGATGGTTTGATGATCCTACATTATAAGAATCACAAGATAAAACCACTGTAAATGTCACTTGGATCCTAAGGATACTTAAACAGCCCAACTGAGTGTGCGAAGTGTGAAGTAAGTTGAAGTCCCTACTCCTTTAGTATCATATATTATAAACAATATTAAGTTTAAATAATATTTTCTAAATACTTATTTCATGTACAGAAATATAGTTTTCTGTATTTCTTTGTTTTGAAACAAGGTGTGGGGACAGAGCCCCAAAAAGCAGTTTCCAGGCTCTCGGCCTCACATAGAAAGGTGCTGGCTCAGGTAGCAAATGGCCATCGACTGTGATCAAATAGCCAGCAGCTGTGGCTAGTTGGCCGTCAGCTGTAACCAGTGAGCCATTGGCCACGAATATAACTGCCGTGGCTAGGCTAGTAGCAAAAAGGAAAAAAGGGGGAGCTAGCAAGGAGATGGTGGCTGAGTCTGCAAGCGGCACAATGAGGGTTGAGAATTGTGTTGCTCCTGGTTCCTGTGTCTCCAACCCAGCCGCCAGCGAGAGTATAGTGGTATGACTCCCCTACCTATGGCTCCGTGGGTGTTCCTTTTTGGCCTCACCATGTCCTGCGTTCTTGTGTGGGGAGTGGGACCAGAGACCCCGCCTGACACCCCGCACGACACAAGGATAAAACAATACAGGATTGTTGCTTGATGTTGCCAGTAAGGAAGAACAAAAACACATTTTAAAGAGGGTATTGTGTTTTTCTTCCTATAGAGCAGGAAAGGACAGGGGATGGAAATGGTGGATTAGAGAAATAAAGCCTCTTCAAGAATTGAGATTTTTGAGTTTGTTGTAAAAATTTAGACAGGTCAGATGCCTAAGGAGAGAATTTAATGAAAGTCCCTGGAGAGTTCAGTAACCAGATCCATATAAAATACTACTAATAATGTGGAAATTAAAATAATTTTAAGCCGGGGACGGCCAGATGGCTCAGTTGGTTAGAGCATGAGCTCTGAACAACAGTGTTGCCTGTTCAATTCCCACATGGGCCAGCGAGCTGCGCCCTCCATAACTAGATTGAAGACAATGAGCTGCTGCTGAGCTTCCTGAGGGGCAGCCCGATGGCTCAGTTGGTTACAGCGAGAGCTCTCAACAACAGAGTTGCCGGTTCAATTCCCACATGGGATGGTGGGCTGTGCCCCCTGCAACTACAGATTGAAAACTGCGACTGGACTCGGAGCTGAGCTGCGCCCTCCACAGCTAGATTGAAGGACAACGACTTGGAGCTGATGGGCCCTGGAGAAACGCACTGTTCCCCAATAAAATTAAAAACAAAAACAAAACAAAACCAAAAATACAGGCAACTTGGAGGACCTGAAATAAGACTGATTTTTAATCAGGACTTGTTTTTTCTCCAAAGACGGCTAATGCTGTATTATCACTATTCAAAAGTCTCCTAGGAGAAAATGCAGTTTCTCCGGGTAATTAAAATGAGAGTTGTCAAATAGAAGGGAAAAAAGAATGGTGGAAGTAATTCAAACTGAAGCTAAATTGGGCTGCCTGAGTAGGCAGAAATGTAAGGTGATAGAAGAAACCATTTTTAAATAGGCAAAATGTGATGTTGGCTGGCCTTCTATTATGTTAATTATGTTTCTCTGACATATTCGGTGCATTGTCCTTTAATAAAACTCTCTGGAATATACTTTGCTTTTTCTAATCCATCACGGAAATCTTAACATGTTTTTATTATTAATACGTATTTTTCTTCACTGAAAATATGAGTCAAAAATGCTCATAAAGGCAAATTTTCTGAATGATTGAGAGTTGAGCAGAATTTTCAATTTCATCAAAGCACAACTGCATTACAGAAAACAGAAGGACGAACTACAGTAACATTATAGCATTGGAAAATATAACAAAGAGACCAAAAGCCCTGCCTTATCAAAAGTATGCTCACTTTGCAATGCAGGTTTTCTCCCATCGTTTGCATCTCTATTAGGTCGGTTTAGATCAGTACATCCTTACAGGTTAATCACTTAACTCCTTTTGAACACTCTTAATATTCTTAAACTTAAATTCAGTGAGGCAACCACAAAAGATACATATTGGTGTGAAAAGACTAGATGAATTTGACTTGCTGATAATAGGTGCTTTATGTCCACTAAGTATCACGGTTCCTTTAACTACGAGCGGTCAAAAACAATTAAGCTCAAGTTTTACTGGGGTTTTTTCATATGGTGAAGATTCTTTGCTTAACACATGCTATCTGTGTGCAAAAGAACAACATTGTAATTATGATGTATTTCTGAGTAAACTGAATCACAAGGATATGCTGTAAAATATTATTGGAATTTAAAGTTTCAGTCTAAAGAAAAAATAGTTCATGCTTTTACAAAATAATTCTTATGCTTTTATTTAACTCACTATCCAAAAATAAAACCCTTGTCCGCTAAAATTTTCATATTGGTTTGGATTTTAGGTGGAAATATAAAGCCCATGTATAATTGTAAAAACAAAAACAAAGCAAAACAACAAAATAAAACAGACTAACAACAACCACAAAAACGCTGTCTTCTACCTTCACCAAGCCCTTCTCGACTCATCTGGTTGCCTTAAATAACGTTGTTTTTTGTTTTTGTTTCACCAATTTACATTCCCACCAACAGTGTATGAGGGTTCCTTTTTCTCCACAGCCTCTCCAACACTTGTTATTATTTGTCTTGTTGATGATAGCCAGAAAAAGTCAAGAGCCATATGATTTCACACATATGTGGGATATAAAACTGAAGGCAACAAAGGAACAAGACAAACAAATGAAAAAACAAAGCTCAGACACAGACAACATTTTAGTGGTTACCAGAGGGTAAGTGGGGCAGGGGATGATAGATGAGGGTAAGGGGGATCAAATATATGGTGTTGGAAGGAGAACTGACTCTGAGTGGTGAACATACAATGTGATATATAGATGATGTATTATAGAATTGTACACTGGAAACCTATGTAACTTTACTAACATTTGTCACCCCAATAAACTTTAGTTAAACAAACGAAAAAAAAAGATGTCTGATTGCAAAGCAAAAGACATCTGAGGTGGTAAGAACAAGGCCAAAGGAATTTCTGAAACTAGCCACAGCACAAACTATGCAGAAACTAAATACAGAAATCAAATAATGGAAGGGAAGCCCACTGATTTATCTGCAAAATGCATAGAATTAACACATACTCATATGCTCAAACAACTGTAGTCTCTGTGCCTATTTCTGGGAGTATTATGGGAAGTTTCATTTGCATGGATGGAAAGCATTCTATATAAATAAGTGTTATTGTGTAAAATTGTTCTTAGTTAATTTTGAATTTTTATGTTTATTAAATACAATTGAAATATAAATACCTTTGAGATATATATATATATATGTATATATATATATATATATATATATATATATAACTTGCATTAGACTTTCCTTAATTTCTCTGTGGCATAAGACACTGTGATGTCAAAAAATACAAGTAAAAGATGTTATTTACGTAAGTTAATAGGCACTTTATAAAAATAGTTTTAAAGGAGTATGGCCTTGTACAGCGCATTGTTTTAAATGCCTTATTTATTTAATTTTCATAACAGTCATATGAGATAGGTACTTTTTTCACATCCTCATTTTACTGATGAAGACATTAGGCCCCATAGCTAGTAACTTGTAGAAGGAGGAACAGAACTTCTCAACATAAGGGAGAATCTGCACCCTTAATCATTACAGGATACTGCTGTTGAATATGCAAATTCTTCCAGAGTATGAAAAAAGAGAGAAAGTTTTCCAATACATTTTGATGAAGCAATGAAATAACGTTTTCTGTGTGCTTTTAGTTGTTTCCAATTTCCTGTGAATATGTTGTATCTATTTTACCTCAAATAAAGAAAAATTATTTAGGAACGAATCAGAGCCTTGAGCTTTATACTATTCCAGGATCTCTAGGAATGCCGCATATGCCTGGATCCTGATTTTAACAGAACTTTCTGTCTAGATTTGTTACTAGAAATGCAAACTCTCAGGAAGTCTAATACATATCTTTTTTGCTTCTACTAAATGAGCCAGACTGAGCCAGCCATTTTGCCAGACGTAACAGACATGTTCTCACTTAAACTTTTCAACAATGCTGTGCAGTACTGCGAGGTGAGTGCTCTAATTAGACATGTTTTAGATGTAAAACAAACAAATGGAAACAAAAGCTCAAGGTGGTTAAACAACTCGACTACATTTTAAGGGGAAAAATTGGAGTTCAAACCCAATCAGGTTCTTAGCCTGATTCTATTCTGCTCTCAAAATTGTACTCCCACTGCCTCTGGACTTGCCTCTGAACTTGCATTCTCTCTCTGGACCACGGATACCAACATTCAGCCTGACATCCAAGTGAGTTTAAACATCACTTACCCTTGATTCCTCCAGCCCTCTTCATCTCTGCCCCAAATCCAATCAGTCACTTGGTCTTGTCAATTCTATTGAGATTTTCCAAACCCCTATCCTGTTTACTTCTCTCCATTACTTCCATTAAGTTAGCTGCTAAGTGAAATGAACCCTTTCTCTGCTCCTGTGTGGACTCTTCCAATGGCTTTGTAGGCAGTTTTGCTCCTCTCCTTTTCATTCTTCACACTAAAGCCACATATCCCCAGAATACATATCTTATCTTTTCATTTCCCTGACCAGAACCCATCAATGGCTCCTGTTGCCTGGGGAATTTAAACTAGTTAGCCTACCATATAAGACCCTTTGTGGTTTAGTCCCTGCCAATTTCTGTTGCCCTGTGAGGCATCACTCTCCTACATGCAACATGAACTTCAGCCATACCAGTTATTTGCATATCATTGAGTGCACACAATTGGTCAGTCCTCCTTGCCTTTATACACGTAGGCATATGTAGTACAATACACATAACTTTAACTAGACTTCCCTACCTTGTCCTCTTGAAAATGCCTCCTCATTCTTCACGAGTTAACTCAAATGGTACCTGCTCCTTGGAGAGTGCCCTAAGCAATTCAGGCAAAACAAGACCCTCTTATGTGTTTTCACAGTACCTCCCAGATTTTTTGTTTGTTTGCCTGTCTGTTTGTATTTATGGAGTATAATGAAAAGAGAGTAGGCTTTGGAATCAGAGGAGTAGGCTGTGCATTCAAAGGTTGTTGCTTTCTAACTGTATGACCTTGGGCAAATTATATCAACATAAGATGTAATGAGACTCTTCAAAAATAGTTTGACCAAAATGGATGAAAATTTAGTCTACCTTAAGACTAAACATGAAATGATTCTTGCCTGAGTAGGCAGAAAATTGTTTATGTTAGATTTTTTCAGAAGAGAGATTTTAATTTATACGGTTTGTAAGGCACTCATCATTCTTGAATCCCTTGTGCCTCACCATTCACTGTCCTGCCGGTTATACCTTTTGTAGTTTAAAGATATTTTTCCTTATATTTCCCAAGATGCATTCCCCATTCATGGATATATACTTTCAACAAACTTTTAGTGAGTACTCATTATGTACCAGACACAAAAATATATAGTGATAAGGGCAATAAAGAGAAATAGAAGTACAGTTCTCACGAAGTCTAATAGAAGGATACTCTACAAAATTTTACTTTGATGTATTCCAACAGAATATTAATAAGCCAAGAATGCTGTGTTAATATTCATTCCCGTAACTCAGCTTCCCATCCCCCCTGATGGCTGGTATGAATTCAAGATATGACAATTAAGTTCGTGAACTTGTTGCAACAATGTTGCTAACCTTTTTTGATATCAGAGGGATTATTCTTTATGAATTTGTACCAACTGGACAAACAGTTAATCAAGTTTACTATTTGGAAGTGCTGAAAAGGCTGCATGAAAAAGTTAAACAACCTGAACTTTTCACCAACAATTCATAGCTCTTGCATCACGACAATGCACCAGTTCACATGGCACTGTCTGTGAGGGAGTTTTTAGCCAGTAAACAAATAACTGTATTGGAACACCCTCCCTGCTCACCTGATCTGACCCCCAATGACTTCTTTCTTTACCCAAAGAGAAAGGAAGACATTTTGATGACATTCAGGACATCAAGGGTAATATGATGACAGCTCTGATGGCCACTCCAGAAAGAGTTCCAAAATTGCTTTGACGAATGGACTAGGTGCTGGTGTTGGTGCATAGTTTCCCAAGGGGAGTACTTCGAAGGTGACCATAGTGATATTCAGCAATGAGGTATGTAGCACTTTTTCTAGGATGAGTTTGCGAACTTAATTGTCAATCCTCATATATTAGTTCTTGGTTATCCTCTTGAAGATTTTCTTCCTATAACCAAAGCAGTCCCTACATCAGAGGAGAATTGGTTTAGGAGCTATCACTATATTTCCCTTAATTTTCCAATGATAGAATTCCTGGGGGCAAGTGAGGCAGTATGTATTCCCATAACACAAACTATGACTTTTATTTCATATATCAGCGTACCTTTTTTTTCCCCCCAGAACTGAAACATATTGATTTTTCTTTCTAGAATGTGTTTGGTAATATAATGACTGACTCCATCTAGAAGTGGCCATTACGAATACTTGTCCACATATGACACACAACCAGTGTTTTCTTATATTGACTAGCTGTGTCATCTCATAAGCATCTGATCATATCTCAGGTTGAGACTTGATCATTTGCTCTGAATTCAGACATTTATTGAGAGAAAATAGCATAGAGCTAGAGAACAGGAATTGTACAGTCACCCACAGTTGGATGCAAATTTTAGCTCTGCAGATGGAACGCCCATTGGGAGGTTACTTAACTTCTCAGGGCCTCATTAAAACCTTTAACCTATCTACCTACCTCATATTATAGTCAACAAAGGTTAAATTAATGAACTCAATGCATGACAACAGCTAATATTTATTGAGAGATTACTATTATTATGTAATGCTTGAAGATCTTTGGCCTAAGTACTAAACGGGGAGACGGAAAAGAGGAGGGGAATTACACATAGGACGTGTTGTTGAACAGATCTAGTACCTGGTTTAGGAAACATATGCCCTAAATGATGCTAAGCTGAAGTACATTTGCGGTGTGAGATATTTTAGGGCTGTGAGAAAGAATATGGAGCATCTTCAGTCTTCGAGGTAAGGGCTGATTGGAGCCACTGGAGGACAGAGGTAGAATGTGAGAAGAGACCGGCACTGAGGCTTTGCTCCTGGGTTTGCACACTTCCATTGAGACTTCTGTGAAGACTGGTAAATTATTGTCACAGCAACATATGGCCACTGATTCTTTTGGGAAAGTGACTTCCAAATGCCTAACAACAGCGAATGGGGAGATGGTGATTGACATCAAAGTCAGGACTGAGAGCAAGTTGAAAACCAGGCCTGTAGCTGAGCCACTGCTTATGTACAAAGTACAGGAGAAGAGAAAGAAAACTAATATGCGCAGGGTGATCGGGAAGCAGTGGGGCAGAGGGATGAGTACATACACGTCTGATGGAAAAGCAGATGATGGAAGCTTCTGTAGTAGAACACCCTGTGAGTAAAATATTGGAAGCACTGAAATGAACTGTTTCAAATGTGTACTCATTGTGAGGTTGCTACTATGTCTGCTGTTTACACGGTAAAGCAAGAACAAAGTAATGAACCCCAGGCTTTGCTCTGATGCTGCGGCTTGCATTTGAAATGTCTAATCATATGTAGTATTTGGAGAGGATGCCTGACAGTCAATGCTTGTTATTTTAACAGGAACTCATCCTTCCTTGGGTGGAAGGCAGATCTATTAACTTGGAAGGAGTATTCCAGTTACATTTTTCATAGGGTCTGCTGCTGTGAGGACTGTAGTTCAGGTAGATAAGTTACAAAGCAGCCAACTTCAGACTTCTTTTTGGAAGCTGGACTTCCAGCTGCTGTATACAGACATACACAGCCTGGGAAGGATGAGTGACAGCCAATGACAATAAGCAGCCTTGGGAAAATGTGAGCATTTGTGCTGGAGAGATCAAGATGTTGCAAGGAGGCTTTATGTAGTGAGGGATGGAAGTATTTAGTTGGTGGGTGCACAGAGAAACATAACCGATACCTCTCTGCAGTTTGGGTGGTGGGCTTGAAACCTCATATAGCAATGAATACCCTTTCTACTTTATACAAATATACCACCCACGAGTAATCCGAGCAGTTAAAAAGCAAGCTAGAAAAGAGTGGTAGAGCAGAATGTCTTCGGACCAGATTCATGACCCTTTAGAGGTAGCATGGACCCTATAAAATGTCTCGTCTCATTGCCTCATTGTACCCACAGATGACTTGGGGCTTGAGTGAGAACAGCACAGGGTTTGAAGAGCATGGACCCGGGAGACCCATGCAAACCCCAACTCACAAGCTGTGCGAGCTTGGGAAAGGCTCTTGGGTTCCCTCACCCTTACTCTCAGGCAGGTCCAATGCATTCATCGGCCTGAAACAGTGCCTGGCTGGCACAGGCGGTGCACCACCTCATCCTTAGGAGCCAGCAAAGAGTCTGCTCTAGGAAGCTTTGAAATTGACCCCTCAGGGAGCCGTTACTTAGCTGGAGGGAACTAAGGGATTTTGCTTATTTATGTATTTCTTCCTCCCCCCGTCCCCACACACTAGCTATACAGTTAGGCGTCCTCAGTCTGAGTAATTTGATCCTTCATGCTCTGGTTTACCTATTGAGTGACAGAGCCATTTATGGAGAAAGGAATTATGGGTGGTTGGGAAGGTCCTGCGGCAGAGTAGGAGGCTCAGCACCGGGCATTCACATTTAAGAGGTAATACCTTTATTAGCAGGTCTTGTGTTAAGGAGTAAACCCAGCGATGACAGTACTCATAAAAGGGGTAGAACACAGTTATGAAATCTTTTGAGTATAATTCAGGAGGAGCTAGTGGAGATGGTGAGATGAAGTGACATCAAGCTGCTCCTGAACTGCCTGAATAGGGACTGTCTGAGGAAGTGAAACCATGCACGCAAATGTCCCCTGAAGAGAGACTCAGATCTGGTGAGAATCAAAGCTTTTCTGAGTTACTGGAGGCACAAGTATCTGAAAGTACAGCGCTATCTCTTGGCAAAGCATGAAGACCACGAGCAGATATTTGCAAAAACATAATACTAGAGGCCAAATTCTTTTTTTTTTTTTTTTAGTCATGGTTATAGTTGATTACAATGAAAAGGCATACATTTAAATCAGCAAAGGAAAAAGGCACATGGTACAGGGTCCAGGAGACACCAGGTATTTGTTTCTACTTGTTCCTAGAGGCCAAATTCTTGCCTAAAGTTCCCAATGGTTCTTGCAGTAAAGGACTTCATAAGATTGACGAGATTATTGAGGAGTTTGCTGATTTTAACGTAGAAGGAGGAGGCATGAGGGATTGGTAGAACAGAGAGGAAACAGAATGCACAAAAGCTCATAGTCAGGAATGAACAAAGTGTGTTGAGGCCAGTTCTGGGCAGAGGGAAAACATCAAGGAATGGAATATTGAGAGTTGTCGTGGATGGTGTCAACCATGAACTGAACTTTGACAGGGAAGTTTGATTTGGAACACTAGAATGTGTGTACGTGTGCAGAGGTGGCAGAGGTTGACAGAAAAGGAGCTCAAGCAAGGGTCTAGATGTCATAATAAATATGGCTCCCTGAGTGGACAGCGGGAAAGCTGGGCTGCTGAAAGTGCAAGATGTGTAGCGGAGAGAGTGAGAGGAGAGTCACTATTGCATGGATAGAATGGAGTCTGATTAGGGAGTGTCTTGAAATTCATGGACGAGTAACTGAATCTGACAGGATGGGCAATAGAAGCCATTACAAATTTCATACTAGGGGAATGTGATGAAAACTGCTTGGATTGGAGAGTAAAGAGTCTCAGGTTAGCGTGGACTATTACAGATTGATCATCGATCTGAGCTATAAACCTATCCTAAATGAGATTCTCAAAGGTCTCACAAAATTATTTCCACTGATACATTCAGCAGTATACTTATTGCTTCCTTTTGTTTCTTTAACGTGAAAGCTCTTAAGTAATCCTCAGGTTGTAGTTTAAAAGGTATAAGCCTATGTTGAAGTCATTTCTCTGTATTTCAGTAACACATAGAAGAGTGACCTAGGCAGAGTATAAAAGGTAGTGCACAGAGGTTTACTTAAAATTTTGTAGTACTACTTGCCGTAGCAATCCATCTCTGTGATCACGTCTGAGAAGCCAAGTTCACAGCTACCAAGATTGGCAGAAATTAAGGCACATAATATATATGCCTTTCAGTTGGCCCTGGGATAGTACTTCATTTCAGCAGTATGATGTTGCCTATGTTACATGTTGTCTTTTCCACATAGTTCTGCACAGGATGAGATATAACATTGGAGAAAGAAGTTGTGGGGGGTTAAAGGGGAACCACACCAATTTCCTGGCTGTTCTATTTTCACACGTGTTAACTTCTGCTGCTCCCTCTGCTTGAGTTCTCTCCCCTTTATCTGACCAAGTTCCACTCTTTGTCTTAGGTTTTCTTCCAATGCCATCTCTGTAATTTAGTGATTCCTACTTTCTGTCTTCCATAGCACGTTAATATAAATCTTTTTTTTTTTTTTTTTAAAGATTTTATTGGGGAAGGGGAACAGGACTTTATTGGGGAACAGTGTGTACTTCCAGGCCTTTTTTCCAAGTCAAGTTGTCCTTTCAATCTTAGTTGTGGAGGGTGCCGTTCAGCTTCAAGTTGTTGTCCTTTCAATCTTAGCTGTGGAGGGCGCAGCTCAGCTCCAGGTCCAGTTGCCATTGCTAGTTGCAGGGGGTGCAGCCCACCATCCCTTGCAGGAGTCGAACCAGCAACCTTGTGGTTGAGAGGACGCGCTCCAACCAACTGAGCTATCTGGGAGCTTAGCGGCAGCTCAGCTCAAGGTGCCGTGTTCAATCTTAGTTGCAGGGGGCAGAGCCCACCATCGCTTGCGGGACTCGAGGAATTGAATTGGCAACCTTGTGGTTGAGAGCCCACTGGCCCATGTGGGAATCGAACCGGCAGCCTTCGGAGTTAGGAGCATGGAGCTCTAACCGCCTCAGCCACCGGCCCGGCCCGTTAATATAAATCTTAATCCTGTTTGATATGTTCTCATTTGTTGTGCTTATATCCATTTCCCCTACTTCCCTAGGAGTTACTGTCTTATTTTTTGGATAATAATAATAATAATGTAATTGATGCTTAAATAATACACAGTATGTGCCACACATAAATTTGAGTCTTTTACATATAATCACTTACTAAATCCTCATAATGACTCCAGGAAGTACTGTTTCCTACGGCAGCTGTAACAAATACCAAACAATAAATTACCACAAAGTGAAACAACTCAAAGTGATTAGCTTCCAGGTCTGGAGGTCTGAAGTCTGAAATGGTCTCACTGGGTTCAAGACAAGGTATTGACAAGACTTCGGGCCTTCTTGGAGACTCTAGGGGATAATTCATTTCCTTGCCTTTTCCAGGTTCTAAAGATCACACACATTCTCAGCTTGTGAGCTCCTTCCTCCACCTTCAAAGCCAGCAATGGTGTGCCAAGTCGTTCTCATGATGGCATCTCTGGGTCTCTCTCTGAGCACAGCTGGGAAAAATTCTCCATTTTTAAGGACGTATGGAATTACATGGCACCTACTTCATAATCCCAGACAATCTCATTTCTTAAAGTCCTTAATCACATCTGCAATGTCCCTTCTTCCGGTGAATAACATATGCACTGGCTTTGGGGATTTTAATGTATGGATGCACTTGGGAGGCCATTATTCTGCATTTCACAGGTGCATAGTATTATATAAACGAAAAAAAAACCAGTGTTCAAGGAAGTTTAGTAATTTACCCAAACTTGTAAATATTGAGGCTGGCATTCAAACACAGTCTGGCTCTACAGCCCTTCTTAAGTATTCCCCACCTATCGCGATCCCCTAAAGAAGACAGCACTGTATTTGGCACATAAGCAGCTGCTCATTGTGTGTTCACATAATTGTTTGCACTATGATGATGGTAATGAGTTGGAGGTGGGAGACTAATGAGAGAACCATGACCTTGCCCACCTACTCTCATTCTTCCCTGTTTGTGACTCTCCTTGTTACTAGTAAGGATTATGAGGTCTGACAATTAAGTTCGCAAACTTGTTGCAACGCTGTTACTAACCTTTTTTTGATATGACAGGGATTGTTCATTATGAATTTGTACCAAGTGGACAAAGAGTTAACCGAGTTTATTATTTGGAAGTGATGAAAAAGCTGCGTGAAAAAGTTAGACGATCTGAACTTTTCATCAACAATTCATGGCTCTGGCATCACGACAATGCACCAGCTCACAGGGCACTGCCTGTGAGGGAGTTTGTAGCCAGGAAACAAATAACTGTATTGGAACACCCTCCCTACTCACCTGATCTGGCCCCCAATGACTTCTTTCTTTACCGGAAGATAAAGGAAATATTGAAAGGAAGACATTTGGATGACATTCAGGACATCAAGGGTAATATGACAACAGCTCTGATGGCCATTCCAGAAAAAAGAGTTCCCAAATTGCTTTGAAGGGTGGACTAGGTGCTGGCATTCGTGCATAGCTTCCCAAGGGGAGTACTTCGAAGGTGACCATAGTGATATATTCAGCAGTGAGATATATAGCACTTTTTCTAGGATGAGTTCTCGAACTTAATTGTCTGACCTGTGTGCATTTCCTTGTATTTTAGCATTGCAGCTTAATGTGAATTCCATTCTAGCATGACCTCGGGGATTTGCATAAGCTCAGAGGGATATTTCCAATTGCAAGCAGGTCTAGACAGGTACAAATACCTGTGTCTATTTGGGGGATTCAGAGTAGGTTGCCAACTGCACGAAGCCCTAAGATAAGAGGCCCTAGAAAAAAAAACAGGATGCAGGCTCTGGCTCTGAGTTTCCTGAAGCCCTCAGATAAGATTCTCAACTATCTTGGTCTTTAACACTACCTTACTACTCATGTTAGAGTGCTGAAGCAGAGGACAGCCATGTAGAATGCCCTTGTCTATTGCAATGTGTTTTAAAAATATGGATTATTCTTCACATGTATCTCTCTATTTAATATTCTTCAGGGTCCTTTCACCAACCAGGCTACAAGCTCTTGGGTGTATTCTGCATAAAAGCTGCAATTAGAATATTTATGTATTTTTAGGGCAATAAAAGAATAACTGAACTGAACTAGAATGACTGAATAACTGAACTAGAAAACACAGTATTTGCATAATGAAGGCTTGTCTTTCTCTCAGTCCCTGGACAGCCTTCTTTGTGTCTTGACAGTTGCATTCCCTGGAGGTCAGTCATCATTATAAATTTAAAGTGACTTTTACAAGAACTCAATTAAGAACCACCTCAGAAGTTAGTGCACATGTAATTCATGTATTCACTTGGTTACACAAGTAGCATGACAATGACTAGGAATGTGTAGTTTGAGAAGATACAGTACTACACAGTTGTTAGTAGTTCCAGTAGCTGAACAAATGTAAATAGAAGTTAATCATAAACTCTTTATCCAGAGGAAGCATCCTGTGCCTCCTTTTCCAACTTTATTACAGGAGTTAATGTGTACAGGATCTCAGATTCAAAAATATTTTTTAATGATTTTAGTACCTATGTATGGACACAGGGAGGAAACCTATTTGGCACTGAGGACTGGTGGAAGAAGTACAGTAACTATGATTAACACATTTGCTATGCAATATATGCATATTAAGAAATATACTTTCAAAATCAGTATCCATAAAGCAAATCTGATTTTCTCGTTGGTTCCCATTATAAAATCAGAGAAGTAGTCTATGGGGAAATGAACCAAAGAGGAAATAACTTTTTGGTTTTGTTTTTGGATATTAAAAAAATGATGGAAAAGGCATGTTCCCCACCTAACCTTCAATTTTTCTTTGCAGTTTTCAGAATTGGCAATACTGCACTAAAATTCTCCTTCACTGCTTTTCACCCCTTTTGCACTTCTATAAAAAAAAAATGGAGTAAAATTTGAAGTGGTCCGTGTTGATACATTTATTAGCCCAAACAGAGGAAGAGATTAAAATAATTGGCTAAAATCAGGCATGTGGATTTTAATTAAATCCACATGCCTTGTTTTACCTCACTGAGAAAAAAATATTCTGCATGATAACCTAGGACTTCCTATATCTGTGAATTGCTTTTTGAAAAATTAAGATGATCTGTTAAGTCATTTATTAATGTGTCTCAATATGAAATATTTTAATCGAATTAACTGTCTGAAATAAAGCATGGAGGAAAGCTGATATGCAAAATTTCCATTTGAACATAAAAGCAGGAAATAGCAAGAGGGTTTCCTAATATTAATGGTTTGCTGCTCTGGCTCTTTATCTTACTATGGTGATGGAATAAATTGTAACAAGTGAAGTTAAGATGAAAGGGTCTGACTCCTTGAAAAACTAACACATAAATGAGGAGCTGTAACATTAGAAGGACTCTTGGGGAGCACTTCGCCTCCTACAGTCTGCCAAAGGGAAATGCAATGCCCGAATATGTTTTTGGCATGTCTTTGTAAGTCAGCTGCTCCATAATCATTTGCTCAGATTTTAATGCTGGTGTAGAATAAAAATCCTCATTTTCTCTTCCCCAAATAGAGTCATGAAGTATTGGAAGTCACAATTAGCATGCAGGATAAGTTAATTGCTAAAATAATCATGGAATTTTGGTCTAAACTCTTCAATGTGGAGAAGTATTTAGCCCTAAGTCGTAACAACTTTTAGAGACATAGAGAAATAGAAGTCGGGACTTCTAAACTCCTTTTCACTATATGATGCAGCTGTCTTTTAAATTTGCCTTCGTCTTATCTGGAAGGGCTAGTACAGAATTCCATTTCAGAAATAACTGGCTTTTTCCCCCTAAGCTTGTTACAAAGGAAAACCTGTGAGCAATGGAGTTTCCTAATCATAGAGTTTGCAAGTGTTTGATACATGTTTGTTCGATAAATGAATATACTGGCGGAGGCACTGGGCTAAAAATTGTAAGTAAAGAGATGTATATAGCATAGTTCTTATCTTTAAGGGGTTTACACTATGGTGGGGAGAGACACACATAAGCAGATAATTGTAATGCAATTTTATAATGTCTTGTTGGAGACATAGAGAGGATGTTTCAGCAACAAGGAAGAAGAGTACTTAATCTTGATTTGGATGGAAAGGGGAGTGGTTTTCTAGGGAAATTGATGTCATTAAAGTATATTAGAAGTTTACATTTACTTGAAAAGTATCTAGTTGTAAATAATCTTCCTTTTGAAAAAGGTCAAAAATGAGATAATTAGAAAATAAAACTGAGGACATGAGTCAGATTACTGCTGCTCAGTTTATCTCTAAATATTATCTTTATCAAAACAAACAGGATGGCAAGTGTGTGTTGTTGTTGTTATTGGTGTTTAGTGTGTGTGCATTTTTTGGTTTTTGGAGCAAGCACTGTTGACCCAAATCCATGCAATTAAAATCTACGAAGTCTGACAATTAACTTCGTGAACTTGTTGCAACGATGTTGCTAACCTTTTTTGATATCATAAGGATTATTCATCATGAATTTGTACCAACTGGACAAACCATCAACCAAGTTTACTATGTGGAAGCGCTGAAAAGGCCGCATGAAAAAGTGAGACAACCTGAACTTTTCACCAACGATTCATGGCTCTTGCATCACGACAATGCACCAGTTCACAGGGCACTGTCTGTGAGGGAGTGTGTAGCCAGTAGACAAATAACTGTACTGGAACACCCTCCCTACTCATCTGATCTGGCCCCCAGTGACTTCTTTCTTTACCCGAAGATAAAGGAAATATTGAAAGGAAGACGTTTTGATGACATTCAGGACATCAAGGGTAATATGATGACAGCTCTGATAGCCATTCCAGAAAAAGAGTTCCAAAATTGCTTTGAAGGGTGGACTAGGCGCTGGCATCAGTGCATAGCTTCCCAAGGGGAGTACTTCCAGGTGACCATAGTGACATTCAGCAGTGAGGTATGTAGGGTTAGAGCAGTTCCCAGCGACCATAGCCGCTAGGAACTTTCCCAGCATGTCAGAGCAGTCACCGGCGATAACAGCCGTTAGGGGCTTTCCTGGCAGAGCAGTATCTGGCGATCACAGCCGTTAGAGACCTTCCCGGCACTCCGGCCCGCTTTAACCGATCCCCTATCACTGCAAAAACAATGGCGCAAACCCTCCCAAAACCGAAAATCCCGATACTATATAACCAAACGCCCCACCCTGGCGAGTGCTCAGGCTTTGGGAAGGATCCCACTGAGCCCGCCAGCGAAATAAAGCTGTGTTCTCCCTGATCTCCGCGTGCCGCTTGAGTTTCTCGGTCCTCGCCGTTTTCCACAACAGTAGCACTTTTTCTAAGATGAGTTCGTGGACTTACTTGTCTGACCTTTGTATACTGATTAATGTACTGATTGGTGAGCTGACTCATATAACCTTCTAGCCAGAAATCACAGTGACTTGCTTTTTCACACTAACATATTTTCCTTTTCTTGCTAGTATCTGTATGACCATATCCTTTGACCCATGCCTTCTGTTCCCACCTACCTCATTAGACACTCAGAAATATCCTTCCCTGGTTCTTCTTCCTCTTCCTAAATGATAAAGGTTGCAGTGCTCCGGAGCTCAGTGCTTCGTTGTCTTCTCTTTGTTCTCTTCTCTCATAACCTTGGCGATTCAGATTTATAGCTTTAACTATCCTCTATATGGTACTGTTTTCCAGATTTACATCTGTGGCTTTGAGGTCCCCTTTGAACTTCACACTCATGTATGCAACTGTCCACTTCACATTTCCTCTTTTCAAACTGAACTCTGAGTTTCCAAGAACTGCTCTTCACCTCAGTAAATGGTATTCACTCGGTTGCTCACGACAAATGTGTTGTCATCCTTGATCACTCCCCTTACCACTACCTCCATCCGGTGCATCAGCATATCCTGTTGGGTCTACTACCATCAAAAGATATCCCAAATTATATTATGTTACTCAAGATTATAAACTAATCCAAAATGTATCACTCCTGTAACCGTTTCTACTGCTAGCTCACTAGTCAGAGCAATCATCATCTTTTGCTATTAATATTGTAATAGCCCAAACGGGGTGACTTGTTAGTTCAGTCTTTGCAGTGACGCAGTTACGGGGATGACAACTTTCAGGGTAGTAGTATGCAGTGAGCGAATGCGTGGCCCAGGTGGAATGGAGGCCAAGACCTCGGAAGTGAAAATGTCATGGAACTAAGAGGCCAGGGTGTAGAAGGATTATCTATGTCAACTCTGAAATTGCTAAACTGATGACAATATATGGCTAGAAAACAACAAGGAATTAATGTGTTAAACTCTGAACGACCGAGGAGGAAAATCTCTGGTCCCATGTGTTTTCGTTTACTTTATAACTCCTCTCTACTTATAGTTTCCACTTTCTCATGAATCTCGTAACTCTCACCTGTTCATGGCTTCTCCATAAAGCCTTTCCTATTTAGCTCTGTCAATGGCCTCATTCCCCACATTCTTTTTTCCGCTCAAATTCCTAAGAACAAGAAGCAGATTTGCTCAGCCTATTCTTCTTTGGGTAGTCATTTTTTCCCCTGTGTGTGGTAGGCCACATCATAGTATATATCCTTTGGTCATGTTCCTGCCTCTAATCTAATTAACTGTAGCCAGAGGGCATACAAGGAATGACAGGACAGGAATAAAGGAATCAGGACTACTTAGGATTGAAAACTTCAGTAGAAATTGGGTTGGGTGGTTTCATTATATGCTAAGGCTTTGAAGGCACTTTGAACATGGCACACAATTATGGAAATCTATGCAGTTGAGTCAGAGACAGAGGTACAAAACAGCAGAGAAGAAGTAGGCAGTATGAGGAAGTCATTTTGCGAATTAACTAGCATGGGGTCCTGTCATGACAATAGAACAAAAGAAAAACAACCAGAATGTACATGAGTTCAGTTAGTGCTTGAGTCATTCTAGATATTAAAATGTATTTTATTTCCTTTCATTCATTCTCCCAAAATTTATTAAGCAGCCACTCTCTGCTGGGTAGTGGTATGCAATGAGTAGAGAGTCCACGCTAGAAAAATTAGAACTCTATGAGGTGGCCTCTGATAAATATATCCCACTTATTAGGCCAAAACTAGGCAACCTTAGCTAGCTCCTAACTCGTCAAGAATGATCTGCAATGCTCTACAAGTGCGTTACTCTCGTTACTTCTCTTTCCCTTCATATAAAATAGGAGGAAGGATAGCACAATTACTTCAGAGAAAGTTAGAAAGACTAAATCAGGAGACAGAACTATGAAGATGAAAGTGGTTGCTGAGTATTAAAGTGCTAAATAAGTATCTAACAGTTGTGGGTCCCACGCAGTCTACAATACTGTGCCATGAATTCAAAGCACACCGCAATGTTTTAGAATTACAAAAGGCCTTTATTGAAAACTCAAATGATACAATGAAGTGCTTGATAGTCTTGGATTTCCAATAAAGTATTACTCTAATATCAAGTATATGGCATCTAAAAAATATACAAGACACGTATTCAGACTAAAAATGGGATTTAAGTGGACAGAATGAATGGAGTCTGGAATGCCATCATGATGCACATCCCAAAGTTCACAATGTGTGTGAGCTAAAAATCCTCTACTGCATTGCTTTATCTTGAGTTATAAATACTAGAACAAAGGAGTTTGGAGGTAGAGTCTACGGGGCATCAAAGATGTTCCCGGGATTGGAGAAATTAGGTAAAATGAAGGTTGAAAGTAGGTCTGAGAACATTGATTTGGAGATGTTCCATAAATACTTCCTGCATTGATTGTGGTCTGGTCAGGGAATGGGGAAAAGTCTGAGGAATGATACGAGGTTGTAGGTCGTTTGCTCATTTATTTGCTACTTATTTATTTATTGTAGTAAATGTTACGGGTTGAATTGTGTCCCGCCCCCCTGCCCCCCATAAAAAGATACGTTAAATTCCTAATCTCCAGTACCTGAGAATGTCACCTTATTTGGAAATAGTCTCTGCTGATGTAATTAGTGGAGATGAGGTCATACCAGACTAGAGTGGGTCCCGAATCCAATATGACTGGTGTCCTTATAAGAAAATGGCCATGTGAAGACAGAGACACACAGGGAGAATGCCATATGATGACAAAAGCTGAGATTGGAGTGGTGCAGCTACAAGCCAAGAAACACCAAAGATTGCTAGGAAACCACTAGAAACTAGGTGAGAGGCATGAAACAGATTCTTCCTCAGAATCCTCAGAAAGAACCAACTCAGCCAACACCTTGATTTCAAGCTTCTAGCCTCCAAAACTCCGAAAACACCACATTTCCGTTGTTTTAAGCCACCCAGTTTGTGGTACCTTGTTAAGGTAGCCCGAGGAAAAGACATTTAAGGATAAGGACATATCTAATTAAATATATGCATATATGTTAAGACAGAGGGATTGTAATGGTGGCACTAAATCTTCTATTTTGAAATTTGGATCTCTGGTATAATTTCATTTAACAAGCATAATTTAGCTTGGGACTTTTTGAAAGCTTTTCTTTCTCTACTTCCTTTCCACCAGACCTTAATGGTTCTGCTTCCTATACATTTGCTAATGCAGACCAGTTTCAATGTTTCTATTTACTTCGGCCCAGTGCTGGCCCTGTGACTTGGGAGAGGTTTTGCATCTGTATGGGATCTACTCCTGGCTCCAACTTAAATCTACATAACATAAGCAAAGGTTGCGATAATAACCGGCTTACGTGCACCTTCCCCCACCTCAAGGAACAAAGCCAAACTCAACAGAAAATTCCACTAGAGGCCGAAGCAATTTACATCCTGGTTAGAAAATATAAAACTTGAGACCAAAGACTCAACGCTGTAGTTTGCAGTAGTTTCCAGCAGACTCTCGACCCTCCTTTTACTTTAAAAAAATCTTCCTTCTATATTTCTACCTGCCTTGTGAATGTTTTCACGACCCACGAGCGAGCAGACACAACAATATACATTTATTTTTTTTCAAACAAGTGTGTGCTCAGTGTCTGCCTGGAGGAGGGCAGGGCTTGGCAAACATTTTTCTGTAAAGGGTTCGTCTTTCAGGCTTTGTGGGCCATAAGGTGCCAGTTGCAATTATTCAACTCTGCTGTGCAAAAATAGTTACAGACAATAAATAACAAATGGGTGTAGCTATGTCCCCCCACTCAAAGTATTTTTATGGACTTTGAAATTTGAATTTTACATAATTTTCAACTCTCGTGAAGTATTATTCTTCTTTCAGTTTTATTAGACCATTTAAAAATATTTTTTAAAAACTTTAGCTTATAGGCCGGATGTGGCCTGTGGGTCATAGTTTGCAATATCTTGTGGAGGTAAAAGGGGGTTCGTTTTAGAGCCAGATACACCTGGCTCTACCACGTCCTAGCTGTCTAATTTTTCACGGTACTTTATTTCTCTGAGTTTTGGTTTCTGCCTTTGCGAACTAGAAATAATTATGGTTTTCTCAAAGGGCTATTAAAAGAATAAATTAGCTCTTAGCAGGATTGGTTTCATGGGCTCATGATCTGTGCAATTTCCCAGGGCCCTGCATTTCGTTTAATGCTCTGGTGTCACCATCTTGCGATTCTTAATAATTTTGAACAGGTTCTATATTTTCATTTTGCATTGGGCCCCACAAATTATGTAGAACAGATTAGGAGCCCCCAAAGAATAGTCATTTTTATTACTATGTATTGTAATGTACTCGTATAGGTAAGCGAAGATTAATAAAAAACCTAAACTCTGTCCTCGGTTAAGGAGTCATGGTTTCTTTGAGAGAGGGCAAGGATATTTTCTCACAAAACAAAAGCAGTGATTGCTAGAGAGCCAGACATACTTGGAACAGATGAGCAGACTGACATGGAAAATAAAGACATAGCTACCTAACACTGTAACATGACAAATTACCGTCCAGGAGGAAATGCTCCAGAGAACATCCGATTTGTGTGGGGGACCTAACTATTCTCTTATGATGAAGGTTTGTGCTATGAAATAACTTTGGAAATGTGCTGGCTTTGCAGGGATATGTGCACAGAATGTTAAACAAATCCTTGCAGTTGGGTCTTGCGGCAGTCTTTATTTTGAGCAGTGACATCAGAGCATTTATCCAAACACTTGTTTAAATAGAAATGCAAAAAGAGGTGCACTGCAGTGTCTGCTGAGCAGTGTAAATCTTACATTGGTAGAAATCTGGGACTCTGAGGCCGTCTTGCCAACACAGCAGAGAGTCCGACCTACTATTAATTTTTTTGCACATTGTACGTGACCAAATTGGAAAACTCAGAGCTCCAAATGAATTAGATGATCATCAACTTTTTATTCCACTTTTCAAATTGCGGCTCGGATAGAGGCAAACACTATGTGATTCATAAATAAAGAAGCCACACCATTTTCCCTTTTTTTTTTTTTTTTTTTTTTTTAATATCTGGGAGGACACTCTTATTGGTGAGAAAGTTCCCTTTGACAGTTCTCCAGCCTGTTTGAGTTGAAGTCAAACAGCATTTCAAAATCTTTTGGCTGATAACAAGAATTCCAATTCTAGGCTCATAAACTAAAACCAACCACATTTGCCCAGCTACTGTGAGCTTTAATCATGAGGGCATATGTACTGGGATTCCCCCGAAAATAAGACCTAGCCGGACAATCAGCTCTAATGCGTCTTTTGGAGCAAAAATTAATATAAGACCCGGTATTATTATATTATATTATATTATATTATATTATATTATATTATATTATATTATATTATATTATATTGTATTAAACAAAACCTGGTCTTATATTATAGTAAAATAAGACTGGGTCTTATATTAATTTTTGCTCCAAAAGACGCATTAGAGCTGATTGTCCGGCTAGGTCTTCTTTTCGGGGAAACACGGTAGTAGGGAGTGAAGGTGAACCATCTAAAAAATTTCGACTCAGTGACCATTCTGCCAATGCCATACATCCACTCTGGGTAGTTACTTTAGCCACTTATTATATGCTTGTTCAGAATTAGTTCAATAAACAAAACCATTATAAAATGAATTATAGCATTTGCTCAGCAGTTCATATTATACAGCAGTGACAATTATGTACAGACCTTACTGCAGCATGGAATTGATGTGAACTTTCATCCTTTCCACACTAAGGGATTGGTGACGCCCTGAGTTACTTAGGTGTAAAGTATGTCAATCCTAAAATTAGACACTTTAGGTGGCTGGGCTGACCCTGGGCCCCTCGTCCATTTCTTGCTGCATCCCACCGAGCCAGTCATCTCCCTGTATCAGTACACATTCAAGGGTAAGCATTACCAGTCCTTATATCCTCCCATTCCCAGTCAAGAAAGTAGATGAGAGACAAACCTTACTAGCCAACAAGTTCAGGAATTTCTGCTCTGCTCCTCCTCTGGCCTCCTGCGACTGTGCTTTGAGCCACTTTGTTGTTCATTAGCACCTCCAATATGCACTGCACAGGGATGGAGAGAGAAGGTGACGATCAAATTAGTCAATTTGGTTTCTAATTAATAGCTCTAGCAAAAGACTTGGTGGAGGGTTTGCAACTAATGGTTAAAATGAGAGGAAATCATCCATGTTATTCCTGCTCCTGATTCCCAAGTGAGCAGAAGGCTGGCTGATTTCCTCTTTGCTAAATAGTATCCTGAGGGTTTGAATGCTTTGTACAAATGCCTGCCTTAGACTGTCTATGACAGGAAACTAATCACTTGGCTGGGATTAAATGGATTTGCTAGTTAAGTGTAAAAGACAAAATAGATTTAACTAAATCCCCCCTCCCACTTAAATGACTTTAAAAATTTGTTTTCGGTTTTATGGTTTTATTTTGTTTCTCTTTTTTTCTATTAAAAAGACATGGTCTTTGGGAGTAGGGTGGGCCTGAAAATAAACAGGTAAAAAACTATGTAAACAAATACAGTCCTTTTAGATAGTAGTAAGGGCTAGGAAAGAAATCAGGCAGGATTAAGAGTCAATGACTGGATTGGGACATGATGGTATTTTAGAGAAAGTAGCCAGAGAAGACCTCTTGAAATGACATTTGATCAGCGACCTGAAGGATGAGAAGGAGAGACTTTGCAAGAATCTGGTGGGAGTACATTCCAACCAGAGGCGTGGCGAATGTAAAAGCTCTGAGGATACATAAGGAGCCACAATTAGAATTAGACCTCTGTGATTGAAACAGTGAACAAGGGGAAGAGTGTTAAGAGACTAAATTAGAAGTGTGGATAGAGATCAGAGAATACAGAGTCCTGAAGGCTCGAAGGGTTTTGGGTTTGATTCTAAGGGCAGTGGGAGTCACTGTCAAGTTTTAAGCAGTGAACTGGTATAGTCTCATTTATGGTTTATGCTGTCTGTAGTGTTGGGAACAGATAGCAGGGCAGGTAAGATCTGAAATTGGGGGCCTGTTAGGTCTCCGAATGTTAGAGACCTTGACTTAATGTTCGGTCTCTGAATGTTAGGTCTCAGAGACCTTGACTTACAGAGAGAGCCATGTAGGCCCCTGGGGGGGCCTAGATCCTCCCAGTCTTGGGGACGCCCAGTCTGCGAGAGATCTCTCCTACTCGTACTCGTGGGGGTTGAACACTGGGATTTGGGACACCTCATCCCCTTGTTCTACCCTTAACAAGAGGCTCCCTCCTCACCCTTCTCACTCCATCTATTTCAACCACGGGGACCTCACATTCGATCCCTGCCAAATCTACACCTCTCGGTTATCTCCTCCACTACTTACACGCCTTCGGGCTCAACTTACAGGAGATCCGAGCCACAGGACGTTTATCTTTTACTCTACCACTGCCTGATCCCAGTATAACTTCTGTTACCGCAACGGAAAGTGGCCAGAAATTCCTAAGTCCAGGCCTTCTTAACACTTCACGCTCAACCCTCCTCCTGCCAAACCTGCAACACTTTCCAAATTCTCCTAGCCCACTCTAAGCATTCTCCTCCTCCAGATAAAACTCCCTCCTTTGACCCAGCTAACGATCAGGCCCCTCTTCCTCAGCCCCATGCCCTACTACCCTCTCAGCCTAAACCTTCTCCCCCAAACTCCAGCTCCTTATTCCAGGAGGATTTAGTTCCGTAAGTACTAGTTTATGTAACTTATTAGTTTTATTGGCCTCTGGTCCGTCTTTTCTATTTTCCTTTTCCTTTTCTGTGTCTTAGACACCAAGCTGATCGGGAGCTCTGTATCTGTACCTTCTATGAGCCCCCTAAGTCGTGTATTTAAAATTGGTACACCAACTCTGCTTTCAGGAACTTGACAAAAGTAAGTCTGGAAAGATTTCTCTAACTCTCAGTAACTTTCAAAGTCTCACAGATAACCTCAAATGTAAACAAAGGGCTGCTGCAGCCTCCGCTTGAGGCTGAGGTAACTGAAGAGAAAAAAAGAGGCACTTTTAAACCCAGGCGACACGCCCCCCCACTCCTTATTACAGTCTCCTGAAGTTATAAGGACAACTATAAGATCTTAGGTCCTCTCTACAATTGTGGGTGGTTCTGTTTACGGATATAGTCTCTAAGGTCTATACTTGTCTATGTTTTATATATATTATAATGGTTTTACCTCCAGATGGTATTGCCAGTTTATAATATTTGATTGGCTAAAAATAAGAGATTAAGTGCTTATATTTATTAAGATAATAAAAACTATCTCAACTACTTCTCCAGATCACGCGATCTAAGGAAATATTTGATATTAAGGTTGTTTTCTTGGTTTTACTAAGTTGTGTTAAATGATAAAAGTTATTAACTATCTAGGTATTTCAAAATAACAAAGTACTGAAATATCAATTATTAGATAGGTCTGCGTTTATCTATTTCGGCTCCTTATCACAGGAACATTAAAAGACAAATTAAGATCTGTTAATGAATATATCATGTATTTCATTACAAAAGCCTATGCTTTTGAAGGTTACAAAATATATTCCTCTATTTACCAGGGAAAGTGCTCATTACTTGTTTTTGGTTATCAGGAAAAATTAAGATTGTAAACTAGTACAAAATTCAAGTTCAGTTTTCTCTCTCTGATAATTAAGACAAAGTTTATTAGACTATTGGTCTAGTACTAATATAAACAAGGTTTTCTCCTAAAACACAAAGATGATATTTGTCATCACAATAATTTCTATATTCTAGGACTACTGGTGTTCACGTGCCCTTCTCATGTCAGATATAACCAACTACACAAGAAATAATTTAACTGCTTTTACCAAAAACCTAGATAAGTTAGGGTAAATTCATTAAGTTTGGCCTAATATTTCCACTCACCTGACACCAAATTATAGTAATTCTGACCCACTGTTACATCTTAATAAAAAGCCACAGAATCTACAAAAAGCCAGGAAATGTGTTTAAATATCTTTAACAACCGAGGCGGGAAAGACAAATAATAAAAGAGCCGTGAGACTAGAGACAAGGCAAGAGACAGGCCAGATTTTTGGCCACAGTTACAGACAACTCCGGGCTGAAGCCACCTCAGGGCACCCCAGAAACCCCAGAAGAGGAAACGCCAGGCCACTGGAGTAAGGAGTGTCCTAGTCCTCCAAACCAGCCATGCCCTCTGTACAAACTAAAAGGGCACTGGAGGAGAGCTTGCCCCATGTTCTGAAGGGAGCAGGGACCAACTCCCTCCCCACAAATGGCTGTGATTACTATTAGGCCTGAACTTCCCAGCAGCTCCCAAGCTCTTCTCATCACAGGGGTGGAACTGTGGGTGACCCTTGACGTGACAGGTAAGCCTGTTAATTTCCTGATTAATACAGAAGCCATTTATTCTTTCTTGACCATTCACTCTGGACCTATTTATTTCTTCTAAAACTACTTGGTTGTAAAGATAAAAGCCCTAAATTTGGGCTCCGTTTACTCAGCTTATTCCTTACCATTGGCCTATGCCTCAGGAAAAATATAAAATAAACAAATCAGACTTAAAAGGGACTCTAGAAAATGATTTGTCAGGAGACCTCTAAGCCTTAGCTCTAACTGCTTGCCCATTGCTTTGGATTTTGACCTCAATTCTGTTATTTTCTTTATTATTAACTTGGGAAAAGGACAGCAGACACTCAAAATATAAGGACTGGCACCTCTCCCAGGTCGACTCCTCTACACATTACAGCCCCTTAAAGTCATAAAGTTGTACAGTGGGAACCAAGTACTGTTAAAAGCCTAGAGGGGGAGTGTTCTCGAACAGCCCAGTTAACTCCTAAATAGAAGGGAGTCTTTGCAGTTCTCCCAAACACCCCAATGACTAATCAGCCTGCAGTGAGTCAGCAGCTGAGTCCCCTTTCCCTTCGAATCAAACCTGTTTTATTAAAGTCTCCACAGGACTCCCCCAGAAGAAAGACTATTGCTTCTGTTCCTGTGAGCCAACTGAAGACCTTAAGCTCCTCTTGGAACAGACAGACAAGTCACTCTCCCTGGACGGACAACCACTAATAACTAACCCCAGACTCCTGGAGCTGCTCTTAATATCTTTATCATAAGAGCTCCAGTTTCCCTCTTTACTTACACCCCCCTGGGATGCCCTTCTTAATCTTAGGGACCCTAGTTCTCGTCCCTTCTCTCACCTTTACATGTTCCTCTTCTCAATATCCTTGGGCTACTCTTATTTGGACCTTGCCTTTTTAAGCTTCTTGTTGAGTTTATCTCTTCCAGAATCGAGTCTATTAAGCTACAGATCACTCTCACAGAAGGCTTTTAGCCCATCCCCATGAGCGACTCTGTGACTACCTTTAGCCCCTTGTATCAGGACTTTAACGGCCAGCTCAACGCCCCTAACTTAGTTCAGTCCATAGACAAGGTTGCCCAAATTTGGGGGGCCTAGTCATTCCACCATCCGCCATTCCTCAGGAGGATCCAACCTCAATCTTCCTAGCCTTCTTGGCTTATCCACGAAGGACTGACAGAGCCCAGGGCCCCCAGCTCCCTCCCGCATCACAGCAGTGGAGCCCACGGTAACTCTTCACGTGCCAAGTAAGCCAATCTCCTTCTTTATAGACACAGGGGCCACCTACTCTGCCCTCCCCGAATTTTCAGGGCCTACGTGTCCCTCCCATATTCCCATTGTCGGGGTTCACTGCCTTATCTCACAGCCTGTAACTATCCCTGCCCTAACTTGCTCCCTTCATAACTCGGGTTTTTACCACTCATTTCTAGTGCTCCCCAGGTGTCCCACTCTCCAAATTCAGAGTCTCCTTTCAATTTCATCCGCTTGACCCTGAACCCATCCTTCTCCTCACGCTCTGTTCCTCCGACACTTTGCTATAGATCCCCTTACCTCTGTCCCTCGTCGATCCTGTTGTTTGGGACACCTTCACCCCTTCTATTGTTTCACACCACTGTCCTGTCAAGATCAAGTTGCGTGATCCATCCCTGTTTCCAAATGAATCCCAATACCCCATCTCTCTCACTCACCAAAAGGGCCTACAACTCCTGACTAGGTGTCTTCTCAGGCCTACCCTCTCTGCAATCTGTAACACACCTGATACATCAATGACAGCTCCACCCTTTCTGATGATTCTCGTATCGCTGGCTATGCTATTGTCACCCCCACCACTACCATCAAGACACATCCCCTCCCGTTGGGGACAACCTCACAAAAAGCAGAATTCCTTGTGCTTACCTGGGCCCTCCTCACACAAATCATTCCTCAGTTTGGCCTCCCTATCTCCATTCAATCTCATAACAGCCCAGCCTTCATCTTCCAGATCACACAACAGGTCTTGCAAGCGCTTGATATACACTGGAAACTCCATATCCCCTACAGACCCCAATCCTCCAGGAAAGTAAAAAAGCCACCTCCGTCAT
Organism: Rhinolophus ferrumequinum; assembly: GCF_004115265.2. Taxonomy (NCBI): domain Eukaryota; kingdom Metazoa; phylum Chordata; class Mammalia; order Chiroptera; family Rhinolophidae; genus Rhinolophus; species Rhinolophus ferrumequinum. Next base: position 14,691,614 of record NC_046284.1, read on the forward strand.
TAAATCTCACCTCACCAAACTCTCCCTAGAGGTCCAACAACCTTGGACGACCCTCCTACCCCTCGCCTGCTGCCAAATCCGTGCCACCCCTTGGGCCCCCACCTTCCTCAGTCCTTTTGAGCTCATGTATGACTGAGCTCCTTTCCTACTAGACAACCTTCCTCCTAATAGTTCACCAATGGGAGACGACCTCCCAGCCCTTAGCCTCGTTCAGCAGCTCCTTAGGGAACAAGCAGACCGCATTCTTCCCGGACCGCAAGACGCTTCCTCTCTTTCTCTCTTTTTCCCTAGTCCCAGGGGACCAGGTCCTTCAACCCCACAGACTTACGACAATAGGGGAAAGGGTCTTTCTGGGTCCTTTTCACCTTCCCCACTACAGCCAAGCTGCTGGGTCACCCCTCCTGCTTTCACTTCTCTAGGCTGAAAACACAGCTGAACTGCCTGTCCTGCCACTGCACGGGACCACCCGGGTTCCACAATAGGACTGCTCAGTCCTAAGCCCCACCCGGCTTCAGCGTCACAAGCTCCCGAAAGAAAAAACCAGAAAACAGTGACCGCTGCCCCTGCCCCGTCCTTGCTGCATGAACCAAACAACCCCAACCTCACTCCCTGCTACTTTGCTCCCACTCAAAATCCTCTCGGTTATCTCCACCTTTGCCCTTAACCTCCGCAGGTCCATTTCAGAGCTCCCTTTCGATGCTTGCCTTCAAGAAAACTTTAATTACCCATGGGATTCCATCACCTGTCTTCTCACCCCCAGAGGAGACATAAGCTCCCCATGGTTGTCTTCACGATATTATTACTCTTCCCTCTCATACCACTTTCCCTACCATTACCCCTTATCTCCTCCGGACCCTCAACCTAATTCATCACCTTCCACATACGCCTGCCTCCCCACCAACAGGACAGGCACCTGCACCCTAGTTTTACTTTCTTCAGATATTCAGATCGCCCCCAATAATCAATCTCTACCTGTCCCCACATACACTCTCATACACCAAAAAGGGCCGTCTCCCTTATTCCACTCCTAGTGTCACTGGGCATCTCTGCGGGGGTAGCGACAGGGACAGCAAGGCTAGGAGTCTCCTTGCACCACCTTCAGGCCCTGTCACAGGACCTCGCCCGGCCCAGAAAAACAGAGACCACCACAAGAACCAGTGGGGTTCCTGGTTTATGGTGGCTGGGGCCCTTGGCTTCTCCCCCTCATAGGGCCTCTAATCATTATCTTTTTGGTCCTAGCCTTCGGTCCCTGCCTCCTCCGCCTTTTCACCCAATTCCTGCAGAGCCGATTCCAGGGGTTCGCAAATGGAGCTGTCCGTAAAATCCATCACCTACAACAACACTGCCTTTCACAATGTCCCTCTCCTCTTCATGCCCCCCGTTCAGCCTGAAGCAGCTACAGAAGAGAGATACAACGGCTCCTCTCCTTTTAAATAACAAATAAGGCTGGAATGTTAGGTCTCTGAATGTTAGGTCTCAGAGACCTTGACTTACAGACAGAGCCATGTCTGCAAGAAAACAACAAAATGTCTGCTGGCCTGTACCTGCAGACAGAGCCCAACTTGCGATAACAGAAAACGCCACAAAACAGCTACTGGCTTGCAGGCAGTCAATATTTTCTGTTCAAACATTGCTACCCTGTCAGCACAGCCCCTACGAAACTCTCCGCAATCCCTCCTTCAGGGCTGCAAGTCTCCTTTAGGCACGCAGCCCGGGCTGTAGCCATCTTTTGCTCAGCCTGATAAACTTTTGTCTCTTACAATAAAAACTTTCTTAACTTGCCTGACCATGTGTATTTCTTTACCGGCTGACCTATCAGAGACCAGTTAGGAGGCTGTTGAAATAAGCCAGGTAAGAGATAAAGTGAGATTCTTGGACTAAGGTTGGTTAAGATGGAAATGCTGACACATAGTAGGAATTGAGATCAAATTTTAGGATAGAACTTGCTAATGGATTAGATATTGGGAGTAGGATTGAGGGGAAAAAGAGAAGGCAAGGGTAATTCTTTGGTTAATGGCCTAAGAAGCTGTGTGACTTTGGATAAGTAATTTCATGTCTTTGAACCTGTTTCTGCATCTGTAAAGTGAAAATTACCACAGCTACATCCCATAGTATTTTTGCATTGTATACTTAACAGATATTAGTTGGAGACTTCTTACATGTCAGGTGTTTTGCTATTGTTTTACATTTTGTATCTTCAGTTGGCCTCACAAGGATTCTAGAAGGTTATTAACAGACATTTCCATTCTGTGCACAAGAAAACTGATGTGCAAAAATGTGACACTTTGATATTACACTGCATGTAAGTGGCAGATGCAGAACTTAAATCTGTATCTGTTTGTTTCAAAGCCTGTGCTCTTGTGGTTAAATACAACCCAAAAGTGTGATAGTGGACTGAACCTTGGAGACATGACTCAATCTTAAGGACCTGAAATGTTATAACTGGGGATCCAAATAGGAAGTAAAACTCCCAAATTATATAGAAAGCAACAAGCCCAGAGATGCTCTTGCAACCCCCTGGAGCTCCTACTAGGAGATGGAATAGGAAGAAGGCATTATGTTAAAGTTTGCCCAGGTTTGTCAACATTTGTTTTCACTAATTTAATTTTAAACTGAATGTTATTAAACAGATGGGATCCCGCTAGCAGTTCAGTTTGGAAATGCAGAATGTATCAAATGAACTAACCCAATGTACCCACTGCATATGCATTGTAAATATAGTACAAATATTAAGAAAAGTGGAATTTGAAAATGTGAGAACAGTAAAAATCCCAGAGTCAAATGATGTTAAATATAGGGACTAAATCCTTTTCAAGACAGAGGTTTTTCTATGTATAAACATTGATGTGGAACTTAAGAGAGATAAAAGTAAGGGAGTAGAAATGTTCAATCAACCAAGTTGGTTTTTATTTACAGAGAAGAAACTTAGGCTTAACCCTTTTAAGTTGCCCAACCATTCTTCCAACAGAGGTCTTCTGGCATATATCAAATATCTTTTTCTCTTTTACCATATTCTTCCATCTTCTAGAACACAAAGAGAAGTGCTGCTCAAATCTACCAGAGCCTGGTACTACATAAAATATGGTGAGACTATGAAAGATCTTAAGAATGACCACATGTGACTTTAGGTCAAGACAGTGGAGTAGGTAAACACTGTGCTTGCCTCTTGTCATGACCACATCAAAATTGCAACTAAACTACAGAACAACCATCATTGAAAATCACCTGAGGTCTAGCTGAACTGAAGTCCTACAACTGAAAATATACAGAAGAAGCTACCTTGAGACTGATAGGAGAGGCAGAGACACAGAATAGGTTGGTCTCACACATGGGAGACCTTGAGACCCCAGGAGGGATATCTTGGCTGAGGAGCCAGGGCTGGGGAGAAAAGTCGCCATAACTTCTGGCAGTGAAAACCAGTGGAGCTTAGGGCTGAGTGAGATGAGGGCAGCGGAAGTCCCAGGCATTCCACACAAAGGGCCCATGCATGGACTAACTCGCCGATGGCGTCACTCACTGTGAGCCCTACTGCTGGGGCAGCAGGTTGAAAAATGCCAGGGACATACGGGGATGAACTGAATTGTCTGGCTGCAGGGAAAGGGCTGGAGAAGAATCCATTATTTCTTTGTGGAGTCTTCCCCACTCCTGCATCTCCTTTGTGGAGTCCTCCCCACTCCATACACACAAGCTGTGGCCATATCTGAGTTTCTATCACCCTAACTGACACCATTCCTTAACCCTCCTGTGGTGATTACCAGAGACCCCACTGCACCCAAATTTCTGGCACATGAAGTGGTTTTTTGGGTCCTTGTCTCTTGTTATAGCCTTTGTTTCAAAGTCTGTTTTGTCCTGTGTAAGTATTGTTACCCAACTTTTTTTATTTGTTTGTTTCTATTTTCATAAAATATCTCTTTCCATCTCTTGACTTTCAGTCTGTGTGTGTCTTTTGATCTGAAGTGAGACTCTTGTAGGCAGCATATGTGAAGGTCTTGTTTTCCTATCCATTCAGATACACTATGTCTTTTGATTGGAGAATTCAATCATTTACATTTGTAGAGGTTTTTCCATACAAATGGACTGTCTTGGTTCATGCTGTACACTTTCCTAAAATCTCTCAAAGGTTAACAAAACCCAAACAAACAGTAGCATGTGGCTTCAACATGTCCTGTACCACTTGCTGAGCAGCCTCAAGTCCAGCACCAGCAGCACTGAGCCTCTGTTCAAGGCTTGGCCTCTTGAGGCACCTCTAAGCCCAGCCCAGATGGCAGCCATCTGTGGATTGCTTTGTGGCTCATTCCAAGTGGTGCCGTGCAAGGCATAGGCTGCAGCTGAACTTGGCCTATGATGGGACCCCTGGATGTAACACCCGATGTAACACCTGGTGGCCAGCTTCACACCAAGCTAGAACATCACCTGGCTTACTCTGTGGATGACACACCCAAAGGGTATAGTAGGCAGGCACCAGAGCCCTGCTAAAGCAAACCCTGCTCTGTAGGGTCAGTGTCTGCACAATAGCTCCTCCGCTATAGTCATGGCCAGTTTTCACAACCAATCAACCAAAGGGTCAATCCCTCCTATTGATATACAAAGAGCAACCAAGGCTTAAGTACAAAAGGAGTGCACACGCAAACCCACAAGGGACACACCTGCAGCACACGGCTTTGGTGACCAGGGAGACTGCACCACTTGGCCCCACAGGACACCTACTACATAAGGCCACTCTACGAAAATCAGGAGAAATAGCAGGTTTACCTAATACATAGAAACTAACACAGGGAGGCAACCAAAATGGGGAGACAAAGAAACATGTCCCAAATGAAAGAACAGAACAAAGCTCTAGAAAAATGAACTAAACAAAATGGAGACAAGCAATCTACCAGATGCAGAGTTCAAAACACTGGTTATAAGGATGCTCAATGATCTCAGGGAGAACTTCAACAAAGAGATAGGAAACATAAAAATGGAGATAGAAAACAGAAAAAGAAACCAGTCAGAATTTAAAAATACAATGCCTGAAATGAAGAAAGCATTAGAGAGAATCAACAGTAGATTAGATGAAGAAGAAGACTGAATCAGTGATTTAGAAAATAAGGCAGCATACACCTCCCAATCAGAACATCAAAAGGAAAAAAGAATCCAAGACAATGAGGATAGTTTAAGGACAACATCAGGCATACCAACATTCACATCACAGGGGTACCAGAAGGAGAAGAGAGAGAGCAAGGGACTGAAAACCTATTTGAAGAAATAATGATGCAAAACTTCCCTAAACTGGTGAAGGAAATAGACATACAAGCCCAGGAAGCACAGAGAGCCCTAAACAAGATGAACCCAAAGAGGCCCACACCAAGACACATTATAATTAAAATGCCAAAGGTTAAAAACAAAGAGAGAACTTTAAAAGCAGCAAGAGAAAAGCAGTTAGTTACGGAGCTCCCAAAAGACTGTCAGCTGATTTCTCAACAGAATCTTTGCAGGCCAGAAGGGATTGGCACAAAATATTCAACGTTATGAAAAACAAGGGCCTACAACCAAGACTACTCTACCCAGTTAGGCTATCATTTAAAATGGAGAGATAAAGAGCTTCCCAGACCAGAAAAAGATAAAGGAGTTCATCACCACCAAACCAGTATTCCAAGGAATGTTAGAGGGAGGAGGAAGAGGAGGATGAGGAGGAAGAGGAGGAGGAGGAGGAGGAGGAGGAGGAAGAGAAGGAGATAAAAAAATATGAATTCACATGGCTGTATCATTCCTTCCAAAATTGAATTCCACTGTCCCTGTTTGTGCAGGTGAATTAAAAGACTATCAAAACCGCCCTCAGAGCCTGCCTTGTGTGCTGAGGACCAGGCAGGGTGCCAGGGGGTGGGATCCTAAGGAAGGAGGGCACCTCAGGATATCCCGGTCTCAGGAGGGAGCATAGCCCCCGCCCTCGGAGCTCAGTCTAATGGAAGAGACTGTCCCTGCCCTTAGGAAGCCCCCAGCCTGAGAGGGAAAGAGGATACACTTCAAAATTCCTTAAGATATGAACAAACATAAGAAAAGTGCGAGGAGTGACGTCATAGGAATGGCGGCAGCAGGGCGCACTTTCTGAGTTCTCCTCCAGATCTTGTTGCAAACGGGAACTATAACCCATCGAGGAAATTTTCGCTCACCACACAATATTGTGGAGAGATTCGTGGATTGCTTGAAGCTAAGAAATTCTTGGGGATAAGCTAACTGGACGGAGCAAGGAGAGGAGGAGGAGAAGCGGCGTGGGAGCGCCCGGCCGGCAGCGGCGGGAGAGCCCAGCCCCCAGCGGAGCCTCAGCTGGCGGGGGCGAAAACCGAAAACCACGGAGCCGGGCAGGCGCGGGATCCCAGGCGGAGCGGAGAGCGCAGAGACCGGGGGTAGGCCCTTTCCCTGCGTCCCGCGGCTGATTTCTCCCGCCGGGAAGGCGGCGCGCCCTGCGGCGGACGGGGGGCGCAGTCTCCATACCTGGGCCCCTCCCCCCCCCTGCTCTCCCAATCCTACCCCGCCCTTCCAGAGACTGGGACTGGAAACCGCGGTGCAGCCCCGCTGTGCCGGGCGCGCAGAGCCCAGAGACCGGGTGGCGGCTCTTTCCCTGCGTCCCGCGGCTGATTTCTCCAGCCGGGAAGGCGGCGCGCCCTGCGGCGGACGGAGGGCGCAGTCTCCATACCTGGGCCCCTCCCCCCGCCCTGCCCTCCCAATCTTACCCCGCCCTTCCAGAGACTTAAACCGGCCCCTGAACTGAGAAGTGGTATCTAACGCTCACGCTTTGGGAAGCCTGACGGGCAGCCCTGACCCAGGCAGACTGGGCAGTGTGCGTGATTTTGGCTGCGCTAGGAGAGAAGAGACGCCTCCACCCCCAGCCACCACCTTTTCTGGCCTGCGGGAAGAGGGCGACGCACGGCTGGGCTGGGAGAGTGAAGACCCCTCCATCTCCAGCCCCCACCCTTCCTGGCTTGCCTAGGGTGGGGTGGGTGCAGCGGCCGAGACACACCCGGAGATCAGCAGTGAGGCAGGCGCAGCTCTGGGCTTTCAGCAGATCAGAAATCTTCTGCCCGCACTCACACACACACACTGAAGAGGTGCCTTAAGACTCAAGAGTTTTGGTCACATATCTGGTGGTGCCACTCTCAGTGTGCATTTGTGCAGGCAAGGGCAGAAACTGCACTGATATTGTAAAAACTATCATCCAGACCCCTCAGGCCCACGCTTTTAAGTCTGCAGTCCCAAAGTCTCTCTGGGCACCAGGTGACCGGCTCTGCCTGCGCAATAAGCAGGGGGCTCCTTGGTACAGCAGAGAACAACCTGGACATTGCTTGGTGGGCTTAGGCCGAGACTGTCGCTGCTTTTTGTATTGCTTTGTTTTGTCTTGTTTTGCTTTGTCTTTATATCTTTGATATCTTTGCCTCTGTCGAGTGGGGTTATCAGGTGGTTTTTGCATGTGAACGTATTTGATATTTTTCTTTGTTGTTGTTGTTGTTGTTGTGCTTGGTGATTTGCTTTGTTCTGAAACTGCCCTGCCAGGGCCCAGCTTGTGAGGCACGGTCAGCAGATCAGAAATCTCCCGCCCGCACCCATACACACACACTGAAGGAGTGCCCTAGGACTCACGAGCTCTGGACAAAGGACTGGTGGTGCTCCTCTCGGTGTGCATACGTGCGGACAAGGGCAGAAGCTGCACTGACTTTGTGGAGACTATCATCCAGACCCCTCAGGCCCACGCTTTTAAGTCTGCAGTCCCAAAGTCTCTCTGAGCACCAGGTGAACGGCTCTGCCTGCGCAATAAGCAGGGGGCTCTTTGGTACAGCAGAGGACAACCTGGTCATTGCTTGATGGGCTCAGGCCGAGACGGTCGCTGCTTTTTGTTTTGCTTTGTTTTGCTTTGCTTGGTTTTGTTTTGCTTTATCTTGTATCTTTGATATCTTTGCCTGTGTTGAGCGGGGGTTATCGGCTGTTTTTTTTTTTTTTTTTTTTTTTTTTCTTTTTCTTTTCTTCTTCTTTGCTGTTGTCGTTGCTACTGTGCTTGGTGATTTGCCTTGTTCTGGGACTTCCCTGCCGGGGCCCAGCTTGGGTGGCACGGGACTCGGCATATCTGGGGGCCAACTCCAGACCAAATCGGAGTGCAGCCGGGGTTGACCTACAGGTCACATACCTAGAGGGGGTTCTCGGCAGGCTCTGGAGCCCATAGAGGCCAAATCACATTGGGGTGGTCAACCCTCACGCAGCAGAGTGCCCTGCGGGGGGCAGAGCCAAGTCTCACGGCAGGTCAGCCCAGGAGTTGACCCCACCTGCTCATTAGCGGGAAGCAATTAAAGATCTTCTTGAACGGGACAGTGTACACAACACAAGACTCACCTTTGGAGCACACGCAGAGGAGGACGACGTGGTGCGAGTCAAATATAAAGGACACATACTACACAAGATAACCTAGCAAGAACTAAGAACTCTAGGGGATCTACCTAATATATCAAAATAAACACAGTCAGCCAGAATGGGGAAACAAAGATACACGTCCCAAATAAAAGAACAGAAGAAGCTTCCACAACTGGAACCAAATGAAGCAGACGTAACCAACCTCTCAGAGACTGAGTTCAGAACACTGGTGATAAGAATGTTTAAGGAGCTTAGAGAAGACATAAAGAAGGATGTAGAAATCATAACAAACGAGCTTAGAGAAAACATAAAGAAGGATGTAGAAATCATAACGAAAAACCAGTTGGAACTAAAGAACACAATTACCGAAATTAAGAACTCACTTGAAGGAATTACCAGCAGGCTAGATGAAGCAGAGGATCGAATCAGCGACTTAGAAGACAAGGTAGCAGAGATCACCCAAACGGAACAACAAAAAGAAAAAAGAATAAAAAACAATGAAGATGGCCTAAGAGACCTCTGGGATAACATCAAGCGCAACAACATGCGCATCATAGGAATACCAGAAGGTGAAGAGAGCAAGCAAGGGATTGAGAACATATTTGAAGTAATAATGTCTGAAAACTTCCCCAACCTGATGAAGGAAACCAACATACAAGTCCAGGAAGTGCAGAGAGTTCCAACCAGGATTAACCCAAACAGGTCCACACCAAGACACATTATAGTTAAAATGGCAAAGCTTAAAGACAAAGAGAGAATCCTAAAAGCAGCAAGAGAAAGACGGAGGGTTACATACAAGGGAACTCCCATAAGACTATCAAATGATTTTTCTACAGAAACATTGAAGGCCAGGAGGGAGTGGCAGGAGATACTTAAAGTGATGGAAAACAAAGGCCTACAACCTAGATTGCTTTATCCAGCAAGGCTATCATTTAAAGTTGATGGAGAGATAAAGAGCTTTCCAGAAAAAAATAAGCTAAAGGAATTTATTACCACCAAGCCAGCATTGCAAGAAATACTAAAAGGTCTTCTGTAAATAGGAGAAAGATCAAAACAACCTAACTACAAATTTAAAAATGGCAATATCTATGTACCTATCAATAATCACTTTAAATGTAAATGGATTAAATGCTCCAATCAAAAGACATAGGGTGGCTGACTGGATAAGACAGCAAGACCCTTGTATATGCTGTATACAAGAGACTCACCTCAGAACAAAAGACACACACAGGCTGAAAGTGAAGGGTTGGAGTAAGATATTTCATGCAAATGGAAACGAGAAAAAAGCTGGAGTTGCAATACTTATTTCTGACAAAATAGACTTTAAAATGAAGAACATACTAAAAGATAAAGATGGGCACTATATAATAATAAAGGGATCGATCCGACAAGAGGACATAACCCTAGTAAACATCTATGCACCCAACATAGGAGCACCTAAATATATAAAACAGGTACTGACTGACATAAAGGCAGAGATCAACAGTAACACTATTATAGTCGGGGACTTCAACACACCTCTGACCACAAGGGACAGGTCTTCCAGACAGAAAATCAATATGGAAACAACAGCCTTAAATGATACATTGGACCACTTGGATTTAATCGATATTTTCAGAACATTTCACCCCAATGCTGCAAAATACACCTTCTTCTCAAGCGCACATGGAACATTTTCCAAGATAGATCATATGTTAGGCCACAAAACAAGTCTTGATAAATTTAAGAAAATTGAAATCATACCAATTGTCTTCTCTGATCACAATGCTATGAAATTAGAAATGAACTACAGGAAAAAAACGGGAAGACACACCAATTCATGGAGGCTGAATAACTTATTACTAAATAATGAATGGGTCAAGCAGGAGATCAAGGAAGAAATCAAAAGATATTTCGAGATAAATGAAAATGAAAACACGACGACCCAAAATCTTTGGGATGCCGCGAAAGCAGTCCTAAGAGGGAAATTCATAGCTTTGCAGGCCTACCTAAAGAAACAAGAAACATCACTAATCCACAGTTTATCTTCACATTTAAGGGATCTGGAAAAAGAACAGCAAAATAAGCCCAAAGGGAACACAAGGAAGGAGATAATAAAGATCAGAGCAGAATTAAATGAAATAGAAACCAGAAAAACAATACAAAAGATCAATGAATCCAAGAGTTGGTTCTTAGAGAAGATAAACAAAATCGACAAACCATTAGCCAGACTCATTAAAAAAAAGAGAGAGAGGACCCAAATTAATAAAATCAGAAACGAAAGAGGAGAAGTGACAACGGACACTGCAGAAATACAAAGAGCTTTAAGAAGTTACTATGAGCAACTATATGCCAACAAATTTGACAATTTGGAAGAAATGGACAATTTTCTAGAGGCGTACAACCTTCCAAGGCTAACTCAAGAAGAAACAGAAAACCTGAATAGACTGATTACCACCACGGAAATTGAATCAGTAATCAACAGTCTCCCAACAAACAAAAGCCCTGGACCAGATGGCTTTACAGGTGAATTTTACAAAGCGTTCAAAAAAGAATTATCACCAATTCTCCTCAAGCTCTTCCAAAAAATCCAGAAGGAGGGAAGACTCCCAAACACTTTTTACGAAGCCACTATCACCCTGATCCCAAAATTAGACAAAGACACCACAAAAAAAGAAAACTACAGGCCGATATCTTTAATGAACATAGATGCAAAAATCCTCAACAAAATATTAGCAAACAGAATTCAGCAATACATTAAAAAGATCATTCACCACGATCAAGTGGGATTCATTCCTGGTATGCAGGGGTGGTTCAACATCCGCAAATCTATTAATGTGATACACCACATTAACAAAATGAAAAATAAAAATCACATGATCATATCAATAGATGCAGAAAAAGCATTTGATAAAATTCAACAGCCATTTATGATAAAAACCCTTAAGAAAGTGGGAATAGAGGGATCTTATCTCAACATAATAAAGGCCATATATGACAAACCCACAGCTAACATCATACTCAATGGGGAAAAGCTAAAACCATTCCCCCTAAGATCAGGAACAAGGCAAGGATGCCCATTATCTCCGCTTCTATTCAACATAGTTCTGGAAGTTCTTGCCACAGCAATCAGACAAGAAAAAGAAATAAAAGGCATCCAGATTGGTAAGGAGGAAGTAAAGTTATCATTGTATGCAGATGATATGATACTATATATAGAGAACCCTAAAGACTCCACCAAGAAGCTATTAGAGCTGATAGATGAATTTAGTAAAGTGGCAGGATACAAAATTAATATTCAGAAATCAGTTGCATTTGTATATACCAATAATAAAACATCAGAAGGAGAAATTAAAAAAACAATCCCATTTACAATCGCTCCAAAGACTATAAAATACCTGGGAATAAATTTAACCAAAGAAGTAAAAGATCTATACTCAGAAAATTATAAGACACTGATGAAAGGAATGAAGGAAGATATAAATAGATGGAAACACATATCATGTTCATGGATAGGAAGAATTAATATAATTAAAATGTCCATACTGCCTAAGGCAATATACATATTCAATGCAATTCCTATCAAACTGCCAACGTCGTTTTTCACAGAAATAGAACATATAATCCTAAAATTTATATGGGACCATAAAAGACCCCGAATAGCAAAGGCAATCTTGAGAAATAAGAACAAAGTGGGAGGTATAACAATACCTGACTTCAAATTATACTACAAGGCTACAGTAATCAAAACAGCATGGTACTGGCATAAAAACAGACACATAGATCAATGGAACAGAATAGAGAGTCCAGAAATAAATCCACGCCTATATGGCCATTTAATCTACGACAATGGAAGCAAGAATGTACGATGGAGTAATGACAGTCTATTCAATAAATGGTGCTGGGAAACCTGGACAGACACATGCAAAAAAATGAAGTTGGACCACCTCCTTACACCATATACAAAAATAAATTCAAAATGGCTTAAAGACTTAAATGTAAGGTCTGAAACCATAAAATACCTAGAAGAAAATATAGGAAGAAACTTCTCAGACATTACCCGGAGTAAGATTTTTACTGATATACACCCTCGCGCGAGGGAACTAAGAGAAAGAATAAACATGTGGGATTATATCAAACTAAAAAGTTTTTTCACAGCAAAGGAAACCATCAATAAAACAACAAGGGATCCTACTGAATGGGAAAAGATATTTGCCAGTGATATATCTGATAAGGGATTAATATCACAAATCTATGGAAAACTTACTCAACCCAACTCCAAAAAAACAAACGATCCAATTAAAAAATGGGCAGAGGACTTGAAGAGACATTTTTCTGAAAAGGACATTCAGATGGCAAACAGACATATGAAGAAATGCTCAACCTCACTAACCATCAGAGAAATGCAAATAAAAACCACAATGAGATACCACCTCACCCCAGTCAGAATGGCTATCATCAATAAATCAACAAACAACAAGTGCTGGCGCGGATGTGGAGAAAAGGGAACGCTTGTGCACTGTTGGTGGGATTGCAGACTGGTGCAGCCGCTATGGAAAACAGTATGGAGGTATCTCAAAATTCTGAAAATGGAACTACCTTATGATCCAGTAATTCCACTCCTAGGTATCTATCCGGAGAAATCCAGAACTTCAATTCAAAAATCTCTATGCACTCCTATGTTTATTGCAGCACTATACACAATAGCTAAGACATGGAAACAACCAAAATGCCCATCGGTAGATGATTGGATTAAGAAACTGTGGTACATTTATACAATGGAGTATTATGCAGCCATAAGGAAGAAAGAAATCTTACCATTTGCAACAACATGGATGGATCTAGAGAACATTATGTTAAGTGAAATAAGTCAGACAGAGAAAGATAAGTTCCATATGATCTCACTTATTTGCGGATTCTAAAGAAAAGAATAAGTGAATGAACTAATCAGAAACTGGGAGACAATGAGGAAAAACTGAGGGTTGCTAGATGGGCGGGGGGAGTGGGGGGTGGGGGGGAGGGTGAGGGGATTGGAGGGCAGTCGGTGACCACAGGATGGCCACGGGGTTTGAAAATTAATCTGGGGAACGTAATTTGGTGGTTACCAGAGCGTAAGGGGGTTGGGGGGTGGGGGATGAGGGTGAGGGGGATCAAATGTACGGTGATGGAAGGGGAGCTGTCTCTGGGTGGTGAACACACAGTGTGATTTATGGATGATGTGATTCAGAATTGCACAACTGAAATCTATGTAATTCTACTAACAATTGTCACCCCAATAAATTAAAAAAAAAAAAAAAAAAAAAAAAAAAAAAAGACTATCAAAACCTTAAAAAATTGAATAATAAAATAGCAATAACCATATACCTATAGCAATTACTGTAAATGTAAATGATTAAAGACATAGTGTATCTGAATGGATAGGAAAACAAGACCTTCACATATGCTGCCTACAAGAGTCTCACTTCAGATCAAAAGACATACACAGACTGAAAGTCAAGAGATGGAAAGAGATATTTTATGAAAATAGAAACAAACAAATAAAAAAAGTTGGGTAACAATACTTACACAGGACAAAACAGACTTTGAAACAAAGGCTATAACAAGAGACAAAGAAGGACCCAGTGATCCTACTTCTGGGTGTTTATGTGAAGAAACCCAAAATATTTCTTTGAGGGGATATGTGCATCCATATGTTCATTGTAGCATTGTTTACAGTGGCCAAGATGTGGAGGTAACCTGGATGTCTGTCAATGGAAGAATGGAGAAAGAGGAGGTGGTCATATATCCAATGGAATATTGTTCAGCCATGGAAGGGAATGGGTTCTTGCCATCTGCAGTGTCATGGATGAGCCTGGAGGGTATTGTGTTGAGCGGAGTGTCAGACAGAAAAAGACAGATGCAATGTGATTTCTCTTATATATGGACCCTAAAGAACAAAATAAACAAACAAAACAGAAAAAACAGCAAAAAGAAATGACCTCATGCTCCCCTCTATCTCCAGGCCAGCATTCAAACCATCTCAGAGAACAATCTGTATTACCCTTCTCCTAACATTGTCCAGAGGCAGAGATTTCCCTAGGTAAATACGGCCCTTTGCCTTTCATGCACATTTTCACTTGCATAAAAGCCTCTGCCCTGTAATTACTTTCTGCTCTTCTGTGCACTGGTGTGATACAAGACACAGCTAAGAGCATTCCATAGATCGTTAATGGGCAGACATATGGACCCGGGGTTTCAGCTTATTTGTTTGTTAGTAAAAGACTACCCGTTGTCAGATTCAACTGCCTGACTCAGCTTTTGCAAAATAAAAGACAAGGAAAGTAAAAGGATGCTTTTCCTTAAAGTAACAACCCAAAAAAACCAGTGTTAGATGCTGCCTTAGTGGAGATATTAAAGCTACCAGAACATTTGTTGCAGGTAGCAATTTGTGCTTTCTTGGTATCCTTTTGGAGCAATAAACTTGGCAAAATGAAGACAAGTGATCATTTCAGGGCAGAAATAACATCACAGCAGAAGATTCAACAAGGTTGCCTAGGTATTACATTGTGTTTTTTCTTCTAAAAAATGAAACACTGTAGTTTAAAAGACTACTTAGCTGTAATTTGGAATTGTGTTAAAGAAACATTCCGTATTTGAGATAAATCAGTCTTCAGGGACTGAATTTTAACTAATGGACAACAAATTTTGGTATAACACAGCATCAACACTATTGGCTAATGAAAAAAGGTACTACAAAGGAAAATTATGAAATGGTTTATGGGTTATGTAACCATTCCATATACTATTAATTGTCACCACTGAAGAAAGAATTTACATCCTATAGAATCTTATAAATGATTTCTGGCATGGTGGACATCTAATTTGAGGATGAATTTCTGAATGATTAAAGTTTGTGAGTTTGTTCTTGAGGACACATAGCATTTTAGTGTTTGGCTTGGCTTCTTCACAGTAACTCTCTAGATCTCCAACAGTAAACAAGCTGGAGCAGTGAGAAGGCCCAAGCGATATGGTTGGCCTACTGAACTGAGCCTGTAATGGAGAATGAGATCTTAATTTCTGCATCTCAATGTATAGATGAGGAAATTGAGGCCCAGAGAAAGATAAATCCCGTGCGTCTGTCCCTAACCCCAACCCTACATAGGTTGAATACCTCAGTCTTTCTTGTTCAGCTCTAGTAGACCAATGTGATTTCTCTTATATATGGACTCTCTGAGAGTCCATATATTCGAAAACACCTGTTAGGCAAACACTATTGAATCAATAGTGTTTGCCTAACAGGTGTTTTCGACTATTGTCTAGCTTGTTCTAGAAAGTGGGAGGGGAACGAAAGCTGGCATTGATGGGATGGGGCAAGACAAGGCTGAGGAAGAGGAGTGTTTTCCAAAAGTCAGTGGGCAAGGTAGTATGTCCCTTGTTTTAGAGACATTGATTATCATATGCACAATAGACAAATGTGTTATTTTCAAGAATGCAATATTAAAAGTCATTATTATTATTATTATTTTAATTTATTGGGGTGACAATTGTTAGTAAAATTACATAGATTTCAGGTGTACAATTCTGCATTACATCATCTATATATCCCATTGTGTGTTCACCACCCGGAGTCAGTTCTCCTTCCATCACCATATATTTGAAGGAGTCATTATTTTTAAAAAAATATTTTGTAAGTGAATAGCTTAAAAGGTCAGTCAAGAAACAACTACCAGAAACTTCAGAACGTCAAAAGGGTCTTAATTTAGAAAAATCTGTTTAAATGTGCAGCACTTTCAACCAGATATCGCAGTGCATGCAAGATAAAAATCTAGATTTACTCTTTCCCCAAATGAAGCCCATCAGTGACTGGGAAACCATAAAATAAAACTTAATTGTCACCTCAGATATTTCCTTTTTCTAAATAAAAGAACAACTTTGAAAAAATTTAGTCCACAAACTTTTTTTTAAAATAACTGAACTAGACCTCATTTAAAAAAAGACTACCCCAATTCTGTTAAAGGTCTCTTCTGATACATTTTTACTACTTTTGGTACTCTCCAAAACTCTAAAGCATGAACGGCTCAGGACTTGAAATGACATTTCACAAAAAAACAAAACTAAACAAATAGTAAACAAACATACACAGTGTTTTATGCTTACTGGTGTTCAAGAAAAAACAAACTGAAATAAAATAATAACAATAATAATAGTAAAGCACAGTTTGCATCAGAAAATTTAACAAAATAAAATGATAATAACTAAGACTCTTGCAGTTACCACAATATTGGGTCACTCAGATTCTACTGGTGGGTAGGGAACTAGGGTACACCCTTTTGGAAAGGTAATTTAGCAATACATCGAGAACCATAGAAATACTTTTATTTGACCCACAAATTCTGATCCTGGAAATCTGTCAAAAAAGAAATTAACGAAAGGAACAAATATATTCTATAATAATGGTTCTCAAACAAAGGCAATTTTACCTCCTCCCCTCCAGGAGACATTTGGCAATGTCTGGACCTATTTTTGCTTGTCACAAGTGTGCGAATGCTACTGGCAGCTAGTGAGTAGAGGCCAGGGATGTCGCACAACATCTTATACTGCACAGGAGAGCTGCTCACAGCAAGTCATCATCACTAATACTGAAGTTGGAAACCTCGCTCTAAAGGTGCTCACTGCAGAATTACGTATAATTAGTGACACACTGAAAACAACTTAGATATCCCTCCCCCCCAAAAGACACGGAAATGTAGGATGTCAAGGTGCATCCATCCATCCACTTGATACACTGTTATATAGAAATTTAAAATGTTAGAGCATTTTAAATAAAACTTTAAAAAAAGCAACAAAAGTGGAATCGAAAAATTCTAGTGCAATCAGAGTCAATTATTTAGTCAATAACAGAAGCTCATTGTCATGTTGTAGATTTATTGAAACAGAATCAGTCTCTTATGCAGATAACATCATAAACTATCCCAAGAGGATCATATATGTCTATTCAGGGCAAATGTATCACGGTCATCTTCTCTCCTACTATGATGTCTGGTCTGAAAAAAATGCTGAATAAGTATAAAGACAATGCGTCAAATTAAAGAAAACACCCCAAGAATCTTTATGGATTTTGCTGACATAAAATTTATCCCCATCAATTACAAACTGAAAGACGCTCACCTCATTCAGTCTGTTCAAAGAACCAATTAGCAGTAACTCATCCTCAGCAGGATTCAAGACGATCAATTTCTTGTCATCCAAGTCTGCATGTGTAGGTAGTCCTAGGTCAGAAAGGGAAAAAAAAACAAAAAAACAAGGAGCAACATAAATGGAATGGCATCTATATAGTACTGGAAAATAAAGGTGCCCAAACTGAAAACTACTTAGATTGCTGAGTGTGTGTGTGTGTGTGTGTGTGTGTGTGTGTGTGTGTGTGAAGTGTGGATGGTATTACACTTTTCTGTATTCCTAAACAGAGCATAGGCAATGAAAAAAATATGGTAGTGGGCAGAGTAATGGACCCAAACATGTCCTCATACTAATGCTGGAACCTAGAATATGCTGTTACATGGCAAGGAAGAATTAAGGTTGCAGTAGAATAAAGGTTGCTAATCAGATGACCTTGAAAGGGGAGATTACCCTGGATTGTCCAGGATGCTATTACAAGGATTTTTATAAGTGAACGAAGGAGACAGGAGAGTCAGAGTCTGAAAAGGAGATATGGAAGCAGAGGTTTGAGTGATGTGATTGCTGGCTTTTAAGATGGAAGGAAGCCATGAGCCAAGGAGTGGGGGGAAGCTTCTAGAAGCTGAAAAAGGTGAGGAAACAGAGGATCTCCTAGAGCTTCTAGAAGGAACACAGCCCACGGACACCTAATTCTAGCACAGTGAGAACTGTGTTGGACTTCTGACCTACAGAACAGGAAGATTATAAATGTGTGTTGTTTTAAATTACTAACTTTGTGGTAATTTTTTGCACACATAATACTTAACTAATATAATTTTTCCTTTGTAGCTATGTGTGTACCATGTCTGCCCAAGTATATATGTGTTAGGAAAGCTTATGGGTGCAGTTTTACCTTCTTTTCTTCATGATGGTCCATGCTATAGAAAAATGTGACTTTTCCAAATAATTTTTCTTTCAGTGACTGATTTAGTACTTCCTTTTAAAGTAAGCGGTTCCTCTGGCCTCTGTAACATCCAGAACGCAAATGTGGGGCAAGGATATCAGGAGTAATTTATCTCTCTCTCTCTTTTTAAAATATTTTATTGGGGAAGGGAAACAGGACTTTATTGGGGAACAGTGTGTACTTCCAGGACTTATTTCCAAGTCAAGTTGTCCTTTCAATCTTAGTTGTGGAGGGTGCCGTTCAGCTTCAAGTTGTTGTCCTTTCAGTCTTAGTTGTGTCAGGCGCAGCTCAGCTCCAGGTCCAGTTGCCGTTGCTAGTTGCAGGGGGCACAGCCCACCATCCCTTGCGGGAGTTGAACCAGCAACCTTGTGGTTGAGAGGATGCACTCCACCCAACTGAGCCATCCGGGAGCTCAGCGGCAGCTCAGCTCAAGGTGCCGTGTTCAATCTTAGTTGCAGGGGGCACAGCCCACCATCCCTTGCGGGAGTCAAGGAATCGAACTGGCAACCTTGTGGCTGAGAGAATGCGCTCCAACCAGCTGAGCCATTCAGGAGCTCAGCAGCAGCTCAGCTCAAGGTGCCTTGTTCAATCTTAGTTGCAGGAGCTGCTGCCCAGCATCCCTTGCGGGAGTCAAGGAATTGAACTGCCAACCTTGTGGTTGAAAGCCCACTGGCCCATGTGGGAATTGAACCGGCAGCCTTCGGAGTTAGGAGCATGGAGCTTTAACCGCCTGAGCCACGGGGCCGGCCCCAGGAGTAATTTCTGAAGGTCTTTTCATCAAAAGAGAGGTTTCTCTAGTACTTAGAGTGAAGGAAGTATTTATGGTTTGTAATGAAGAATCGAAGGATAAAACAGGACTAGAAAAATGTATAAACTTTAGAGTCAGATAAATCTGAGTTCAAATCTTTGCCATGAATATTTTGAGTGACCAGAGGCAAGGTACTTAACCTTTCTAGATTAAAAGTCACATTGTTACCTACTGGAAAAGTGACCCGCCCACTACAAATCTTGCTGTGGCCTGGACATGTTTAATGTTTGTGATATATAAAAGGGTGTTCTTCCAAGTATAAGGATCTAACAGTAAGATACCATGCACACTCGATCTTTGTAAACATTCATGAGGAACACAGACAGAATAATACGTATATCTAAA
Source organism: Rhinolophus ferrumequinum (assembly GCF_004115265.2). NCBI lineage: Eukaryota > Metazoa > Chordata > Mammalia > Chiroptera > Rhinolophidae > Rhinolophus > Rhinolophus ferrumequinum. The sequence continues at coordinate 14,711,221 of NC_046284.1, forward strand.
CTTCAAACTTAATCATAGCTCTCCTTTTAAACCCTTCAGTAACTTTTATCACCTATAGCAGCAGTTTTCAAAACTTTTCCTTGTAGGGTCCTTTTACACTCTTAATAATTATCGAGGACCAGAAAGAGCTTTTATTTATGTAGGTTGTATCTATCAATATTTACAATATTAAAAATTAAAATAACTATAATAAACCCATTGCAAGGTAACATGAATATTTTATGATATATAACTATATTTTTCTAAACAAAAAATAAGCAAGAAGAGTGATGTTGTTTTATATTTTTTACAATTTTTCTTTAACATCTGGCTTGATAGAAGAGTGCCTTCATTCTGTTGCAATATATTGCTTTGGTTGAAGTACATAAAAAAAATCTAGCCTTCCTTCGATATGTTGTTGAAAAAGGGTACATTATTTTATTAGCTTCTTCAAATATTTTTAATTATTTAATTAATTTATTTATTTGGTACTAAACAAGTGGTAGCTTCTTAAAAGTTAGTTGAAATATGGACTCTTCGGTTATTTTTTGTACTCTGTTTCCTTAAGATTCCTTGGTCTGTCTCACACTTCCAATACATGTTTTATCCAAACATGATTTTGCCATAACAAGCACCAGTCATTTTAAAAATTTTGATTCACTATCTTATGTAGCTCTCTCTGCATAAATGTCATATTTCATTACAAACATCAAAAATTCACATTTGCTATTAGGTTGGTGCAAAAGTAATTGCGGTTTAGAAGGTTAAAAATAATTGCAAAAACCACAATTACTTTTGCACCAACCTAATAATATCATCACCAATCTCATCAGAAAAGTGTTCAGGTATTGGAAAGCTGTCAAGCTCACTATGGTGAATATAAGCTTTCCAAAATTTTAATTTTCACTAAGAGCTTGAATTTTATCATTGGCAACAAGTACTATCAGTTGTTTGCCTTGAAGTGACAGGCTCACTTCATCTATTCTTGAGAAAATATCTGCCAAATATCCATTCGAAATAACCAGTTTGTCAGTCATTCTGTCAAATAAAAACAGTGTTTCATGATTTCCAGTCAAGATGGCTGAGTAGGTAAATGCTGTGCTCACGTCCTCTCATGTACATAAATTACAACTAAACTACAAAACAATCATAATTGGGAATCACCTGAAGTCTAGCTGAACCAAAACCCTACAACTACAAACATTTAGAAGAAGCCACCTCGAAACTTGTAGGAGGGGCAGAGACATGGAATAAGCTGGTCCCACACCCGAGTGTGATCATTAAAAATTAAGAGGGATATTTTGGCTGTGGAAGTACCCCTGGAGGAGCAAGGGGTCCCAGCCCTACATCAGGCTGCCCAGCCCTGGGTTCCAGTACTGGAGAGAGAAGTCCCCATAACTTCTGGTTGTGAAAACCAACAGAGATTGTGGCTGAGTGAGATGGAGGGTGGCTGGAGTCCCAGGTGCTCCTTATAAAGAGACTGTGCACGGACTTACTTGTTGATGGTCTCACTCTGATATCCAGCATGGAGGCAGTGGATTGAAAGGTGACCGGGACATACTGGGAGAAAATAAATTGTGTGGCTTCACGATGAGGGCTAAAGGGGCAACTTTCAACCAGATGGAGGAGTTTACAGAAGCCAGTATTTCTTTGTTGAGCCCTCCCCTTCCCTGCGTGCAGACCCAGGCAAATGCCATATCTGAGTCTCAATTAAACTGGTTATCACCTTTCATCTGCCCTGCCCTAGTGATTTCCTGGGACCACACCCCATCCAACTTTCAGGCACACCCAAGCTGCTTCCTGTGGCTTTTTCGTATAAATGGCCTGTCATGGCTCATGCTGCGGACTTCCATAAAATCTCTCAAAGGTTCACAAAACCCAAAGAAACAGCATGTGACTTCAGCATTTCCCATACCTCTGGCTGAGGAGTTCTCTAAGCTTGGCATTAGTGACAGCCAGCCTTGGTTTGTAGATTGGCTTCTCAAGGCACCTCTAAGGCCAGTGCAGGCAGCAGCCATCTGTGGATTGCTTTGTGGTTCATACCAGGTGGCCCTGGGCAGAACACAGGCTGTGGAAAACTTGGCCTGCAGAGTGTCCCCTCCCAGGAGGCCCCAGGGCTGGTGCACCTGGTGGACAGCTGCAGACCAGGCTAATGAATCACCAGCCACCTCCAAAGATGGCACACCCAAAGGGAAGACTGGACAGGCACCAGAGTCCTGCTAAAGCAAACCCTGCTCTGTATGGTCAGTCTCTGCACCAGAGCTCCTCCACTTTTGTCATGGCCAGTCCTCACAGTCAATCAGCCTGAGGGTCAATTCCTCCCATTGATGTGAAAACAGCAATCAAGGCTCAACTACAATAGGAGGGAACACACAATAAACACAAGGGACACACCTGGAGCACCTGGTTCTGGTGACCAGGGAGAATGCACCACTGGACCCCACAGGACACCTACCACATAAGGCAACTCTACTAAGACCAGGAGGCATAGCAGTTCTGCCTAATACATAGAAACAAAAACAGCGAGGCAGCCAAAAATGGGGAGACAAACATGTCCCAAATAAAAACAAAACAAAGCTCTAGAAAAAGAACTAATCAAAACGGAGACAAGCAATCTACCAGACACAGAGTTCCAAATACTGGTTATTAGGATGCTCGATGATCTCAGGGAGAACTTCAACTAAAAGATAGGAAATATAAAAATGAAGATATAAAACATAAAAAAGAACCAGTCAGAAATAAAGAATACAATAACTGAAATGATAAATACATTAGAGGGAATCAACAGTAGATTAGAGGAAGCGGAGGAATGAATCAGTGATTTAGAAGATAAGATAGCAGAAAACAGCCAATCAGAACGGGGAAAAAAGATTTTAAAAAATGAGGAGAGTTAAAGGAGCCTCTGGGACAATATCAAGTGTACCAACATTCATATTATACGGATACCAGAAGGAGAAGAGAGAGAGCAAGGAATTGAAAACTGATTTGAAGAAATAATGATGGAAAACTTCCCTAACCTGGTGAAGAAAATAAATACACAAACCTAGGAAGCACAGACTCCCAAACAAAATGAACCAAAGACACATCATAATTAAAATGGCAAAGGTTAAAGACAAAGAGAGAATCCTAAAACTAGCAAGAGAAAAGCAGTTAGTTACTCACAAGGGAGCTCCCATAAAACTGTCAGCTGATTTCTCGACAGAAAATTTGCAGGCCAGAAGGGATTGGCAGGAAATATTCAGAGTGATAAAAAGCAAGGACCTACAACCAAGATGACTCTACACAGCAAAGCTATCATTTAGAATCAAAGGACAGGTAAAGAGATTCCAAGACAAGGAAAAGCTAAAGGAAGTCATCATCATCAAACTAGTATTACAAGGAATGTTAGAGGGACTTCTTTAAGAAGAAGAAACAAAATGATAAAAAATATGAATACTAAAATGGTAATAACCATATATCTATCAATAATTACTTTAAATATAAATGGATTAAATGCTCCAATCAAAAGATAGGGTGGCTAAATGGATAAGAAAACAAGATCCTTACATATGCTGCCTACAAGAGACTCACTTCAGATCAAAAGACACACACAGACTGAAAATAAAGGGATGGGGAAAAAGATATTTCACGAAAATGGAAATGAAAAAGAAGAAAGAAACAAAAATAGGTGGAGTAACAATACTTATACCAGACAAAACAGACTTTAAAACAAAGGCTATAACAAGAGACAAAGAAGGACCCGGTAATCTCAGTTCTGGGTGTTTTTCTGAAAAAACCCAAAATGCTATTTTAAGGGGATGTGTACATCCATATATTCACTGCAGCATTGTTTATGAAGGCCAAGGTGTGGAGGCAGCCTGGGAGTCTGTCAATGGAAGAATGGGTAAAGCGTAGGTGGTACACATATACAATGCAATATTGCTCAGCCAGGGAAGAGAATGGGTTCTTGCCACCTGTGGTGGCAAGGATGGACCTAAAGGGTGTTCTGCTGAGTGGAGTGTAAGACAGAGAAAGAAAGATTCAATGTGATTTCACTTATATGTGGAATCTAAAGGACAAAATAAACAAACAAATAAAACAGAAACAAACTCATAGAGTCAGAGAACATTTTGATGGTTGCCAGATGTGTTTGGGGTTCGGGGTGAGTGATAAAAGGGAAGAGATTACAAAGTACAAATTGGTTGTTACACAGTAGTCACGGGGATGTAGGGTTTAGCATAAGGAATATACTTAATAATACTGTAATAACTAGGTGTCAGATGGATACTAGATTTATTGAAGTGATAGATGGGAGAGGGTTTGGGGGCAGGGTGAAAAAGGTGAAGGGATTAACAAGTACAAATTGGTAGTTACAAAACAGTCATGGGGATGTAAAGTAAAGCATAGGGAATACAGTCAATAATATGGTAATAACTACGTATAGTGCTAGGTGGGTATTAGACTAGTCAGGGGGATCACTTCTTAAATTATGTAAATACCTAACCACTACGCTGTACTTCTGAAATTAATATAAAATAATATTGAATGTCTAAATAAATACATAAAGTGTAAAGAAAGAGAAAGGATGCAAGATTTTTTTAAAAGGACATACAGAATATACAACAAGATTTTTAAAATAATAAACTGTAAATAATTCTGTAAAAAATAAACAATCAATACATTTTTGGTCCAGCTAAACAAAAAAGCAAACAAACAAAACAACAATAAAAACCAGTGTTTCATGGAAAAATGAGCTACTTTAGCTCACATCCCAAGCAATCATTCAAGTGCTTTTCCTAGAGAATGACCATCACACTTTTTTTTTTAAATTTTTTTTTTTATTGGAGAATATTGGGGAACAGTGTGTTTCTCTAGGGCCCATCAGCTCCAAGTCGTTGTCCTTCAATCTAGTTGTGGAGGGCACAGCTCACTGGCCCATGTGGGAATCGAACCGGCAACCATGTTGTTCAGAGCTCGCGCTCTAACCAACTGAACTATCCGGCGGCCCCACCATCACACTTTTGTTTGCAGCAGAGGTGATTTATGCATACATCTTAGCTTGTCACACAGAATGTTAAAAATATGTGTGCTCAAGTTTGAGATTTAATGAAATTAATATTTTTTACTCCTTTATCAAGGGAATTTATTTGTTAAGTAAAAGTGGCTCTTTTCTTTTCCTCCTTCTTTCCTCCTCCTCCTCCCCTGCCCCCTTCCCTTCTCCCTCCCCCTTTGCATCCTCCTCCTTCTTTCTCTCTCTCTGCCTTTTTTTTTTTTTTTTTTTTTTTTACAGTGAGTATCTCACATTGAAGAATACAAGAGTAGCAGCACATTTTGCAGTACACTTTGGTCTCAGTTTGTGCTAAGATGATAGGAATTTTATCCCGCCTCGCTCTCGTACCATCAGTGCAAATGTCAACAGAGGGGAAAAGGCAAATAATGTCTATTTATTCTTTTAAAAATAGTTCTGGTCTTGCAGACCCTCTGAAAGTGCCTTGAGTACCCACATGTGTCTGAGACCGCACTGTGAGAAACAGTCTTCTACTGAACACATTACAAGTTCCTAAGCAAGGCATGCTCAGCTTTCCATATGTGGTTTCTATGTTTATCTCCAGCCTCACTGCACTTTATGTGCGTATAATCCTGAAATGCCTCTAGTTTTGTGTGGACCATGCTCATTCATGTGTCTCTTCTTTCTCTGATGCCTTCCAGGCTACACGATGCACGATGATACACAATGTCACTCCCCTCGCCTCTCTAATTCCTAGTCACCCTTTGAGATCTAACTCCAATTGCAGTTCCTTCACAAAGCCTTTCTTAAATTCCTCCCACTTAGAACTTTCCCTGTCTGTCCTTCTTAGTACCTTCTGCGTATCTCCATTACTCATATTTCCCTATCACAATAGTCTCTTTCTACTTCATTCTCCCTCTTCTCCACAAGATTATGAGTTTCCTGAGGGCAGAAAGTCTGCATGAATGATGGTTGTAACCTCACACTGTTCTCTGCATAGGTTTTCAATAAGTGCTGCTTGAATGAATGCAGTAAGCATTGTAAATATACTCAACGAGACAAGCTTGGAGGAAAATGAACAATCCCCACAGATCATGTTTTCATTTAAATTTACCACGTGTACCACAAACACATTTGCACTTGAACACAGAATTCAACCAAACAACAAAAGGGTAGGGCTTCCCATTTATTGATATATCTATTCAACAAACTAATCAAATGTCTACTTTTTCCTGTCTCCATCAGCTAGAGGAGATGAGAGCCACTGGTTATACAGTGGTAATTAAGCATTGCTATGACAGGGATCAAATAATTTATTTTCATGTCCTCCATTTAACAGCTATGTCATCTTAGGCAAATTATTTAATGTCTCTGAGCCTCAGTTTCCTTAACTGCAAAATGGAAATAATAGTACCTATTTTAAACAGGTTGTAATAATCACTTGAGATAATTTAAGTGAAACATTTATTACAGTTTCCAGTACACAGACAACTAGCAAACTCATCCTAGACGAAGTGCTACATACCTCATTGCTGAATATCACTATGGTCCCCTTCGAAGTACTCCCTTTGGGAAGCTATGCACTGATGTCAGTGCCTAGTCCACCCTTCAAAGCAATTTTGGAACTCTTTTTCTGGAATGGCCATCAGAGTTGTCGTCGTATTACCCTTGATGTCCTGAATGTCATCCAAATGTCTTCCTTTCAATATTTCCTTTATCTTCAGGTAAAGAAAGAAGTCATTGGGGGCCAGATCAGGTGAGTAGGGAGGGTGTTCCAATACAGTGATTTGTTTCCTGGCTACAAACTCCCTCACAGACAGTGCCGTGTGAGCTGGTGCATTGTCGTGATGCAAGAGCCATGAATTGTTGGCGAGAAGTTCACGTCTAACTTTTTCACGCAGCCTTTTCAGCACTCCCAAACTATGCCGAATAAGCATTGACTTGAACCAAATGGTCATGTTTTTTGTCTTCAAGGATATTACAAACTGATTTTAGCATCATATATATGAACAATTAATCTTATTTAAAACAAATGAAGTAAAATGCAAAATAACCATGCAAGCAACATGGTTTGGGAGCACAAATTAAGAAAGCACATTGAAGGAAAATAGGAAAATTAAGAAATAGTCTTGCTATGCCTACAATCCCTTGCTACTCAAAGTGTGATCCATGGATCAGCACCGGTATCACTAGAGAGCTTGTACAGAATCATGGCACCCCCCCCAGACAATTTGAATCAGAATCTACATTTTACCAAATCTCTAGGTCAATCCTTTGCATGTTAAATCTTGAGAAGCACTTGTATAGAGAGACAGACCTCATGTCATTAAGATTCTCGTAATGACCTCAAAATGATTAACGCTGGATGCATACTTGGGCTCATTTCTTCTTACTGTTTTAAGGGCTCACTTGAATCTTTGTGAGCTTTTATTTTATTTTATTTTTTTACTTATTGCTTTATTTTATTGTCACTTATTTTGTTGTTTTTTTCATTACATTTATTGGGGTGACAATGGTAAGCAAAATTACATATGGTTCAAGTGTACAATTCTATAATATATCATTTATATATTACATTGTGTGTTCACCACTCCGAGTCAGTTCTCCTTCTATCACTATATATTTGACCCCCTTTACCTTCATCAACCATCCTCCTCTCCCCTTACCCTCTGGTAACCACTAAATTGTCTGTGTCTATGTGTTTTTATTTCTTTATTTGTCTGTCTTGTTTGTTGTTTTCAATTTTATATCCCACATATCTGTGAAGTAATATGGTTCTTGACTTTTTCTGTCTGACTTATTTCACTTAATCTCAAGATCCATCCATGTTATTGCAAATGACACTATTTCATCTTTTCTTATGGCAGAGTAGTATTCCATTGTGTATATATACCACATCTTCTTTATCCAATCATCTATCGAAAGACACTTTGGTTGGTTCCATGTTGTGGCCACCATAAATAATGCTGTAATAAACATTGGAGCACATATATCTTTATAGATAAATGTTTTCAGATTTTTTTGGGTACTAGGAAAATTGGAAAGCCCCATGCAAAAGAATGAAACTAGACTGGTGTCTGTCACTATATACCAAAATTAACTGAAAATGAATCAAAGACCTAAATATAAGACCTGAAACAGTAAATTGCATAGAAGAAAGCATAGGTACTAAACTTATGCACCTTGGTTTCAAAGACGATTTTATGAATTTGACTTCAAAGGCAAGGGAAGTAAAAGCTAAAATAAATGAATGGGACCATATCAAACTAGAAAGCTTCTGCACAGCAGAAGAGACCATCAACAAAATAGAGGAGGTAACAAACCAAATGGGAGAAGATTTTTGCAAACAACGCCTACGATAAGGAGCTAATATCCAAAATATATAAAGAACTCATACAACTCAACAACAACAAAAAAACAAACAATCCAATTAAAAATTGGGCAGAGGACCTGAACCAACACTTCTCCCAAGAAGACATACAAATGGCCAACAGATGTATGAAAGATACTCAACTTCACTAGCTATTAGGGAATTCAAATCAAAACCACAATGAGATATCACCTCACACCTGTTAGAATGGCTATCATCAATAAGACAAATAATAACAAGTGTTGGAGAGGCTGTGGAGAGAAAGGAACCCTCATACACTGTTGGTGGGAATGTAAATTGGTGCAGCCGCTATGGAAAACAGTATGGAGTTTCCTCAAAAAATTAAGAATACAATTACCATACGTCCCAGCAATCCCTTTCCTGGGTATCTTTGTGAGCTCTTTGAGCACTTTATTTGGTGTTGATTTCATCTGTTCATTTTACCTTGCACAGAAGGTAAAATTCCAAATTAATCTCACTTGCCTGGATGAAGCTAAGAACCAGATAAGTCTCCTTGTTAAACCCTGGACTTTGGGTGCTAAACAAAATATACGTGTCATGCTTCAGTGTCTTGTCAACTTAAAAGAGAAACCAGTGGAGGAGAATTCTTTTTTGCAATAGCGTAATAGACTTGGATTTCAGTTTGGTTAGGGATTTTAATCTGTTAAAATGTTTTCTGAATATTTAATAAACACAAATGAATATTTTTACCAAAGATAAGCTCTAGCATATAAATGTCCCTCTATAGCAAGAAAGATCAGCATAGAAGATGAATTTAACAGAAGTTATTTCTCAATGAGATAAGCCTTTTAAAATCTAGCTGTATTCTTTATCATTAGATATTATGGAGAATTGCAATGGTTCTAAAACTTTACTCTTCATGTGAACCATTTAAGAAGCATAATAAAATCCAGATTCCAGGGCCTCACCCCCGGAAGTTCTCATTCAGGAAGATTTAAATAGGACCAGAAAGATGTCATCAGGGTCTCTAGTTGACTGCTTGCAATCAATGCTTTGAGAAATACTGAAACCTAACCACGTCAGAATATTGAATCAGAACACCTGGGAAATGGAAGAGGCAATATGAATTAACTGAGTATTTATTATATGCCAGGTGTATAAAGAACATGATCACATTTCATCTTTACATTTTCATTTTATGGGGGGGGGCTGTTATCCCCATTTTACAGATTGGAAACTAGGTCACCCATCTGGGAATAGTGGAATCAAGATATGCTGCTAAGTTTCTCCAACTCTGTAATTCATGCTCTTTTCACCACCACACAATATAAACCCTTAACCTGGGTTTGAATCTTAGCTCTGGAACATTTCACTTTTGTAACTATGTACAAGGTACTTAGTTTAGTCTCCTTGAGTCTTAATTTTCTCATCCGAAAAACAGGAATAATAGCAGCTCTGTCAACATTGTAGGATTGTTGTGACAGTAAGACATGATCATAGATGTGAGCACAGATGTGAGTTCTCGAACTTTTATTTCCATAAAATATCCCTTGGTATTAGTCAGTCATTGAGGGGTCCCACCCTAGTTTGAAAGCTGATGAGTATGGAACTACTTCACTTGGTTTTGTATTGTCATTTGCTTGTTTCTGATGATAAATGAATACATAATCACTGCAGAAATTTTGGAAAACATACAGGAGTAAGAATGAACCAAAATATCACATTATTTCCCTCAATTAATGTAACTTTACCTCCAAATCCTTTTCCTTCTGTGTTGGCAGAAAATCTCATCATTTATGGGTTCCATTCCCCCTCCCAAGATAGTACTAGGATTTAAAGAAGCTGTCAAAACACAAAATGAAGTATTGACCTCTAACCTCTCCTTTGGTCCATCATGGCAATGATGAAGGTGGCTGTTCCACATATAGGACCTGGCCACATTCTCAGAGCTCCTTTTCTAAAAGGTATACAGGTCCCTGCAACCTCACACTCCTAGATCTGCGTCTTTCCCAGACTGGAGAAATGCCCATCCTCTCCCTCTGCTACTCTCAGTGACACATTTCTTTCCCCGCTCCCTCTCTCCTCCCTCCCTCCCTCCTTTCCTGTCTTCCTCCCTTCCCTCTCTCTCTCTCTCTCTCTCTCTCTCTCTCCCCCCTCACTTATGTAAACCGAGTCAACTCTTCAGTGGGTTTAGGCTTTTATGAACAATAAGACATGTCCAAAATTATCTCTGCTTTCATACTGGGTCTTGCAAAAAGTATTTGAGGCAAGAAATTAAAAGGCAATCTGCTTGGATTGTGGGGAAAAGGAACACAAATATGTAAGGAAGGAGAAAAGCCCATATTCCTGTTTAAAAAGTCCTACCACATGTAGCAACAAAGAAACATTCTGGGGGAAAATGCACCTATAATCCATCATTCAGGAGAAACCACTGTTCTCATTTTGGCACATTTCCTTGCATTTGTTGTCATTTTGGCATATGTCCTTATATTTGACATTTATACTCTATTCGTACATTTAGTTTTGTATCTTTGCTTTCAGTTAGCATTATACAAGAATCATTTCCCATGTTGCTTAAAACTAGTGAAATTTTATGTTATATCCAAATTTGTATAATTATAAATAATCTCATGATAGATATCGTCATACAAAATAATCTGTCAGCGTTTTGACCTATTTTCTTAAGAAATATGCCTAGCAGTAGAAATACTAAACTATAGGGTACGTAGTTTTTTTTTTTTTTAAACATATGAATCCATTCATTAATCCAACAAGGATTTAACTAACTCAATACCAGTCACTGTTATTATTTATTCCCAAGCTAGAAGGAAATTTTGACTTCCTGGGAGTATATCAATATAGCCACCAGAGATGTGGCTTCAGAAGGCAGGTGATGAAAATGTCAAGGACCAGAATAACCGTTGGTCCCACTGGTCATGTTCCCCCTTAATGAGGAGAATGTGGGGTGAATATTTGCAATCTGGATTGAGTGAATTTTGATTCACCTTTGGTTTTGTTCAAGTTCCAGGGAGATTACAAATTTCAACGCATGCCTTAGCACAGTTCAAACATTTGCAAGATTATTGCATAATGAGAGGTAGGGGAAAGGCTGGACCTACTCATTTATATCTGCAGACGAGGCATTTACATGCACTTCCTACAATGAATTAGACCAAATCCTGGCTTCATGCGTGTGTGATTGGTACAGTTGCACTGGATCCCACAATTAGAACGGCCCTGCACTTGGGTTGATGCTCTGTTGTCACCATCTTGAAATTCATAATAATTTTTAGAAGAAGGAGCCTCACATTTTCATTGGGTCCCGCACAGTAAGATATTACTGCCATAGAAATGACACAGACATTGGATGAACTGAAGGATCTTTAGGGCTAGTTTTGATATTTTACAATGCTGTCTGTTCTCTACAGAGCCCTTTAGGATTTTTTTTTAGACATTACGTTTTACTTTTATTTTTTTAAGGAGGGCGCAGCTCACAGTGGCCCATGCGGGGATCGAACCAGCAACCTTGGTGTTATCAGCACCATGCTCTAACCAATTCAGCTAACTGGCCACCCTTCTATGGAGCCCTTTAAATGGATCAGGCTCCCCAGCACAAGTTCCTCATGAGGAATTCCATAAAGATCAGATGTAGGCAGTAGTAACGTGATGTCAGTAGTATTTACCACACTTGTCCACTGTCCTGTTATGATTCACTCTTTTTCACTTTTGTTTCCCCTTCATTTCTGATCTGTCTTGTACCCGACTTTCAGTCGTTCTCCCAGTACCTGTTCTGAGGCTCTATTTGAACAAGCTTTTGATTCTTGGCATTGTTTGTTAGATATAATGTGGAAAACTTCTGGACCTACTCATGTACAGCTGTAGATAAGAGGCGTTCACATGTACCTCCTACAATGAATTAGAGAAAATCCAGGAACCCAACAGAAAAGTATTTGTTATTTACGGGGTGTGGAGGGGGAAAAAGGTAAATTGGTTTAGGTTAGAAATGGTTTGTTCCTGAAATGACTCCTCCCAGGAAATGTTCCCTTCTTCTCCAACAGTAAGTTAGCTGACTCTTCTATGTGGCCCCATAGCACTCTGTACTCACGCCTATTAGTACTTACCGGAGAACAGTGTGAGTGCACGCTTACTTGACAATATCTGACACTACAATATAAATTGATTAAAAGCAGGCACCACGTTATGTTATGTTTTCTTGTATAGCCTTTAAAACCAGGTATAGTGTCCGGCACATAGTGTTTGCTGAAAAGTATTTATTCAATGAATTAATGTGTGGGTAAGTTAGTGATGTAATTATTTCACTTAAAAATGTATTACTCTATATGTTTTGAGCAGGTTTAGGTTTATAGAATAATTGAGTAGAAAGTACAGAGAGTTCCTACATCCTCCCTTACGGCCTTCATTGCAGTTGCTTATATCATTAACATCATGCTTCAGTGTGCTACATTGGTTAAAATTCACTAACCAATATTGATACATTATTTTTAATGAAAATCCACAGTTTACATTTGGGCTCACTCTTTGTATGGTACATTCATTGGGTTTTGAAAAATGTTTAATTACATGAATCCACAATTACATATCATACAGATTATTTTTATTGCTTTAAAAATCCCCTGCGCGCTAACCATTCATCCCTTTTCCCTCACCCCTCCCATCGGAACCCCTGGCAACCACCGATCTTTTTACTGCCTCCAAAGTCTTGCCTTTTCCAAAATATCACATAGCTGGTATTATACAATATAGCCTTTTTAGTATAGCTGTTTCAGATAGGATTATTTCACTTAGCAATGCATTAAAGTTCCTTCACATCTTTTTGTGCCTTGAGTGTTCGTTTTGGTTATTGCTGAATAATATGCCATTCCTCGGACTTACTACAGTTTATCAATTCACCTATTGAAAGACAACTCGGTTGCTTGCAAGTGGGGGCAATTATAAATAAGGTTGCTATAAACATTTGTGTGCATATTTTTGTGTGGACATCAATTTTCAATTCCTCTGAGTAATTACTTAGGAGTGCTATTGCTGGGTCATATGGTAGAAGGATGTTTGGTTTTGTGAGAAATTGCCAAACTGTCTTCCAAAGTGGCTGCACCATTTTGCATTCACACCATCAGTGAATGAGAGTTCCTTTTCTCCACATCTTCACCAGTATTTGGTATTTTCGGTGTTTTGCATTTTGGCCATTCTAATATGTGTGTAGTAGTCTCATTGTTTCAGTTTGCATTCCTTAATGGCTTACGGTATTGAACATTTTTATATAATATTTTGTCATCTGTATATCTTGTTTGGTGAGATACTTGTTCAGATATTTTGCCCGTTTTAAAAACCAGGTTGTTTTCTTATTGTTGAATTTTAAGAGTTCTTGGTATATTTTGGATACCAGTCCTTTATCAGATATTTTGTTATGTAAAGACTTTTTCCCAGTGTGACTTATCTTTTCATTCCCTTAACAGTGTCTTTTATAGAGCAAAAGTTTTAATTTTAACTAAATCCAATTTCTCAATATGGAAGGTGCTTTTGGTGTTATATCCAGTCATCACCAAACTCAAGGCTACCAAGGTTTTCTCCTATGTTATCTTCTAGGAGTGTTGTAGTTTTTTGTTTGTTTGTTTTACATTTAGATCTATGATCCATTTTGAGTTAATTTTTATGGTAGATGTAAGGTCTGTATCTAGATTGATTATTTTAACACACGAATGTCTAGTATTTCCAGTGTCATTTGTTGAAAAGATTATCCTTTCTCCATTGAATTGCGTTTTCTCTTTTGTCAAAGATTAGTGGACTATATTTATTTGGGTCTATTTTGGGGCTCACTAGTCTGGTCCACTACTCTATTTATCTATTCTTTTACCGATAATATCACACAGTCATGAACACTGTAGCTTAAAGTATTCTAACGTCAATATTGTGTTGGCTATTCTGAGCCTTTTACTCTTCCATATAAATTTTAGAGTCAGTTTGCTCATATCCATTACATAATTTTTGGATTTAGATTGGATCACATTGAATCTATAGATCAAGTTGGGAAGAACTGACATTTTGACAACATTCAGTCTTCCTGTCTACGTGCATGATATATTTCTCCAATTATTTTGGTCTTTGATTTTTTTCATCAGAGTTTTGTAGTTTTCCTTATATAGATCTTGAACAAATTTTTTTTTAGATTGATACCTGAGTATTACATTTTTTCATGTTTCATTTCTTTTTTATCACCAAAAAATCCATGCCCAATATAGAAAATATGAAAAGCAAGATACCATAAAACTGTCCACAATCCCATTGGCCTTGGCATATATTTTAAAACATATTTATGGATTATGCATTTTGATGAGGGGAATTTAATTAGCTCCAACTAATCCTCTGCTGTTAGAAATTTAGGTATTTTAGCTTTGCAATATTGCAACTTAGACAAACAGGGATAATTAAATGAATATGGATTAGAATTCTAAAAATAAATATTTAAACAATCTTAAATATTCTCAGAACAAGATGAAATACTTAAAGATTCACAAAAATTTACAAAAACACTCTGCTATTTACTACGATTTACAATAATCTGATGATAATGTCTAGGAACCCTAATTATGATCAAATGAATGTTTTTACCAAATTGTCATGTTAAATTACTTGCTTTGTGCCAAATGCTTTAGGCAAATATTTTCAAACTACATTACATAGAGGCCATGGAAGCTGGAAGGTATTAGCAAACTGGGTCATGGCTTATGAGCCCATTATGTGACCACCATTTTTTGGGTAAGTGTCCCCGACTTCCTTTGTAGAACTAACCTTCCATGGTTAGCCCAGGTGGTTTGGATGGGAAATCCCAGGGATGGGCCGGTTACTAAGCCTAGACAATCAGATCATTACATAACCCAAGTATAATGACTAATGCAAGTGTGGTCATAATATCTAATCAGTGATAATATCAAGGCATTTGATGAAGAGAACTAGACAAGCTTCACACTTTTCAAATACACAGGAAGCTATACATTTGCAAGGGTGGATCTACTGGACAACCCCCAGATGAGCAGAGTCTGCCTGAGATACTGGCAACACAGAGGAAAGTAGAGCTAACAGTTAGGGGAGAAATAGAGGGAAAGAGATAGAGAGGGAGTGAGGGAGGGGACTAGTCCTGATGACATGACTGAGACCCTAGATCCAGCAATGTCTGTGTATGTAGCCAGAAGCACTCCTGGACATTTAGGTTAAATCAATCAAGAAATCACTTTTTTTGTTTTGGCCTAGGGCATTTTAAGTAGTTTTTCTACCCTTCTTACATCCAGGAATTGTGACTAAACGACAATTTAGGATGGTTCAAGCTCTTTCAGACACAGTTCCATTTCCAACTCCTGTGGTCTACGTATTCTTAGGTTTAAAGAGCAGGTTGTACATAACAATAGCACAGTAATTGTGGGGACAAGAAATGACCTTGAGTTACTTCAATACTGCCATTCTAAGTGACTACCTGCAGTTTTTATTTGTATTGAAGTTTTCAAGCAGTGATCCAGTGGAAACCGAGAGGTATAATTGTGTTGTTGTTTGATAGTTTAAATTTCAGATTCTACATGAAATAATTTAACTGGATTTGAATAGCACCTTCAAGATTAAAATTTCTTCCTTTAAAAGTTGTTAGAAGTTTGTTTTAATACTAAAGGACAAATCAAGAAAGTAATGGGTATTACTGATTTGTGAGCTATTATCACTAAAAATAATTTTATCATAGAGAGGAGGAGGTGTTAAAAAATGATCTGCTCTAGATATTAAATGCTCTTGGTCTGCCACTGTCTGTTTGTCATGGGGAATTAAAAGAAATTTTTAGAACTGCGTACTGTCAAGTCTAATGCTTTCTTTAAATGTTCAAAGCCCCTCTTGGATTTTCCTCACGTTTAGTTAATCACAGAGATGTCTTGGTGCCTTTTTCCAGACGTTGGTTTGTGGTCTATTATCTTCTCCATGGTTTAGGTTGATGAGGTCTTGACTGCATTTCCCAGAACTCTCCATTCTTATTCAGAACTGATCACACTGCATTGTCTATAGACTCTATGAATCTATAGAATCATAGATTTCATATGCACTTCTGATCGCTTAGAGGAATTTTGTCGGCATTCTGATGTTTGGTGACCTTTTTTTAAATTATAGTTTATTGGGGTGACAATTGTTAGTAAAGTTACATAGGTTTCAAGTGTACAATTCTGTAATACATCAGCTAGATATCACATTGTGTGTTCACCACCCGGTGTCAGTTCTCCTTCCATCACCATATATTTGATGCCATTTACCCTTTTTGTTGTTTCTGGTTCTTTCCTTTTAGTTTCTTTCACATTCTTGTATTTCCTTTTGTGTTTCCTTTTGTTTCTTTGTTTTTATATCAGCTTCAAGTCTTTCTTTGTTCTTAGGAAAATAGAACATCATAGATAAACTAAATGTTTCAGTTAGTATTATTATTTATTTCCCTTATTTTGCAAAGGCAAATACTGCCATGAAGAGCCTTTTGTAAATATTTTTACCATCATATATATATATATATATATATATACACACACACACACACACACACATTTTTTTCCTGCTAAAGTCTACTGTGACTTTATAAGACACATGAAGACTAAGACAAATAACACACTTTAACCAGTCACTGAATTTCAATTCCCCACTTCCTTCTCAGTAATCTTCCTTATTATTTTTGTCTGAGTTTCAGTTCAACTTATTGTTTTAGCAGAAAAACAAGCTATTATTATATTTTATAAGCAGTAGTAATTGTTACTTACATATTTAACCATTTTATTTGTATATCACTCTTTCTCATATCCTACTCCTTCCCTCCGGTTGAAATACATCCTTTCTTCTGCTCTTTCTCCATGTCTAGTAGTTTTGTAGTTGCCTCCTCACTGGTCCCTGGGAACCATGTCTAGAAATGGGCCTGGTATTGGTAGCTCAAGGGTCCTCATCTTGGAAATGGCACAAGTTCAATCTTTTAGCTTGTGGGACAGGGGTTTGCCCTAGTTCCTGGCCTTGCAGCTGTCTTTGTTTCCTTTAGCCACTAAAGTACACATTTATAACCCTAGGCTGTGGTCATATTTTTCTTTCCAGCTTCTTTGATGACGGAAGGGTGGTTATGAAGCAGGGAAGAAGGTGGGTTTGCACACTCTATACCCAGGCTGCATATTCTGTTCCATATCTGGCTTATGGAGATGCATACCCTGTTTTTAAGCAGTGATCTGGCTTTAAAAAAAAAAAATTCAACACTTCTATGTTTGGTGCCAAGTTGGGGTTTTACTGAATGTACTGTACAGAAATATATTAGTAGAAGTTGCGGTTAGGGCTTTGAGGTCCTTTCAAACAGGTCAGTTATTTATATAATAAAGATAACTAAGCTGGGCAAGGGGGAGGGTGGTGCAAATACACGGTTCTGACCTACTGCTTCTCCTGAGTTCAAATGCATTTTGCTTTATTTTCTTTTTGTTCTTTCTTTACTCCCTGCTGCCTTTCTGAGTTTGAGAAGCAACAAACCCCCAAACCTGAAATGTGACTATCTACTAGTCAACTCTCTTTATGTATGTCCCATAGGCAGATCAAGGCAAAAAAATCCAAAGTAAAGGCATCACCGCATTACAAAAATCCCGTCCCTCTGCTTATCTATACTTTATCTTAGTGAATGCCACCATCATCCCCAAAGATGCTTGGGTCAAACACCTTGAGATCCACAGTGACTTTTCTTTCTCCCTTTTCCTTCACCAAGGCCTTTAGATTTTACTTTCTAAAGATCTCATGAATTGTGAATTATGACTCTTCATAGCAGCTAATGATTTCCTAGGATAAGCCATGGTTTAAGAGCCTCCAGTAGTCCCCAATTGCTTACACAATTAATTCGTACACGGCACACTTGATAATCTAGAACTTGCCTGCTACTCAAACCTTAGTGGTAGACATCCTCCCATCTCAGCACCAAATATACCAAGCTAATTTTTGCACAAATAATTCTGATAAAAGAAGTCCCAGGAAAAAAGTATCACTTAAAAAGAGAATGACCACCACCTTGAACGTGAATGTCTGTATTTGCTTCTAGACAGGAATTGTAATGATAGAAAGGCAACCCTAAGGTAAATGTTTCTGATCTGGTTCTCAAAGATCATTGCTTGTGCTTATTTTTCTTCTGGAATTGCCTCAAAAATATCTATCAAAGACTAATCTATGTCTTGGCCACTGTGAATAATGGTGCAATGAACATCAGGGTACATACATCTTTATGGATAAATGTTTTCGGATTTTTGGGGTAGATACCCAGAAGAAGATTGCTGCCATAGGGTAGTTCTATTCTTAATTTTTTGAGGGACCTCCGCATTGTTTACCATAGTGGCTGTACCAATTTACATGGAAACAACCCAAGTGTCCTCCGATAGATGACTGCATAAAGAAGACGTGGTATATATACACAAAGGAATACTACTCGGCCATGTGAAAAGATGAAATAGTGTCATTTGCGACAACATGGATGGATCTTGAGATTATTACACTAAGCGAAATAAGTCAGACAGAAAAGTCAAGAACCATATGACTTTACTCATATGTGGGTTATAAAACTGAAAGCAACACAGGAACAAGACAAACAAACAAAAACTCATAGACACAGACAACAGTTTAGTCATTGGCAGAGGGTAAGGGGGTAGGGGGATAGTAGAACAGGGAAAAGGAGGTCAAATATATGGTGATATATTATAGTAATGTATACTTGAAACCTATATATTAATAATTTTACTAACCAATGTCACCCCAATAACTTTAATTAAAAAATGACTAATCTAAAGAAAACCTTCTGGAGCCCATGATTTCAGCAAAGGTGTTTCTTCACTTTCAAGTGTAGTGCTTAAAAAAGGCAGAAATTGGGAAGCCATCAAAGGAAAAAAAACTATATAATTAATATATGTAGTATTACAGTGAGTTATTTCATGTCTCTGACCATTACTGTTTCATATATATATATATATATATATATATGAAGGTTTTCATTCTTCCAGCATATCATTTGTATAATGGTTTTTAAATATGGATTTGTGATTATTATTATACAATTGTGGAGATTAGGTCCCTGGTCAGGGTATGTAATTAACTATGGTAGTGTTAATATAGAAAATCAGGATCAATCTATATCATTATTACTTAAGCACAATTATTTAAAAAACACAGTAATGGTGTATAAAGGGAGACGAGAAGAAAAGTGGAACTTTAGAGAGACAAAATTTATACAGAAAACACGTTTTGAAACTATTTTAATTGTAGTTCAATTTTCATTTTCACGCAGTAGGAAAGTATGGTACCAAACAAGATACTCACCTGTAGTGAGCTACCTCAAAACATCATGAATACTTGTGGGGATTGGAAAACCTCGTTTTTCATAAAATTGATGGACTAGTGCTTGGTACAGCATTACTGAGAATATTATGAAATATAACCTCCCCCAAAATTTCCCAAAGTCACTGTTTTATTAAAACCACTTATTTTTTTAACCTACAACTCTAACTCCTAGTCATAGATCTTGAGCTCACAATACTCAGCATGTAGCTGAAAGTAACATAATTAGGGAAAGAGACATAGCACTTGACAAATCATGGTTTGGGAGTTTGTTTGTTTCCTATCCCCAAAGTACTGTGAAATCCTGTGGTGGATTTGAGTTTTATTAAGTTTTGTTTTGTTTTTGAATTTTTAATAAGACACAATGCTTAAATATATGCAGCCATTTTAACACTGTGTATTCCTAGAGACTATAGAAAAGAGAAATGCCTCACTGAATAAGTCATGGTAGTAAAGCTAAAACATGACACAAAAGCAAAGCCATGACAATCCTTCATAATGTTTAAGATGGTGAAGCATGCCCTAAGTTGGACGTGAAGAACAATATGGCTGTCGTTCCAGCCTTGCTTTAAATCCTGGCTGCTCTCTTGGGAAGGTCACTTAACACGTGTCACCCATATCCATGAAAGAAAGATAATGAGAGTCAGTTTACAGTCTCAGGATGAGAACTGCTCTATATGAATGCAAGAGTGGATATTCAATTACACTGAGAGCAGCACTGGTGTTTAGAGAGGTTTCAGTGATCAGCACTTCCCTCAGTGCCCAATAAATAGGAGAAGATAAAGAAATAGCTGGTACTGAAACATTGCCATTTGCAACATCATGGATGGATCTTGAGGTTATTGTGCTAAGCAAAATAAGACAGAAAGTTGAGAACCATATGACTTCACTCATATGTGGGATATAATACTGAAAGCAACAAACAAACAAGACAAACAAAAATTAATAGACACAGACAACAGTTTACTGGTTACCAGAGGTTAAGGGCGAAAGGAGGGAGGTAGAAGAGGGAAAAGCAGGTCAACTATATGGTGATGGAAGGAGACCTGCCTCTGGGTTGTTAACACACAATGCAATATATAGATGATGTATTATAGAAATGTACACTTGAAACCTATGTAATTTTACTGACCAATGTCACCTCCGATAAATTTAATAGTAATAAAAAAAACATAGTTGGGAAACTAATGAAGCTAGCCAAACTCATTATTTCACCAATGAGTAAATTCTGTCTCAAAAGGTTTACTGTGCTAGATATTGCCAGATTCAGAACTCATGCCTAGGTTTCTTGTCTCTTAGATGAAAGAGTTAGATCTGCAGCAAGTGAGTAATGTTTGTTGCTCACAGATTTAAGAAGCTAGTCAGTGTGGGAATCTGAGTTTTGAGTTACACACAAACACACACACACACACACACACACACACACACACACGAAGTCCGACAATTAAATTCGTGAACTTGTTCCAACTATGTTGCTAACATTTTTTTATATCAGAGGGAGTATTCATTATGAATTTGTACCAACTGGATAAACAGTTAACCAAGTTTACTGTTTGGAAGTGCTGAAAAGGCTGCATGAAAAAGTTAAACTAGATGACCAGAACTTTTTTTGCCAACATTTCATGGCTCTTGCATCACGACAATGCACCAGCTCACACAGCACTGTCTGTGAGGGAGCTTTTAGCCAGTAAACAAACAACTGTATTGGAACACCCTCCCTACTCACCTGACCTGGCCCCCAATGACTTCTTTCTTTACCCAAAGATAAAAGAAATATTGAAAGAAAGACATTTTGATGATACTCAGGACATCAAGGGTAATACGATGACAGCTCTGATGGCCATTCCAGAAAAAGAGTTCCAAAATTGCTTTGAAGGGTGGACTAGGCACTGGCGTCGGTGCACAGCTTCCCAAGGGGAGCACTTCAAAGGTGACCGTAGTGATATTCAGCAATGAGGTATGTAGCACTTTTTCTAGTATGAGTTTTTAATTGTCCGACCTCATATATGATATAGATTATTTCATATATTTAAATTTACACTACAAATACACACACATATATACATAATTTATTCAACGTTATTAGCAACTCTTTTGTTTTCTGCTAAGAGTAAAGATAGAGGATTAGAGAGGAAGCGATTTCATTAGTAAGCATCACAAGCAAATTCTAACGACCATTGCTTACTACACTACAGTGTAAATAGAATAGGGCTGGCCTGTAATTATGGCATCTGCCTGGTGTTAGAGAGCTATACAACACTTGTATAGGTAAACGAGCACGTCACCTTTTAAACAAATAACAGATCAGCTTAACACAGCAATCCTGCAGGTGAAGCTGTGCCCTGAGATACTACTTTTCTGACAACGGTTTGTGGTCATGTCTCTAGTCACCCTGCATGCGCAGAGAGTGAGCTAAGTGAAGAGAGTGCAGCAAACACGGCTGGTGGGCTTCTTCTTGGCTCAGTCTCAAGTTCCTTGTGGAGTTCTAGTCCCCCCGTCAGATTTTGTGGCTCTCCACATTCAGGTACTTTAGTATCAGGTTGGTGCAAAAGTAATTGCAATTTTTGCAATTATTTTTAACCTTTTAAACCTCAATTACTTTTGCACCAACCTAATAACATGCAATATTCCTTTATTTTATGGCAATTGGGATATAATTCTCTACAAGCCCATGAGCTCTCATCCCTGTCGTTCCCTTTTTTGGGCCTTGTTCTGTCAATCGGCATAAACATATCCATTTTTCCTTTTCCACTAGATCTTAACTCACATTCGAAAATTTTCTTAGGTGTTGTTGCTAAAAGCAGACTATGAAATAGATTGCTGTAAAAGTGATTGATTAGCGGGAAACTCCTTAGTAAACACCTGTAAGGAAGGGCATGAGGCAGGATAAAGAAGCGGAAAGAGCAGAGCAGGGATATGGTCTAAAAAAAGAGTCTAGTCCAGGTCCCCCCAAGGGGGAAAATTCTGGAGTATAAACATGACCTCATGGTTATCTTCAAATAAATGAGCACGTCTAATTATACTCGTCTATCATTCAGTCATAGCTGTGGGCTACGTTCAAGAGACGTACGAGTAAGTTTCCAGGCAAGAGGGCTCCCCCCACGTAGAGCAGCTGGAAGGATGGGTGACCAGATGAATAAAGGGAATTTGAACATGACACCACAATATCTGCTACAATCCACTCTACGTGCTGCTGATATCTCTTTGCTTCTCATATTAAGTTCACTCTATCTGGACACGGCTTCTCTAGCAAAATTCCTGGTGAAGTTTAAAGGAAGACAGTTACTGAAACAAATTCTGAGGGTGTAACTGATAAGTTATATATGATGTATATTATTATAATAATTATTATATTATAATATATTATTATAGCAATATATGATATATATCATAGATATGACATATATATTACATATATTATATACAAATAATATATATATATGATATATCCTTCTCTATCACACATTCTATGTTCTCCTTAACTCCAACTATTACTTCTGCTGGTCTATGTGGCTGCCCTGGTCAGGTGATCTAGACCCTCATCTGGGGATCTGAGCCCCAATTCCCACGCCCTTCTCATGTCTGCAGTTGCTGTATTTGCTCATTCATAGTTACGACAGCATGGGAGTACCGGGTGATGTCCCAATGAGCTCAGCTGATTGCTGAGCAGACTCTACCCTGCCCCCACTGTGTAGCAGCAATCCTACATCCTCATGATGAGCAGGATCAATTATTTGTGCTAATACGGTAACTCTTTTCTGTACCTGCTGGTGTACTAGCAGAAAGAATACAAAGTGACTGGCAGTGGCTGTAAACGAAGTGCAGCATGAATCTTACTGTTTTTTGTGGTGGAAGTGTTCTCACTCTTGTAACAGGACCTCTACAACTACTTAAGCCTAACGTGGAGGCAAGGGGAAGCACAAGTCCCAAAGTTCATCATTGGGAATGATGGTGAATTGTGACGGTCAGCTCCTAATTTCCATCCCTTGGTTCCTGCCCCCGTGTATACTATTGAAGGCACATCCCACTATCTTATCTGATGTTTTAAAGAATAACATATTTTGAAGACTAGCAGCCCATCCACACGGGGTGTCATGTCTAAGCTGGTGCCTCACCAATATCCTTTTGTTAAAACCAATTTATTGAGGTGTGATTGACATACAAAAAGCTACACATATTTCATGTATACAGCTTGATGAGTTTGGAGAAAAGTGTACATCTGTAGAACTATTGTCACAATCTATGCCAAAAGTTTCCTCCCGCCCTCTTATTTGTTATTATTATTACGATTATTATGATGATGATGATTATTTTTGTGATGAGACCCCTTAACCTAAGTCTCCTCTCTCAGAGAAAATTTAAAGCACACAGTATTGTTAACTATAGACACTATGTTGTATAATTGACCTCTGGGACTTAAGCAACTTGCAGAACTGAAACTCTGTGTTCTTTAAGTAAACCTGCCATATTCCTCTTCCCCATTCTTGGCAACCATCATTTTTACTCTCTGCTTCTATGAGTTTGACTGTTTTAGATTCCTCATACAAGTGGTATCATGTAGTATTTGTCATTCTGTGTCTGGCTTATTTCACTTAGCATAATGTCTTCCACGTTCATCCATCTTTTGCATTTGACAGTATTTCCTTCGTTTTAAGGCTGAATAATATTCCACTGTACGTATGTACCACATTTTCTTTATCCATTCATCCATCCATGGTCATTTGGGTTACTTCCATGTCTTGGCTATTGCGAATAATGCTGCAACGAACAAGGGAGTGTACACTTTCGTATCTCTTCGAGATATTAATTTCATTTCTTTCAGATAAATACCTAGGAGTGAGATTGCTGGATCATATAATAGTTCTATTTTTAATTTTTTTGAGAAAACTTCATTCTGTTTCTCACAATGGCTGTACCAATTTACATTGCTTCCAGTAGTGTTCAGGGTTTCCTTTTATCCACATACTCACTAACACTTCTTTCTTTTTTTTTTTTTTGGATATTAGTTATCTCAACAGGTATGAGCCAATATCTCATTGTAGTTCTGACTTCCATTCCCCTGGTGATTAGTCATGTTGAGAACCTTTTCACATAACTGCTGGCTATTGTATGTCTTTTTTAGAGAAATACCTATTCATTTACTTTGTCTATTTTTCAGTCACACGTTTTTTTGTGTTGTTTTTTTTTTGCTATTGAGTAGTAAGAGTTTCTTATATACTTTGGATATTAACTCCTTATCATATATATGGTTTGCAAATATTTTCTTCTATTCCTAGGACGCTTTTTTATTTTGTTGTTTCCTTTGCTGTACAGAAGCTTTTAGCTTCATGTACACAGGTCCACTTTTGCTTTTATTGCCGGTGCTTTTGATCACATATCCCAAAACTCATTGCAAAGACCGATGCCAAGAAGCTCTCTCTTCCCCTATGTTTTCTTCTAGGAGTTTTATGATTTAAGGTCTTACATCAAAGTCTCTAATCCATTTTGAGTTGATTTTTTTTATATGATGTGAGACAAGGGTGCAATTTCATTGTTCTGCATGTAGATATCTAGTTTACCCAGAACCATTTACTGGGGAGACTATCCATTTCTCATTCTTAATTCTTTGTACCCTTGTCAAAGATCCACTGACTTAATATGCTTTTTTTTTTTTTTAGGCTCTCTATTTCATTGTTCTATATGTCTGCTTTTATGCTAGTACCATACTGTTTTGATTACTGCAGCTTTGTAATATATTTGAAATCAGAGAATGTGATGGCTCCAGCTTTGTTCTCGATCAAATTGCTTTGGTTATTCAGGTTCCATATGAATTTTAAGATTCTTTTTTCTATTTCTATAAAAAATGCTATTGGAATTTTGATAGAGATTATATTGAATCTGCACGTTGTTTGGGAGTAGTATGAACATCTTAACAATATTAAGTCTTCCAATCTATGAACATGGGATGTTTTACTATTTATTTATGTCTGCTTTAATTTCTTCCACAGTATTTTATAGTTTTCAGTGTACAAGTCTTTCACCTCATTACATTCACGAATCCAATAAATTATACACTTTAGTATCTAGTATATCCATAGAATTGTAAAAACATTTCCATAATCTAATTTAATATTTTCAATACCCTGAAAAGAAATGCTGAAATATTATCTGTCAATTGCCATTTCTACTCCCTTTGCCCTCCATTCCACCTTGGCAACCAGTAATCTATTGTCAGTCCCTATGGTTTTGCCTGTCCTGGAGATTCCATATAAATTGAGTCATACAATATGTGTGTGTTTGTGTGGTTTTGCTTACTTAGTGCAATGTTTTCAAAGTTCATTCATGTTGTAGAATGTACCAGTGCTGTATTCCTTTTTATGTCTAAAAGTATTCCATGTGCATAACACATTTTTTCTATTCATCAGTGCATAGATATGTGGATTGTTTCTACTATTTGGCTATTATGAATAATGATGCTATGAATATTTGTGTCCAAGTTTTAGGGTGCACATATGTTTTATTTCTCTTGGGTAAATACCTAGAAGTGGACTTGCTAGGTTATATGGCATGCTATGTTTCATCTTTTGAGCTCAAGCTAGACTATTTTCTAAAGCAGCTGCACTATTTTATATTCCTACCAGCATTATATGAAATTTCTAATTATTCCACATCATTACTGAAACTTATTGTCTATTGTGAAGTGGTATCTCACTGTGGTTTGGATTTGCATTTCTTCTCTAATGACTAATGATGTTAAGCATTTTTTATGTGTTTGTTGGCTATTTTGTATACATTCTTTGGCAAAATGTCTATTTAAATCCTCTGCCCACTTTTGAATTGGGTTGTTTGTCTGTTGTTGAGTTGCAAGAGCTCATTATATATTCTGGATGCTAGAACCTTATCTAATGTGTAATTTGCAAATATTTTCTCCCATTTCATGGTTTTCTTTTCACTTGATGCACAAGTTTTTAATTTTGCTGAAGTCCAATTTATCTATTTTGTTGTTGTTGCTCATGCTTTTGTTGTCATATCTCAAAAAGCATTGCCAAACCCTAAGTCATGAAAATATGCTCCTATGTTTTTTGCTAAGAGTTTTAGAATTTTACCTCTTACATTTAGATCTTTACTTCATTTTATGTTAATTTGTATATGGTATGAGATATGTGATTTTATTATTTTGCATGTGGATATACAGTTGTCCCAGCACCGCTTGTTGAGAGAATATTATTTCCTCCTTGATAAATATTAAATGACCATAGGTCTATGGATTTCTTTTTGGACTTCAAACTCTATTCTGTTGATTTCTATGTCTATACTTATGCCAGTGCCACACTGTTTTGATTAATGCATTATTGTAGTCAGTTTTGAAATAGGAAAATTATGTGTCCTCCACCATTGCTCTTCTTTCTCAAGATTATTTTGACTACTTGAGATTCCTTGCAATTCCACATGAATTTTTCCATTTCTGCAAATTTTGGCAGGTACAATTTTGATAGGGATTGCAACGGTTCTGTAAATCGCTTTGGGAAGTATTTTCATATTAACAACAATAAGTATTCTAATCCATAAGTATGGGGTGTATTTCCATTTATTTATGTCTTCTTTAATTTTTTTAAACAATGTTTGTAGTTTTCAGTGTACACATCTTTGCCTCCTTGGTTTAATCTATTCCTAAATATTTTATTCTTATTGATGTTATTGTAAATGGAATTATTTTTTTAATTTCCTTTTAGGATTGCTCATTATTAGTGTATAGATAGACAACTGATTTTTTTGTGCTGGCCTTCTATTTTTCAAATTTGCTGAATTCGTTTATTAGCTATATATTTTTTGGATTCTTTACGATTTTTTTATGTATAAAAAAATGACATATATTTACTTCTTACTTTCCAATTTGGATGTGTATGATTTTTTTTTCTTTCCTAATTGCTCTGGCTAGAACTTCTAGCAAAGTGTTGAATAAAAATGACAACAGCAGGGATCCTTGTCTTGTTCCTGATTTTAGAAGAAAAGCTTTCAGGCTTTCACAACTGAGTATACTACCTACGGGTTTTTCATAAATATCTTGTTATGCACTGAATGTTTGTGTCTCCTACGATTCATATGTTGATATCCTAACCTCCAATGTTATGGTTTTAGGAAGTGAGGTCTTTAGGTTATTATGATGGAGCCCTCATGCATGCGATTAGAGCCATTATGAAAAAAGACCCGGGAGAGCTCTCCAGCCTTCTTTCCACCATGTGGAGACAAAGCAAGAAGACAATCTATGGCTGTTTGTGAAGGAGGAAGCTGGCGATCACCAGACACCAAGTCTGCCAGCACCTTCATCTTGGACTTCTCAGCCTCCAGAACTGTGAGAAATAAATGTTTGTTGTCTAAGTCACCCAGTCTATGGTATTATTGCTATAGCAGCTGGATTAAGACACACCTTTTATCATGTTTAAGAAGTTCTCTTCTATTCTGAGAGTTTTGTTAAGTTTTTTAATTATTTATTTTTAACCATGAATCAGTAAGATGTTTACATGGATTGTTTATTTTATGAATATCATGTATTATATTCATTTAATCTAGTATGTTAAACCACTCTTACATCTGGGATAAACCCCACATGGTCATGGTGCATAATCCCTTTAATATGCTCCTAGATTTTGTTTTCTAGGATTTTTTTAGTATCTTCATCTATATTCATAAAAATAATTGACAGATGACTGTCTTTTGTTCTGATGTCTTTGTTTGGCTTTGGCATCCAGGAAATGATGACATGATAGTTCATTCCTCTTCTGTATTTTGTAAGAGTATAGGAAGGATTTATATTAATTCTTCCTCAAATATTTGGTGGAAAAAATCATGAAACCATCTGGTCCTCTGCTTATTTTTGTTGGGAGGTTTTAGATTACTAATTCTACCTCTTTAGTTGTTCTAAGTTTGATCATATTGTCTGTTTCTTCTATTATTACTTTTGGGAGTTTTCATGTTTTTAGGCGTTTTTCTATTTCATCTAAGTTCTCTAATTTGTTGATGTACAATTGTTTATAATATCTTCTTACAATTCTTTTTTATTTTTGTAAGATTGGTAGCTAGTTCACTTTTATTTTTAATTTTATTGAGTCATCTCTATATTTGTGCCTAGTCAGTCTAGCTAAAGGTTTGTAGATTTTGGTGCTTTTTTCAAATAACAAATTTTTGGTTTCATTGATTCTCTCTTTGGTTTTCCATTCTCTATGTCATTTAACTCCACTCTAATCTTTATCATTTCCTCCATTTACTAGCTTTGTGATTAGGTTGCTCTTCTTTTCTTAGTTCCTTAAGATGTATAGTTTGGTTATTGTTTGAGATCTTCTTTTTTAAATGTAGGTTTTTACAGCCATAAATTTCCCTTTGAGCATGGTTTTTGCTGTATCCTATCTGTTTTGGTATGTTGTGTTTTATTTTCTTTCATCTCAAATTATTTTCTAATTGCTCTTGTGATTTCTCCTTTGACCCTTTGGTTATTGAATAAAAGTGAAAGTAAGTATACTTTCCTTGTTTCTGAACTTAGGGACAAAGTTAACAAATTTGGCTATGCGAGATGGAGGTTTTTATTTATTTATTTTTTTTGTATTTAATTTTATTCAAGGACTTGCAATTTTATTTTATTTTATTTTATTATTTTATTTTATTTTTTTAATTTATTGGGGTTACAATTGTTAGTAAAATTACATAGATTTCAGGTGTGCAATTCTGTATCACATCATCCATAAATCACACTGTGTGTTCACCACCCAGAGTCAGCTCCCCTTCCATCACCATACATTTGATCCCCCCTCACCCTCATCCCCCACCCCCCAACCCCCTTACCCTCTGGTAACCACCAAATTACGTTCCCCAGATTAATTTTCAAACCCGTGGCCATCCTGTGGTCACCAACTGCCCTCCAATCCCCTCACCCTCCCCCCCAGCCCCCACCCCTCCCGCCCATCCAGCAACCCTCAGTTTTTCCTCTTTGTCTCCAAAACTGTTTCTGATTAGTTCATTCACTTATTCTTTTCTTTAGAATCCGCAAATAAGTGATATCATATGGTACTTATCTTTCTCTGTCTGACTTATTTCGCTTAACATAATGTTCTCTAGGTCCGAGATGGAGGTTTTTAAATAGGTATCTATTTTTTCAGACTGAGGAAACATCCTTTTATTCCTAGTTAGCTGAGAGTACATTTTAAACCATGAATGTATAATTATGTGTGCCAGATATTTTAATGCACTTATTGTGATAATTTTATCCATTTTTCAATTACTGTGATAAATTATATTAAGATGTTTTTGAATTTTAAACCAACCCTACATTCTTGCATTCCCACTTGATTATGACGTTTTTCCCTTTTTACATAATACCAATTTTGATTTACTAGTATTTTATTAGCGTTGTATCTCTGTACATTTATCATGAATATCAGTCAACAGTTCTTTCTTATAAAATATTTGACAACTTGAGACATAAGTTTATACTTACTTTATAAAATTAGTTGGGAACTGCTCTCCTCAAATTTCTGAGAGATTGTGTTTGATAAAAATCAATAGTTAAATTATCTGGTCCTGGGGCAAAGGTTTTTTTATAATGAACTTAATTTCCCTAACAGAAATAGCACATTTAGATTTTCTATTTTTTAAAGTTATCTTTCCAATTGTATCTAAGGTGTCAAATTTATTGACATATATTTCATGGTGTTTCTTTACTATGTTTTTAACATTTGCATTATCTGTCATGATATCCTGCTTTCATTTCTGATATTGGCATTCATTTGTTCAATCTCAATCTCTCTCTCTGTCTGTCTGTCTGTCTCTCTCTCTTATTGCCTTCCTAGTTATATGAAGTGTGTTAAAATTTTCAAAGAAACAACTTTTTAGTTTTGTTAGCATTCTCCATTGCTTGTGTTGTATTTAATTGATTTCTGCTCTTTATTATTTCTTTGCTTCCACTTACTTTGGCTTTATTTTACTCTTTTATCTAGTTTCTTGAGGTAACAATGGAGATTATTGATTTGAGAACTTGCTTCTTTTGTAGTATAAAAACTGTAAGTTAGAACTTTTCTCTACAAAGTACTTTATCTGCATCCCTCAAGTTGGCATGCTATATTTTTATTTTCATGCAGTTCAAATTTTTTCTCTAATTTCCTTCATGATTTCTTTTTATTGTTTTCCTAACATAATTATATTTTGGTTAGAATTCTGTAAGAATTCTACTTTTTGGCATTTTAAATACTTATTTTACGGACTCTTATATGGTCTATCTGTGTGAATATTTTATCTACACCTCAAAACAACGTGCCCACTAATTCCAAAATCTACAGCATCACCATAGCTCACATATTCCTGCTTCTCTGTATGCCTACTAACTGTTATTGTATACTAGGCATGTGATTTACACAATATAGACACCCTGAATTCTGTTGCCCTTTTTTGAAGATTGCTGTTCTTTCAGGCAGTTAAATTACTGCCTGATCACCTTCACCTTGCAAAAGCTACATTTCACACTTTCTTAGGGTAAAATCCAAGGGTTATTCCAAGCCATTCTCACTGTGAAAAATCCAAGCGTTCAATCAAGCCATTCTAACTTTTTTTCGAGTCAAACTCCGAACTGTCACCATTGCTGCAAGCAACCACTGAAATCTCTGCTTGTGTTTTTCAGCCTTCCAACTGTAGTTTTCCATTGGGTTCTTTGGACTTTTCCCTAGGCAAACACAGTTCATAGTTCAACCAAACATCTGAAGAGAGTTCATATGCATATTTTGGGGCAACGCTCACTTTGGTTTCCTCCTTTCTGGGATATCCCTCCTCAATTTCTATGTACTCTGGCAATTCCATGCTCCCTTTTCTGACACTTTAAGCCAATAAGACGGCGATTTTCTGTTTAAGTACTTGCAGCTTCTATGAAGAATGATGACGCCATAGGGGAAAGGGCTTATAATCATTAATCTCAGTGTTTTCAAAAAGTTATATTTAAAAAACTGTCCTCAACTTATAAGTATTACCTGGGGTAGGATTATTCTCATTGAAACTGTTCTGCCATTACCAGAACCAGAACCAGAACTAAAGATATGTATTTTTAATGAAAATAGTGGAAGATTCAACTCTTATAAAACTTCCTAAGTAAAAAAAGCCTAACTAAATGTCATTTGATGATCACTCTGTGCAGTAGTAAAGACTGTTAGCAACATGAACAGTCTTTCTGAAATGTATAGATTTTGGAATGCTGTTTTCAATAAGTTAATTATACATATACATCAGACAGAATTCTTGTGAAAAATCCAATGAAAAGTTCAATTAAGCATCTAAATTATACATTTAATCTTAGTTTTAAACTGCACAAAACTGATTTGCATATATTTTCATTTGAAAAATGTTTAATGTAACATGAACATTGCACTTTTGTGCAGTATCAACTCTAACAATTATCTCTGCTGCCGAAATGGCAATGCATCATTTCATAAAGTTTATTTTTGCTAGACCTGCAGTTTATTGAAAATCTGTTCTTTCCTTTCTTGAATCCTCAATGCTGAAATTCAGAAAGTTCTCTACTTTTTTTGAATATTGTATTCACCCAAAAGGCACCTGTAGGCCTAGTGTGATTTATGTTTTGTTTATTCAGGGAGGTTTTGCTCATGAAAATGACTGCCAGGGGCTTTGAGGTTCTTGTTATGGCTTTATTGGTTTGGAAAAACTCATGTAAATCACCAGTTCTGTTTTTCCTTTATCATATAAAAGTGAGATAAGCAACAACATTCTTAATATTCTGAGGAGTGACTTGGGAGCCATAAAACTTAAGCGAAATCTTATTTCCACACGATGTTTAGAACAAACTTAAAGTCATTTTTGCCCCCCAATTAAAATACAATGCACAGATAATGGCCATTTATATATTTAAGCTGTGGCTTAGGTTAAAGATTCTCATCTCACTAGTAAAGTTACCCTTTTTCTATTTTTCATAAATATTAATACCATCATGAACTACTATTTGATTATGCTGAGTTTTGTAAGAAACCGCTGAACTGTCTTCCAAAGTAACTATACTAACTTGCCTTCTCACTGGCAATTACTGAGAGTGCCTTTTGCTCTACATCCTCTTCAGCATTGTTGCTTTCAGTGTTTTGGATTTTGGCAACTTGAATAAGTGTGTAGTGGTACCTCAATGTTGTTTTAACTTGCAATTCCCTAATGACATAGAATGTTGAGCATCTTTACAAATGTGTACTAAAGCTACAGACTGGAAGAAAATATTTGCAAATCAAATATCCAACAAAGAACCTGTGTCCAGAATACAAAAAGAGTCTTCAAAATAGAAACATTAGAAAACAAACAACCTAATTTTTTAAATGGGCAAAATACGTCAATACATATTTCAGTAAAGTTGACATATGGATGTTAAATAAGCACATGAAAAATTCCTCTACATCTTTAGCCATTAGAGGAATGTAAATTAAATTCATGATTCAAACACAGAAATGATATATTGGACTTCCTCAATATTGAAAAATATTTACTTCCCAAGACTGGAAGCAGAGAACGGCTGGATTCTGGGAGGTCCCTCCAGGACCCCAGGATGTGAGGTCCTGAGCACCTCAAGATTATCATATTTACTCCTGACAGGGTTTATGCTAATTTGAGCATATCCCATCTGCTAATTTGACGATGGTCCCTCAGGTAAAGGCCACCATCTCCATGAGATGCCAGAAAAAGAAGTCAAGGAGATGCAGAGGGTTGTCTTTACCTGATGTCCATGCCTGGGGCCTCCCAGGGTTGACACTAAATGTGTGTTTC
The DNA here is from genome assembly GCF_004115265.2 of Rhinolophus ferrumequinum. NCBI lineage: Eukaryota > Metazoa > Chordata > Mammalia > Chiroptera > Rhinolophidae > Rhinolophus > Rhinolophus ferrumequinum. Next base: position 14,744,661 of record NC_046284.1, read on the forward strand.
TGTAAGGTTCTGTCTGTTTGTGGTGAGAGGTCCTCTCTGTCCACCCTTTGAGTCCTCACTTTGGTACATGGCAAGGTCTTGGACTCCTCCCTATGCTGATGACTCCCAGCTCTCAAGATGGAAGTCCAGATACACTACATCTGGGAAACTGCTTGGGACTTCCTAGGGCACACAGCAGGGGCAGGGTCACAGAGGTCCCTCGTCTTTCCTCAGAGCCCTCAAGTTGAAGCCTGGCTGGACTCTCATCTGCTGACCTGAAGCCACACCTCACAGAGGAATCTTCATATCAGGTTCCTTAAGCTCCCAACATGGAAGTCCAGAAACAACACATCCGGGACAATGCCTGTAGCTTTTCAAGGCTGACATCAGGGATGGCGTGGGACTAAGGTTCCCTCTACCTGGTGGAAAGTCCCTTCTATTTTCCCTCAGAGACCCCTCCTTGAAACCTAGGAGGACCTGGGATTCCTTTGTCTCCTGACCTGAGTCATGCCCCTTCAGGTGATCCCGAGCTTTCTTCAGACTCCTTTGATGGGATCGGAAAGCATCACATCAGGGACCCTGTCCAGATTCTCTGGACTAACAGCAGGGTCAGGAGTTAGGCTGGGGCTCCTTCATCTGAAGTTGGAGGTCCCCTCAGTCCTTCCTCACTGTCCCCCCCTTGATGACTTGCTGGGATTAGGAAAAAAATGACAAATTGGAAAGGATAAATCTTGAATACAGAAACATAGAGGGAAATCTAATGACATCGAATTAGGCAAGGAGGTCTACAAATTGAATCAATAAGAAAAAAATAATATATATAATATATGTGTGTGTGCATATATATATATATATGTGTGTTGTTTGATTTATTTATATGTTTATATATATATAGCCAAAAAATGTATACACATTTTTAAGAAAGGAAAACTGTATTAGAATTGTAATGCTCAATATATACCAATAACAAAAGATGAATACAAGTCACGTTTGACTTCAACAATTACAAGAGGTGCTCAAAGTGGTTACCATCAGCGTCCAGACACTTCTGATTATGGCGAACTACTGCTTGAGCAACGTTGACCAAAGTGTCCACTTGTATACATTTTTTTGGCACCCCGGGTATACAGATAGATATAGATGATAGATATAGATATAGATGTAGATATACACACACACAACACACAGTCACACGAGGTTGAAAAATTAAATTCACGAACTCATCCTTGAAAAAGTGCTACATACCTCATTGCTGAATATGACTACAGTCACCTCTGAAGTACTCCCCTTGGGAAGCTATGCACTGATGCCAGCGCCTTGTCTACCCTTCAAAGCAATTTGGGAACTCTTTTTTCTGGAATGGCCATCAGAGTTGTCATTATATTACCCTTGATGTCCTCAATGTCATCCAAATGTCTTCCTTTCAATATTTCCTTTACCTTTGGGTAAAGAAAGAAGTCACTGGGGGCCAGATCAGGTGAGTAGGGAGGGGGTTCCAATACAGTTATGTGTTTACTGGCTAAAAACTCCCTCACAGACAGGGCCGTGTGAGTTGGTGCATTGTCGTGATGCAAGAGCCATGAATTGTTGGCGAAAAGTTCAGGCTGTCTAACTTTTTCACGCAGCCTTTTCAGCCCTTCCAAATAGCAAACTTGGTTCACTATTTGTGCAATCAGTAGAAATTCATAATGAATAATCCCTCTGATATCAAAAAAGGTTAGCAACATCACTGCAACAAGTTCGCGAATGTAATTGTCTGAACCTGTACACTAGCACTTCCATTATATGACGTTCTTTGAAATATATAACAATGAATGTGGAGAACAGATGAGTGGCTGTCAGTTTTGGGTGTGGGGAGAGGACATGAGTGTAACACATGAGAAGTGTTTTGTTTTGTTTTGTATGGAGGGGCAGTTATAGAAATGTTCAGTATCCTGATTATGGTGGTGATTACACAAATCTATACAGTGGTGAAAATCATGGTACTGTACCCCAAAAAAGTGTTATTTTTGCTATTTAAATATATAAAATGAAAAACAAAGATCACTGGGTAGTTCTAATAATGTCAGAAAAAATTGACTTCATAAGAAGGAAAGCTATCAAGGATAAATAGGGAATAATACATAATGATAAAAGAGTCCATTTACCAAGAAATGTAACAGTCCTTAATGTGTATGTACCTAAAAGCAGAGCTTCAAAATACATTAAACAAAAACCGAGAGAAAGGAAAAGGAGAAACAGTCAAAGATATGACTATATTTGGAGACATCAACATTCCTCTCCCAGTAACTAATCAAATAATTAGAAAATAAAACCTGAGAAAGAATATCAAGCAAATTGATCTAATTACCACTTAAAAACACTCCAACAGTAAAATGTACATTCTGTTCAAGTGCACTCAGAGCATTCACACAAATAGACCATAAAAACCACTCCGCAAATTTAAAAGAATTGCAGTTATGCGAAGTATTTTTCTACCATAATGAAATTCAACCAAAGTAGAGAACTAAGGAGATATATATACATTCACCAATTTCTTTTTGAAATTAAACAACATATTGATACCAACCTTATTTCAGAGAAATCATTGCGGGAAACTAGAAAATATTTCAAGACAGAAACAAGGATATAACATATCTAGTTACATCTCCTTAAGTATCTGAGGGCTGACCCTAGAGACAGGGTGGATTCTGTGGGACCATCTGTGTTCTAGGTTCGTAAACACCATGAGTCCTCCTCAAGGTTTTCATATTTTCTCCAGACAGGGCCTGAAATGGCTTTCTCTGCTGACCTGAAGATGTCTCCCTCAAGCCAAAGTCCCCTGAGAGGTAGAGAAGTGGGTGGGAGCTTCCGCCTATCAGTCCTGCCCAGGACTTCCCAGGGCTGACTGACAGCGGGGGCGGGCATCTGTGTGTCCTCGTTTGTCTGAAGTGGGAAGTCCACTCAAGTATTGCAAAGAGTCTTCTTGGTGACTCCTGGCAGGGCCTAGGTCCCTCACTCTCCTGAATCTCAAGCCAGGTTCCTCTAAACAAGGCCCTTACCTCTCTTTGATCCTCTAACCAGAAGTAAGAGAGCCAACACCTAGTCACCACGACTAAAGGTCTCCCAGTGCTGACAGCACATGGAGAGCTGAAGTCTGTGGGGCCTCCCCTATGTGGGGTTGGAGTCTCTGCAGTCATCCCTCATTTTGATGACTGTCCGGCAGATCATCAAACAGGGCTCCCTTATTCTTCCAAAGATTACAGTGCGACACCCCTAAAAAGGGGATTAATTTACTGTGGAGAAACCTGACAAACACTCCCTCCTCAGGCTAACGTCATTACTGAAAAACCATGGTGATAGTATGCACGGTGAATATGAAGTGATGAGAATGGCCCTTTACCTCCCTGTTCTTCCTCCCATAAAACAGAATTTGTGTCAAATAATAAGAAAAATGTCAGACAAATCTCAGTCGAGAGACATTCTACAAATTACCTGACCCATATTCCTAAAAAATGTCAAGGTCGTCAAAAACAGGGAAAGTCTCAGCAACTGGCACAGCTAAGAGGAGTCTAAGGAGCTACGTCACTGAAAGTCAGAGGGTGTCCAGGAAAGGATGCTGGAATAGGAAAGAGAAATGTGGTGAAACATAGGGAAATCTGAATCAAGTATGGATTTTTGTAAATAACAGTGGATTAATATTGGTTGATCATTTGCAACAATTGTGCCATACTAATGTAACATTCAATAATACGGGGAACTAAGACTAGGACATATATGAAATTTTTCACTATCAATGAGGTTTTCACAAAAATCTAAAACTATTAAAAATGAAGCTTTTAAAAACTTAAAGATATGTTAGTAAACGAGAAAAAGGATATGTATGAAAAACCTACAGCAAACATCATACCTTTTGAGGACAAGTTAAAAGCACTTACCTTGAACTGGGTAACTCAACTAGGGTTCCTGCTATCACCATTTCTATGCAATATTGTAACAGAATAGCAGCCAGTGCAATAATGCAAAGGGGAAAGAGATCAGAAAGTAAGAAACAAAGTTTCCATGATAAGCAGGTGATTAGATTGTGTATGAAGAAAAAACAAACAAACAAACAAGATAGCTAACCTACTTAATCCATAAAGGTGTATATATAAGTTTGCTAGGTATAAGATAAATATACAAATAGGAACTTTGTTATCTGCCAGCAACAAATGTATGAAAATGAAAGCAAACAAAATATAACATGTAATTTATAATACCAAAACATTAAATCTCTTAGAATAAATTAAACTAGTGAAATTAAGAACTTTACAGGAAAAAATATAAAAATGTTGTTTGGATCTATTAATGCAGCCCTACATACATATAAAATACAATACATTCATGGATGTAAAGATTCAATACTGTAAACATGTTATTCCTTACAAAAGAGAAAAGGCAGATTAACTGCACCCAATTTTTAAAAAAGCGAAGGAATTTATATGTGAAAGTGTGTGCAAATGCTACAATGGATGATTCTAAAATATAAAGACATCTGAACGGTCAAGCAGAGCAAAGATATTCTTGAGAAAACTAGAAGAGCAATTACTCTACTAGCCAGTAAGAAGTACAAAAACTACAGTAATGAAGAGTTTGCAGTTTGGGTACAGGGACAGATAAGGAGACCAATGGAACTGAATCAAGAGTCCTGGAAACACACACACACACACACACACACACACACACGCACCTTAATTTGTGAAAAAGTTGCAAATGCAGAGCAGAGGAACATTCACTTAATTGACTTTTAATTTTGTTAAATTACACTGACACAACTGGGAGTCCATATAGAAAACTGAATGCAAGTGGAATACTCCTTCACACTGGACAGAAAAGCAATGACAGGGAGATTCAAGACCTGCATTAAAAAGTTTATTGTGAAAATTTCAAACATGGATAAGAGTACGCAGAAGAACAAAATGAACCTTTGTATGGTCCATCATTTAGAGAGGGAGCAGTATGAGTGAATTAGGTTAAATATAAGACTGGAAGGGGAAGGACTGAAAGAGGTTGGGGACAAGGTAAAGTCATTAAAAGGAAGAATAGAGATGATATGAATGGAGGAGAAGAGGATACAGCAGTTCCTTCTGCCCTCTTGTCTCAGCCATAGATGGTCTTGCAACTTTCATGGGCTTTCACTTCCAAAGAGTGAGATCTGGAACTTAGAAGTGGATTGGAAAATGCTATCCGAGTCAATGATTTCTCTCTCTCTCTCTCTCTCTCTCTCTCTCTCTCTCTCTCTCTCTCTCTCTCTCTCTCTCTCTCAAATTAAAGTTTACTGGGGTGACAGTGGTTAGTAAAGTTACATAGAGTTCAGGTGTACAATTCTGTATTACATCATCTATATATCACATTGTGTGTTCACCACCCAGAGTCAGTTCTCCTTCCATCACCATATATTGGATCTCCTTTACCCTCATCTCCCACCCCCCTCCCCCCTTACCCTCTGGTAACCACTAAACTATTGTCTGTGTCTATGAGTTTTTGCTTCTTCATTTGTTTGTCTTGTTCCTTTGTTGTTTTCAGTTTTATATCCCACATATCAGTGAAGTCATATGGTTATTGACTTTTTCTGTCTGATTTATTTCACTTAGCATAGTAATCTCAAGATCCATCCATGTTGTTGCAAATGACACTATTTCATCTTTTCTTATGGCAGAGTAGTATTCCATTTTATGAGGTTAGTCAGTGTCAGTCTGCTGACTTTCAGTATCTTTCCTCAGTATCCTCCCCTTGATGATTATCCAGAATCAGAGGAAAAAATAGCAAAATTTTAAAATTAAAATTCCTTAAAAGAGAGAAAAATCTTATGACATGAAATTAGGCAAAGAGGTCTCAAAAACATGATTCAAAAAAAAGAAAATGATTATATCAGACATCCTCCATATATATATTTTAAATTGCTTTGAGAAAGACACGCTTAAGAGCAGAAAAATACAAGCTACAGACTGAAAAAATATTTGCAATCTTATATCCAACAAAGGATTTCTATCCAGAAGACATAAAGGACTCTCAAAAGTCAAAAATTAGAAAACAAACAACCCAACATTAAAGTGGGCAAAATACACCAAAGGATACTTCACAAAAAATTGACATGCAGTTGTTCAATAAGCACATGAAAAATTCTCCTACATTATTAGCCATTAGAGAAAAGCAAATTAAGAGCACAGTAAGATGCACCATACTTTGGAGAACTGCTGAAAAATATACTGATGCTACTAGGTGCTAGCCAGACTGAAGAACAACTTGAGCGCTCCTGCATCACCCTTGTGAATTTCCAATTGTGCACTCACTGTAAGAAATGACTTGGTAATTTCTTACAAATGTGCAGTTACCGTTTGATTCAGAAATCCCATTCCTGGGAGAAATAACATATGTTCACACAAAAACCTATCCATGAATGTTTGTGGTAGCACTACTCATATTTGTCAAAGGCTGAGAACAACTCAAATGCCCCTCCATGAATGAAGGGATGAACAAATTGAGGCGCATCCATACAATGGAATAAACACTTGAAACGCATGGCAATTTGGTGAATTCCTTGTGCAAAATCTTTGTAGTCAAAGGCTCACCCCCACCACAGTACCTAGCAAGTACAATTTGTTTTCTATATCTTCTTACCTTTTCCAGAATGCCATTTGAACACTGTCTTCTAAATTTCAGACAGAACATATTTTAAGCAATTTGCCTCGTAGCTTGTTAAAATCTGATCTAAACTGCAGAATATTTCTTCTCTTGTGTATGGGTCACTTCTTTTATTTATTTATTTTAAATTTTGTTAAGTTTATTGGGGTGACATTGGTCAATCAGATTATATAAGTTTCAAGTGTACAATTCTAGAATGCATCATCTAGATGCATTGTGTACCCAAAAGCCAAGTCTCCTTCCGTCACCATATATTTGACCCCCTTTACTATCTTATACCTCCCTCATCCCCCATTGACCTGTGGTGATCACTAAACTCTTGTCTATGAGTTTTTGTTTGTTTGTTGTATTTGTTCATTTGTTGCTTTCTGTTTTATATCCCACATATGAATGAAATCATATGGTTCTTGTGTCTTTCCATCTGACTTATTTTGCTTAGCATGATAGTTTCAAAATCCATCCATGTTGTCGCAAATAGCAGTATTTTATCTTTTCTTATGGTTGATTAGTATTCCACTATATACATGTAACCACATCTTCTTAACCCAATAATCCATCGAAGGACACTTCGGTTGTTTCTATGTCTTGACCACCATGAGATATATATTCCCCTATGTTCACTGCAGCATTATGTTAGATTTTAAACAAGGGCTTCCATGGTGCATGTGTGTGTACTTCACAAATACATACACACACACATTTGCTAACATAGGTTACAAGGCAGGAGATAACTGAATTGGGGGAATGGGAAGACAAACAACATAAAGAAAAAGAACAAAAAGATTGTATACAGTATATGGGAATATAACTGCAGGTAATGAATGCATGTATGGAAAATTATATATGTAAATTAATTAAAATACATTTATTAAAAATAATAGAAGATGGCTTGCTTGTAAAAAATGAGGTTTTCATGACTGTTGATTATATGAGAAGGGCACCTCACAAGACATTTCCTTCCTTTCAATCAGACGTGGAACAAAATAAGCTTTCCTGTGACCTTTAGTGATAACACGGTGTGGATTTGAGCAAACAATTGATTGCTAGAATTACATAAACTAATGCTTTCCAGCCTAAGACAAGCCTGAGCATTTCTTTGCTGAAAAAGCATCAGATAATCCACCTCAGTTGTGAATACAGATTTTTTTTTTAATCTCACGGGGAAAAAAGCTGCATGCATTTTGACATTTTCTGTTGACAGCTGACTTTAACACTATTGTTCCTTTTCCTCTATTAAGTAATATTACCAAGAAACATCCAGATTAGCATATATGAGTCCCTGAAATAGCTTAAGTATTTAAATAAAATGTAAACATCACTCAAAATGGATAATTAATATTCTCACTAGAATCAAGTCTTCTAATTTAACACTGCTTCCCTTACAGTAGTTACTTATCATTCATTAACCATTCATTTATTTTTTTCAAGATATATGCTAAAACTCAACTATGTGCCAGATTCTGTTCAAGTGCTTAGGACACAGCACTGAAAATCCCCCATCCTTTTTGGTAATGGAGAGTGATACAAGGAACACATGAGCCAGATAATTTCAGAGGATTGTATTATTAAAAAAACAAGTAAATAGAGGGTTATGGAATGAAGGTAGGGCCTGTTTCAGGTAGGGTGACATTGAACAGAGACTTGAATGAAGGGGGGAAAAGAGCTACCTCAAGGGTGGGGGAGGAGCATTTCAGGTGGAGAGAAGAGCAAGGATAAAAGCCCTAAGTCAGGAACGAGCTTGATATATATGTTCAAGGAGCTGCAAAATGTCTTGTAAGAAGTAAGCAATTGGGACGGGGTGGGAGGAGAGGATTCAGAAGGTAAGCACGAGCCGGAACATGTAAGGATTTGGAAAACACGGAAGGAGTTTGCATTGTATTGTAATCGTGATAAGAAGCCACCAGAAAGCCTTGAAAGGGGAAATGAACTAGAATTCTATTTTGAATTCCTTATTTGGGATTCCCTTCAGATCTTGCATCACATTCACAATAATATTTCCACTGGTAAAAAAATATATATATTTATTTTTGGAGGATGAATTTCATTTTGAAAAACCATTTTATGGTGAAGGCTGATGAATAAAGTTGGCTAGTTCTCTAGATGCTACCATTTGGTGGATAAATGTGTTTTGCTTTAAAACAAGGAGAAGAGTTTTCTAGTGTGACTATTTTAGCCAACTATAGCAGAAATATCCAATGAAAGTCAATTTGACAGATAGTTACTGGATGTTTTCTAAGTGACAGACAGTGTGCTATTATACATTACAGGAAAGAAGACATATATGATACAAATGTACGCAAATACCTAAAACATGGGTCAGCACCCAAGTGCTTCAGCAGAGGTACCAGTAGTTACACGTATACATTTCCTGAAGAGAAAGAAGTTAGAGCTTCTGGGGAGCAAGAGGGATCAAGATAGGTTCTATGACATGACAGGTGTTTGACAGTCTTTAAGGTAGGCAGGACCTTGAGAGGAGAAAATGGCAATTGTATGAAGATAGGTATAAAGGAGAAAGAATCGTCCCAGTGGCCAAATTATGATGTTAGGAAAAAATAAGGAAAAGAGAGTTGGTAAAGTAGTTGTGAAACAAACTCGAAAGGACCTTTAATGTCATGTTAAATGATCTGTTTTTAGTTTCTTAGGCAATAAGAAATCATTGAATGTTTTTGAGGAAGGGATGGCATACTGGGGATGATGCTTGGAAAGATAAATATGGCAGTTGTGTAAAATGGGTTAAAGCAAGGAGAGCCCACATAGGAGGTTGATGAGGGAAGAGGAAACTTGGGCCTGAACTGCTGTGGTGTAGCAGGAGAGGGAAGGAGGCAGAAGTGGCAACAGATACCATAGCTGCTGACAATCAGATCAGGAGGGAAAGAAAGCTCTTGAATAACTTGAAAATTTGGACTTGAATGAGATTTCAATCTGTAATAATCATGAGAGTCTCAGCATAAATATGGCCAGTGAAGGCCTGAGTTATTCTGGGAGAAGCTGGCTTCAGTTTGGAACTCAGTGTCTCTGGTAAAATAGCACTCTGTGCTATGTCTTCTCTTGGGAAACTTAACGGTGGTGTATAAGAGAATTGTTGAAAGCATGGGCCCTTTACTGAGACTATACCAGTTGGAATCCTAGCTCAGGCACTTAATCAGCTCTGGGATCTTGGGCAAGTGAGCCAGTCTCTCTGTACCTCAGTTTCTGTACCTGTAAAACTGAGAAAATAATTGTACATATCTAAATGGTTGTTGTGTGGATTAAATGTGTATACACAAACATACATATATATGCATACACATACATATGTGTATATTATATATCATATAGGATATACAGTTTATATTTAATGTTATATATTAACTTTATATCTGTCATATATTAATTACACACACATTGTATCCTCACATAAAACCTCGGAGACATATATTTTATAAGATTTGATATAATGTTGATAGACTACTCGTATATATGTGTATGTATATATGCATATATTATATATGATGCTTTTTACAAACATATGCTATTTTGTATTCGAAGACTCATAAATAGAAAAGGGAGAAAGAAAAGCTGTCATTAAAGGGTAAAGAAAGAACAGTAAAAGAGAGAAATAGAAACACCTGAGGAGAGCAATGCCAAATACCCCAGACAATTCCAGGTAAGTGAGTAGAGAGTAAAGGATGTCAGATTTAAAAATGATAAAGTCCTTGGTGACTTCCATAGAGCAGTTTCAGCAGAGTGGTATGGACAGGTGTCAGGTTGCCAAAGGATAGTTGAAGAGGTCTGCATTGAGAAAGCAGAGAAAAGAATGCACAGTTTTCCTTCTCATGAGTTTGAACTGGGAGTGTGGACGAATCAGGATATTTTGATCTCTTTTCAAAAAGAGATAGTTGAGGGTGGTGAACACACAATGTAATTTATAGATGATGTGATACAGAATTGTACACCTGAAATCTATGTAATTTTACTAACAATTGTCACCCCAATAAATTAAAAAAAAAAAGAGATAGCTGAGCCCAAGTTTTTTGAAAAGAGGAAGGAGGTAGTGACATAAGAAAACTTGAAGAGAAGGAGAGTGGGAGTAGAGGGAGGGAAACAAAGAGAAGAACAGGACAAAATCAGATACAGGACTTAAACTTGGAAAGTGTGATGAGAGGAAATTCCTCAAAGGGAGAGGTGAAGAAAGAGAGGAGTGAGACCTGATAAAAAAGAATCTCAGAGTGAGGTGGTCTGGGGGCTTCTGAAGAATAATGGAGGTTTGGCAACCAAGGCTGAGGACAGAGGATAAAAACTCAGAGACAAAACTAAAGATTATCCCAGCAACGGTATAGAGTCTACTCATACTTGATACGAGGAGGTCTAAAAGGTTTTCAGCACAAAAACCAAACAAAGAAACATTGGAATGAGTGTACATTTTCCTAAGAACACTGCTTTGGAAAAGTATCTTACTTTCATGTCGAGTTGTTCAAATTATGTTTTGACAAAGTCACATTGCTTTTTATTTTCACCATCTACTAGAGAAAGTCACAGACTATCAGAGATATAAGGAAATAGATACTTTAATCATTCTAGGGAGAGGCCGTGCAACATGCTAATGAAAAGGACGAACTACAGAAAGAGTTCTCATCCTGGGGTCTGTGGATAGAATTCAAAGAGTCCATGAACTCGGATGAGGTAATAAAACAGAATCAACTTTATTTTCACCAACTTTTATGTGAAATTTAGCATTCTGTTCCATAATGAATGTAGGCAACAAAGCACAATTGTATTAGCAGTGTGTGTGACTTCGTTATCAATAGAAATCAGAGAGCTTTTCGTATCACCTTAGGGTTCTTACAGATATCTCAGAACATTGTTTACATGTATCATTCCTTTGAAACTGTGGTAGTTATTCACCTTGCCCCTAGACTTTGTTACTCAAAGCCTCACAAAAGTAGCACATGTTACTATATATTATACGTGTATTTATTTTTAATAGGTTTATAACTGAACTTCAACATATTCAGTTTCCTTTGGAATTCGATGTTTCACTTTAAGTACTTAAAATTATTCTGAGAAGGGGTCCACAGGCTTCACCGGGCCACCACAGGTATTCCTATACCACATGGCATAAAAAAATGGTAAGAAGCCCCAAACTCACTATTTAGACAGACCTGCCTGGCAGTCCTGGCTCCTTCTCTTCCTAACTGTATGAAATTGGGCAAGTTCTTTTTACTTCCTTTACCTCTTTTTACTTCATCTTCCTCAGATGCTCTACAGATGGCATCGTCATCAAGGTACCTACCTCTTAGATTTGTTCAGAGGCTTATATGGGAATCCCTGTATTAAGTGCCTCACACATAGTAAATGCTCAAGGGTTGTGGCTACTAACTTTCACTGTTATTTACGCTGGAGCAGTGGATCTCAAATGTTGCTTCACAGATCATTTGCTGGCCTCAGACACAAGTGGGGTGTGCTTTTCACACACAGCTTTTACTTCTCTGCCCTGAATTCCTGAATCGAAATACGATTTTAACGTAATTAGTCAAACATGATGCTACGAGGGTGACGAGACTTTCTTGATTTTTTGAAGTAGAATGGGGAACATTGCCCAATTACCATGGGCACGGGGACTGTGGACCCATTTTTGACATCCAAGGAGGTACTCTTGGGTATGTGGACCTGCTTTTCTTGGAGTTACAAGCATTTACTGAGTTGCCAATATAGTCCCAGGAGGGAGAAGGGAAGAGTCATGGGAGGCTGAGGTGGATATGTCCAGGCTGAGGCTGGACAAAGGGGTGGAGAGCTGGAGTGGTCCAATTATTCTGGAACCTGATATAAGAACTCTAAAGATAATCTGCAATACAAAGCAGCTTTGTTCAGCTCACAGCCTCTCACCTGTAGGCAAGCACCATGTGGACTCGTGCTCCTGGCTACAGATGAACAGATAGAGAGTCCTCAGGTAGATTCTAGTTCTGGAGCTCAGCTTCCTTATCAATGCCAAAATCTCCTAGCTTGACTTTTTCAGAACTACATGCTACTGTTTTTATTACTTAGTCCAAGAGATCTTAAATGGGGGAGGGGTGTCTTAGGCTGATTTAAGCTCATATCAAGATTCTGTGATTCCCTGAAATTGTATGCAAAATTAAGCGCATGAAGTACTGGTTGCCTAGATGGCTTGCATGAGATTCTCTAAAGGACTCCTGACCCCAAATGCTAAACAGATCCACTGAAGTTCTGTCAGGCCTAGAGTCTACATTAGCATTTACTTGTCTTCTCTCTCCCTGGCATAGATGCAACAGTAAGGACAGTCAAATAGTGCTATAATTTTATTTTAAAACTGCTCCCTCAGTTAGTGGCATTTAGGATCCAGAATTAAGGTACAGGAAAGAACTCCATCCTCTTTCTCAAATACATTAAAATTTCCACTCTGAAAAAGTTTTCAAAACTTTAGTGGAAACACTTTGAAATATTGTAGGACGGACTTCTAAATGATGTAGCGTTAAATTTGCCTCATCTCTGGTCATGAACAACTCTCTTTAGGCACTGTGTACTACTTGGGCTTCTTTTCTCCACTCTCACTTCCGCAAAAAACAAACCAGCTAACAAAAATGGATTCATCCAGCCACAAGATCACAAGGTCATGGGTGCCTTTCTCAGACATGCTCGGCCGAGGGCCAGAGCTGATGTCCATCTATCACACCTGGGACCAACTAGAGCCCTCTCCACAGTGCTGTACTGAGCACTGATCAATACTGTTATTGGTCCAGATGGTCTAGTAGAGGTTTGAAAGCCATCCATTGATGTTCCAGTAACTGACCTGAATGCGCTGCCTTTTCTCTCAATTTCTTCTGTAGTTCTATTTCAAATACGTTTATAGGAAACATTCAAGCCATAAATGGAAGAACAGAAAGAAAGATACTACTCCAAAGCCTTTCTTCCTCATATATGGATTTTAGAGGATTAAAACAAACCCTAATATTAACTATTTTCAATGTTCTGTTTTTTAATGTCTTATGCAATAAGCTTCAGGTCTTCTGTGTTCTTACTATTGAAATATTTGTGTTGACCATATCCATTACTTTTGTTTCTTCATATGGGTACTTTCATTTTTTTATTAAAGTATAGTTGACATACAATATTATTTTAGTTTTAGGTATACAACACAGTGATTCGACATTTTATATACTTTATGTGATCACCATAGCAAGCCTAGTACTCATCTGTCACCATTCAAAGTTATATTATTGACTATATTCCTTGTAGTACATATTACATCCCCGTGACTATTTTACAACTAGGAGTTTGTATGTCTTATTCCCCTTCACTTTTTCCACCCATCCCCCAAAACCCCTCCACTCTGGAAACCATCAGTAAAGAACTCATACAACTCAACATTAAAACAAAACAAACAAACAAAAAAAACGATTATAAAATTGGCAGTGGAACTCAATAGACATTTCTCCAAAGAAGACATACAGACGGCCAACAGATATGAAAAGATTCTCAACATTACTAAGCGTCAGGAAAACGCAAATAAAAACCACAGTGAGATATCACCTCATACTTATCAGAATGGCTACTATCAAAAACTCAACAAAACAAGAGTTGGTGGAATTGTGAAAAAAAAAGGGAACCCTTGTAAACTGCTGGTGGAATTATAAATTGGTGCAGCCACTATAGGAAACAGTATGGAGGTCTCTCAAAAAATTAAAAATAAAGTGATGACATCATCTAGCAATTCCACTTCTGGGTATTTCCCCAAAGAAAACAAAAATACTAATTTGAAAAGCTATGTTCCTGTAACATTATTTATAATAGTCAAGATATGGAAGCAACCTAGGTGTCCATCAGTAGATTAACTGAAAAAGAAGATATGATATATCTAATGCCCTTGAGAGTGATACACACACACACACACACACACACACACACACACACAGAATAGACTATTAGTCAGCCATAAGAAAGGATGAAAACTTGCTATTTGTGATAACATGAGTGAACATAGAGGGCATTATACTAAGTGAAATATGTCAGACAGAGAAAGACAAATAGTATATTATTTCACTTATATGTGGAATCTAAATAAAAAAGAACAAACAAAACAGAAACAGACTCATAGATATCTACTGGTTTTAGATATGGTTCACAAAATGGATATGGGACTTAAAAGCACGAGTTTCGTGTTGCTAGTTACACTTTGTACCTGTTGTGTGCTTGAAAGTCAAATCCCCTTGACATTATGAGTTGCAGAATATATTAGGAACCAGGTATTTTGCCAGCTTTCAGATAAAGGATTGATTTTTTTCAAACTCGCACCAAAATGAAACTTGCTATTCATTTAGTCTTAGGACACATATGTTGGTGATATCAACATCAATAATAAATATTATTATTTATTATTTATGCACACATTATAAGCTTACTAAAAAAGCTGTTAAATGAACAGTGGGACTAAGTGGAATCTAGGAGGCCTGGCTCTCACATTAAACCTTCCACCCAAAAGAAAGAATACTTCCCTCAGGGAATTTATTTTAAATTTCATTCTAGATAGGTAATTTGGCTTATAATGGTTAATATTTTATTTTTTAAAACATATTAGGACTTCATTATAGCTCTGAAGGATTTAAGAAAATGTCCAGTTGTTCTTGAGTATAGTCTCAGTTTCCAATTGTTTTTCATTAATTATTTATTGACTACTTGGGGAACAAATTAAGAGATCAATGGATGCATGATTATTAATTATCAATATCTGATTGACAGGATGTTCTAGAAACAAGAGTTCTCAACTGAGAGGTATCAAATCAACTCTCCCATCAACTGTGGGAATGTCATTTCATCTCCATGACCCTCAGCTTTTACATCTTTAACCTGAAAAAATTGTGCTTCATTAAATGAGGAAAAAGTACACAGAGTACAGCAGTAGATAACATACTGACATCTCCCCCAAAAAATCTGTCTTATGCTCACAGACCTCTCACCCGATCTAGCCAGTTTCAATTGTACATTGTTGGATTAGGGGACAGTCAAACACAGAATGTTAACTGTCTTTTCACCTAGCAAAATTGTACGCATGGTCCTGAGAGCGACAGCACTAAAAATCTCCTTAACTAGATATAGAACTGGTCTTCTGGAACACAGATACATGGTTATTGAACATCTAAAGAGTTCGATTGGGGTAGGGAAGGAAATGGGCTGCCAAATTCATATTTGAATAACTCCCATGTGGACACGGGTTAAAATACAGTTTTTTAAAATTTTGTACATGGACTGGGTGATCTTGCCCCTGCCTACCTCTTCAGCTACATATCCTTCTCAGTTACCATGATCTAGCTCTTACGGCTTTTAATTTCTCAAAAGAACACAGCTCTTTCCCAATTTAGAACGTGTGTATATGCAGAATCTTCTAATGGAATTTTCATCATGTGGGTAACTCCTACTCAGACCTCAGGTCTTAGCTTTTAACTACTTCCTCAGAGATGGCTTCCCTGACCAGCCCCATCCATTTAACTTAGGTGTCACGTGCTTATTTCTCATAATTTCTTGTACTTTCTCTTCATATGACAAATTGTAATCATCCATAGGCTTATGTGGATAATCATTAAATATCCGTCTCCTTTCCTGGGCTATAAATTCCATGAAGTCAAGGATCATAAGCATTTTATTCACCCAACATCTTCCACAGGGCTTGGAACAGAACTGGTTTTCAATAATTATTTGTTGAGTTAATGAGTGAATTAATCATGTCTCATGCAAACCAGATTCAAAAGTCACTCACTATCACTTTGTGTATAGGGGTTCACCTATATATAAAACCAAAGTCAGAAACATCCTCATTGTAAGGTAGAAGTGTAATACTAATATAAACTAACCCTCATGGTCCACATTTGGACTAGTCTTGTAGTTAAATAAACTTATTCCAGTGGACAAAACAAAATGAACTATTCACTTGTATTTTTTTCAGAAAACATAAAAAGGGGTCCAATTCACAATAACCTCTTTCATTCATTAATTTACCTCTCCTCATCTCTTACTTTTGAAACCCTTGCCTCAAAACACTCACAAAACCCTAGCCTACATGACTGTTCTCCTTTACTCCCTTCCCTTTCTCCCTACAACACTTTTCTTATGTCTCCTAATCTGAATTCTTCATTAAAAAGCCCAGAAATAGTTCTTACAAACTCAAGCTCTCTCAGAAAGAAAGGAAAGAGAGAGAAGTTTAGCTGAGAAGACAATTTTCTTCAGCAGGAGAAACCCATAGGTCATCCCTGCCATATAAAAACAAAAGTATATCAATAGATAAAAGGCAACATCAAAAACATTACCAAAATCTGACTTCCAGATGGAGGATAGATAACTAAAAATGGGTTGAATTAAATCTTTCCACAAGATGTCCACAATCTGTGCAAAAAACATTGACTGAAAGTTGGCTTGTTAAAAGACATTTGCTTCGAGCCGGCCCGGTGGCTCAGGCGGTTGGAGCTCCATGTTCCTAACTCCCAAGGCTGCCGGTTCAATTCCCACATGGGCCAGTGGGCTCTCAACTACAAGGTTGCCAGTTCGATTCCTCAAGTCCCGCAAGGGATGGTGGGCAGCGCCCTTTGCAACTAAGATTTAACACGGCACCTTGAGCTGAGCTGCCACTGAGCTCCAGTTGGTTGGAGCATGCCCTCTCAACCACAAGGTTGCCAGTTCAACTCCCACAAAGGATGGTGGGCTGTGCCCCCTGCAACTAGCAAGGGCAACTGGACCTGGAGCTGAGCTGCGCCCTCCACAACTAAGACTGAAAGGACAACAACTTGACTTGGGAAAAAGTCCTGGAAGTACACATTGTTCCCAATAAAGTCTTGTTCTCCTTCCCCAATAAAATTAAAAAAAAAAAAGATATTTGCTTCAACGTCCCCACATTTCTCTAATGGCTTTAGTGTCTTATAACTCTGTGTACATACCTAGGAAAAAAGGGAATATATAATCTTAATCAGTGTCCATGGAAGATAGTGTGATACAATGTAAATTGACTTGATTTTTAGAGCTAGACTGAAGAGAATCCTAGCTTTGTCACTTATTATTTGAAAAACTAGGACAAGAAATTTAAGTTCTGTTTCCTCCTTTTTAGAATTGTCAACATGCCACCTACCTCAAGGGTTGTATTTAAAGATACAAATAATATATGGAAATTGGAATAGACTTATAATAAGAGATTGATAGTAATAAAAAAGATGCCACAAAGGAAAGCCCAGGTCCAGATAGCTTCACTGGTGAATTCTATCAAAGGTTTAAAGAGGAATTAAGACCAATGTTCCAAAAAATATTCCAAAAAATAGAAAAGAATAAAACAGTACCCAACTCTTTCTATTATGGCAGTATTACCCTAATACCAAAACTAGATAAAAACACCACATAAAAAGAAAACTACAGACCAATACCTCATATAAATACAGATGCAAAAATCCCCAAAAATATACTAGCTAACAAAATCTAGCAATATATAAAAATAATAATACATCACGACCAGGTGTCATTTATCTCAGGAAATCAAGGTTGGCTTAACATTCAAAAAAAATTAATGTAATGTACCATATTAATAGAATAAAGAACATAAACACATCATCATCTCAAGAGATGCCAAAAAGCATTTGATCTAGTCTAACATCTTTTCATGATAAAAATACTCAACAAACTACTAATAGAAGGAACTTCCTTAACCTGGCAAACAGTGTCTATGAAAAACCCTTAGCTAACATCATACTCAAGTTGAAAGATCAAAATCTGTTCCTGCTGAGATCAGGAACAAGACCATGACCACTTCCATTCAACATAGTGCTGACAGTTCTATCTAGTCCAATTAGGCAAGAAAAGGGGAAAAAAACAACTATCTAGATTGAAAAGAAAGAAAAAAACCTATCTTTTTTTGCAGATTGCATAATTTTATATATAGAGAACCCAAATAATCACCAAATAATGATTAGATGAGTTCAGCAAGATTCCATGATACAAGATTAATATAAAAAAGTTTTGTTTTCTATATGCTAGCAAAAAGAATCCAAAAATAGCATCAAAATAATGGAATACTTAGAAATAAATTTAACCAAAGAAGTGCAAGACTTATGAAAACTACAAAAGATTATTGAAAGAAATTAAAGATCTAAATAAGTGGAAAGACATTCTGTGTCCATGGATTGGAAGATTTATTAATAATATTGTTAAGATGGCAATATTCCCCAAATTAATCCACAGATTTGATGCGATCCTTATCAAAATTGCACTGCCATTTTTTTGTGAAAATGCACAGGCTGATCTTAAAATTCATATGGAAATGCAAGTGACCCAGAATAGTTAGAACAATATAGAAAAAAGCACAAAGCTGGAGTTCATTTACTTCCAGATTTCAAAATTTGCCATAAAGATACAGTAATTAAAATAGTGTGATACTGGCATAAGGATAGATACATAGATCGATAAAATATGAGTGAGAGTCCAGAAATAAATCAGTACATCTGCGGTCAATTAACTTCAACAGAAATGCCAGGACAGTTCAAAACAGGTAAATCAAAATGGATAGAAAAGTAGATTGGTGATTGTTAGAGTTTGAAGGGAGAAGGAAATGAAGAATGACTGCTAAAAGTTACAGTTTCCTTTGAGGTGATGGAAATGTTCTGGAATTAGACAGTGGTAACGGTTGCACAATCTTGTGAATATTCAAAAACCACTGAGTTGTACAATTTTAATAGTGAATTTTATGGTACATGAATAATATCTCTATAAAACCATCAGCCTCATTTAAAAACTACGTACAATCCACATAATACAAGGCAAACTAATAGTTCATTATTGGCATTAAAAGAAAAACAAATCCAGCAATCTGATGCAATTAACAGAAATTAAAAAAAATTAGTACATGGAAATTGTCAAACAGCATGGCATAGTGAGCATTCAAGCTTTAATGACACTTCTTTTTGTTATCTATTGATCCACCATGATGACAAATACTCTTCAATGATTTAGACAGACTCAACCCAGTATCCAACAGGCCAACTGTCACAGGGGGTTCTAATGGAAAATTGGAAGTGATGAAGAAATGAAGAGAAAAGTGAAGAATCACAATTTGGAATCATGATTAACTCCTTTTTATCAAGTATGTCAAGTCTGAATTGCTAATCACTAATCCTACTTCCCTCTTCTATTTTTGGATGACTATGTGTAGAATCCATATTAATTTTTCTTTTAAACATTTGGTAAAATTCACCATTGAAGTTATCTGCTCCTGGTCTTTACTTTCTAGGTGATCAATTAATTAGTAATTCAATTGCATATTGTAATTCTATTCAGATTTTCTATTTCTTTTTGAATCAGACTCAGTAGTTTTCTGTTTTTTAATAATTTGTTAATTACATCTAAATTTTCTAATTTGTTGGCATGAAATTTTTCATAGCATAATCCTTTTAATTTCTGTAAGGTCAGTAGTGATGCCTCCTCTTTCAGCTCTGATTTTGCTAATTTGTGCCTGTTATAGTTAATTTTATGTGTCAATTTGTCTGGGCCACGGTACTTAGATATTTGGTCAAACGTTATTTTGGATGTTTCTGAAAAAAGTGGGCTTTTTTTTTTTTTTTTGATGAGATTGGCATTTAAATTGGTGAACATTTAGTAAAGTAGATTATAATGTGTGTGGGCCTCATCTAATCAATTGAAGGCCTTAATAGCAAAAAGTCTGATCTCCCACAATCATGAAAGATTTCTGCCAGATGATTACATTTGAACTTGAACTGCAACTCTTCCCTGGGTCTCCAGCCTGCCAGCCTATCCTGCAGATTTTGGGCTTGCCCAATGAAGTCTTCTATAAGTTAATGAAATTACGATATAAATACAACTTAAAAAATCCAACTACACTGCTTGGGATTGAAACAGTTGAAGGAGGGTAGTAAGAAAGTCTGCTCCCTTCTAATGCAACAGTCTTAGAAACCCAAGAGTTTCTTACAACACAGTTGGGAATCACTAGAGTAGAGGATACACAACATAATGCCTTTCTCCTAAATTCTACATTTCAAAAATTCATCCAGTATATAATATAAGTAAGTGAGAGTTTATTAAGGTACTCTTATGTGTGACAGATTCCTATTTATTGAGTGTATACTATATACTGCAGTGTGGTAATCTCTTTTATTATTTTTTATTCTACTTAATCCCATAAACCCAAAGAGTCAGGTACCATAATCACTGACTTATGACTGAGGAAAATGAGGCTCAAATTTGTCTAAAGGGAGTGAACTCCAGATTCCTGTGAAAAAGGGTAATATGACCTACTCTGTTGAAGAGCAATGACAGAAGTCCATAATTTAACAGTATAGCTTATGGAGAGAAAACAACTGTCAATTCATATATAAAGTCAATGGAAAAACTTAAGTTGACAGACCTAGATTCTTGCTCTCCTAGGTCACTAATACATGCATCTCTTTGTTAAGATATTTTTGAACCAGGGTAGAACTAAGGTACTATATATTGTGAGATGCAAGTAAAGCTATTATGATCTTGGGGCTGAGCAATACTAGAGAAGGTAAGACAAATCAGTAAAGGTGGGGCTTTGGGTTAAATGAGGTGGTCCAAGCCTTCGGAGAATTTAGGCAGATTCACTGGATATAGCACTAAATATTTTCATCTCATTTTCCTGGCAGGGTCCCATAAGAAGACAAGCCTGCTTTATAAAAAGGGGGGACGGTCTCAGTACTCAGAGAGTACTGCCAAGCATAGACATTTCCATATAATAGAAACTCATTGTTAGTTCCCATCACCCAGTTCCCATCATAGGCCAGGGAGTCAGATGAGTGATGAAGCATGAAAGGCATTGTAGATTTCTGAACTGAAGAGTACACTATCTTATCAGTTGGAAAATGAGTGGAACTGAACCAGAACACATACATGAAAGCACTAGTGAGGGAGTGACAAGGCTTTAAAAATAACTGGGAGCTGGCTATTGATTAAGCAGTGTAAATCTGAATCTGACATGGAATAAGAGCTCAGTACCATCAAAGAGGTCAAAATGGACTTAACTATTACGTGCTAGGAGTTACCTGTCCTCTCTGTATCTCAGCATCTAATATGATACCTGAAACAAAATAAGTTTTCAATATATGATGTCAAGTATTGCTATAGACGCTTTAAATATGTCATCTAATTTAGTTTTCACTACATCCCTATCATATGTGTATTATCACAACTACTTTACAGGTGAGGAAAATGGAGTGCAGAAAAGATTCTTAGTCACGCAGCTAGTTAGCAGTAGGGCCATTTGATCATAAATAGGATTGACCATAAATGCTTTTTCAAGTAAACAATTCTACCTCCCAGAGCTGTTTCTCTCCCTATAAAAGCTTAATACAACGAAAGCAAAATAATGGATCATAATAGCTTTAAATAATTCCATTAGTTTCTCAAAAATAATACAACATAACAACATAGAATTAACTTAATGGAATTCATAGTTATCTAACCTGCAAATTTGTTAGTTTTTAAAGATTAGTTCATAGAAAAATGAATGTCAATAGAGGTATATTCACTTGGATACATTTTCTCTCAAACACAATATAAGTTTTGTCAATATATAAATTCCCTATTGGAAAAATGACTGGAGCTGAAATGATGGCATTTGCAAACTTCCATTCAGTAAAACTAAAAGTTTAATATTGGCATATAACACTTTAAAGGTAAGTTATCATATATTTCACACCAAGCCTTCTGAAAAGTTTTGCTTTTTTTGGGGGGGGGGATTTTTGTTTTTGTCCATCCATCATAAAAAATATTCTCATTTATTACTATAAATATAGTTGTACACAACCAAAATCTGTGAGTTTTGTGCTCAAAAGAAATTTTCAGGTTCATTTAGTTCTTTATTTGTGTCTAAATCAAATTATAAGTACATTTATAAAATGTATTTGGAATTCAATGTGAAATTTGGGAAAATTATTTTCAAGATTTCATACAAATCATAACTTTACATTATTCATAGCTAAATTAAAATAACTATGAAAGAGCACATCAAACTGCCTTGTTTTATTACTTAAAATGCTGATGCAGAGAGAGTGCACTGCAAATATCAATAAATAGTGCATCAATAAATATATATTATGGCCTAGAATGGGTAGAAATGCTAGCACTTAAAAAAAAAAGTTCAACTACATTAGGATATTCCAAAAACATCCGTGGTAGGCTAAATCTTACACTTGGCCATACTGGCATTTATTTATATTACTCCTAAATAAGTTTCGCATTAATGTAAACAATGTAGGCATTTAAAATTAGAAAGAAAATAATATGAAAAAATTATGAAAGAATGTCTAATAAAATGAAAATTTAAATATGAAAGGGAAATTAAAGGACATGGTGTATTGAGTAAGAAGCCCTAATATACATGAATGAAAAACTCAACAGATAGTAGAAAGTGGGGTCAAGAAAATACTAAACGAGATAATGATATATTTTTCCTTAATATTTGAAGACAGCAAAATTCAAATCCAGAAAGACTAGTAAATTCCAAGTAGAGTAATTGAAAAGAAATTGATACATAGATTGTGGGATTCAAGATGGTGGATTAGATAAAGGCTGTGCTTGATTCCTCCCATGACCATATTAAAACTACAACTTAATCATAGAACAATCAACCTGGAGAACCATCTGAAGTCTAGCTGAACAGATGTCCTATAACTAAAAATATAAAAAAGAAGCCACATCAAGACTTTTAGGAGGTGCAGAGATGCAAAACGGGGCAGTCTCAAACCTGCGTGTGGCCACTGTGGTGGTTGAGATTCAGGAAAGACATCTCGGCTGTGGAGGTCCTCCCCCTAGAGGAAGGAAGGACCCCCAACCCCACATTGGACTTGCCAGTCTGAAGTACCAGTGCTGAAAAGAAAAGCCCCCACAACAGCTGGCTGTGAAAACAGTGGAGATTCCAACTGTCCGGGTGAGATGGAAAACTGCAGGAAACCAAATGTCCTCTTAAAGGATGCGAGCACAGACTCACTCACTGATAGGCACTCACCCTGGGCACTGGTGGAGGGACAGAAACTCAGTAGGCATCAGAGATATACAGGGAGAGTCTTAGTTGTGTGGCATCAGGGCGAAGACTGGAGGTATAGTAGCCATTTTCCCTGTGTAGAATCCTCCTCCTGTGCAACTGGCTCAACACAGGAAAAACAGTGGACGCCTCTTTCCTGTGTTGAGCCCACCCCCCCATGCAGCCAAACCTATATCTACATTGGCCTGGTGAACTCTGTTCCCTCTACCCTGGTGACACCCTGGGACCCTGCCCCACCCAACTTGCACAATGCTGGAGGCACTTTCATGTCCAGCAGCCAGCCCCACACATGCTGTACTTTTTCTTGGACAACTCTCGGGGATCTGCAGGCCCCAGGCAGGCAGCGGCTGGCCTTGGTGTGCTCTGAGACTTTCGCTGAGTAACTCCAGGCTCAGCACTGGCACAAAACCAGAATCTACATTAACCTGGTGAACAACACTCATCTGACCCTAGTGACTCCCTCAGACCCCACCTCCCCCAACTTGTGTACCACAGAGGCTCTATCAGCAGTTGAGCCTTACAGGAGCCAGCAGGCAGCAGCAGGCCTTGGGGTACCCTCTGTTTTTTGCAAAGCTACCCCAGGCCCAGTACTGGTGGCAGTTATCCTCAGTTCACAGCACGGCCTCTTCCAAATGCCTCCAAGTCCAGCACATGTAGCAACCAACTACAGATCACTTTGTAGCTCCTACCAGGTTGTCCCTGGCTGGTGACAGGCACTGGATAATCTGGCCTGCACTGGAGCCCCTCCCAAGAGGCCCCAGAGCAAACATACCTGGAGGTTGGATTCAAACCACAGCAAAGCACCAACCAATTTGCCTGATAAGAAGCACACCCAAAGGGCGGTCTCAGCAAGCACCAGATCCTCCTGGGGTGAATCCCACTCCATGGGGTAACCCCCAACAGCAAATGATAATCTGTGGATGTGGACAAACCTGAGGGTCAATCCCAGACACTGATGTGCCAATAGTACTTAAGGCTCAACTATAACAGGAGGGCACACAAAACCCACACAAAGGACACTCTTGGAGCACCTAGCACAGGTGAACAGGGAAACTGTGCCACTGTGCCTCACAAGACACCTATTATATAAGGTCAACTGGTCAAGACTGGGAGACATAGCAGATCTACCAAATACATAGAAACAAACACAGAGAAGTAGCCAAAATGTGGAAACTAAGAAATACTTCCTAAATGAAAGAACAGGAGAAAACTCCAGAAAAAGAACTAAATAAACTGGAAGCAAGCAACACAGATATGAGTTCAAAACACTGGTTATAAGGATTCTCAAACAAGTTAGTGAGAAATTCAATAAAGAGATAGTAAGCATAAAGAAGGAAACAGAAACCATAAAAAGAAACAGCCCAAAATAAAAATATAATAACTGAAATGACGAATGCACAGAAGGAATCACCAGCAGAGTATGAAGCAGAGGATCAAGACAGCAGAAAACACCCAACTGGAACAAAAAAAAAATATTTTAAAAAAATGAAGATAATTTAGGGGACCTCTGAGACAACATCAAACGTAAAAAATTCATGTCATAAAAATACCAGAAGGAGAAGAGAGAGAGCAAAACATCAAGAAACGATTTGAAAGAATAATGACAGAAAACTTCCTTTACATGGTGAAGAAAATAGACATACAAGTACACAAAGCTCAGAGAGTCCCAAGCAAAATGAATACAAAGAGGCCCACACCAAGATACACCATAATTAAAATGCCAAAGGTTAAAGACAAAGAGAGAATCCTAAAAGCAGCAAGAGAAAGGCAAGTGGTTACTTACAAAAGAGTTCCTATAAGATTGCCAGCTGATTTCTCAGCAGAAACTTTGCAGGTCAGAAGGAAGTGGCACAAAATATTCAAAGTGATGAAAAGCAAGGACCTAAAATCAAGACTGCTCTACCCAACAAGGACATTATTTAAAATTGAAGGAGTGATAAAGAACTTCCCAGACAAGAAAAAGCTAAAGGAGTTTATCAGCACCAAACCACTATTACAAGAAATGTTAAAGGGATGTCTTTAAGAAGAAGGGGGAATAAGAAAGAACATAACGATGAATAATAAAATGGCAATAACTATATACCTATCAATAATAACTTTAAATGTAAATTTAGCAAATGCTCCTATCAAAAGACATAGGGTAGCTGAATGGGTACGAAAACAAAACCCATACATATGCTGTCTACAAGAACCATACTTCAGATCAAAAGACACGCAAACACTGAAAGGCAAGGGATGGAAAATGGTATTTCATGCAAATGCAAATGAAAAAAAGGTGGGGTAGCAATACTTATGTCAGACAAAATAGACTTTAAAACAAAGGCTATGATAGGAGACAAAGAGGGACATTACATAATGATAAAGGGATCAATCCAACAGAAGGACGTAAACCTTGTAAACGTTTATGCACCCAACATAGGAGCTCCTAAATATATAAAGCAAATATTGACTGGTTGACAGTAATACAACCATAGTAGGGGACTTGAACATCCATTGACACCAATGGACAGACCTTCCAGACCAGAAAACCAACAAGGAAACAGTGGACTTAAATGATACACTAAACCCCATGGATTTAGTTGATATTTTTAGAGCATTTCACCCCAAAGCAGCAGAATATACATTCTGTTCAAGTGTACCTGGAGTATTTTCCAAGATAGACCACGTGTTAGGCCACAAAAGAAGTCTCAATAAATTTAAGAAGCTTGAAATTATATCAAGTGTTTTCTCTGACCACAATTGTATGAAACTAGAAAACAATTACAAGAAAAAAAAGTGAGAAGAAGACAAACATATGGAGGCTAATTAATATACTACTAAATAATAAATGGGTCAACAATACGGTTAAGGAAGAAATCAGAAGATACCTTGAGAGAAATTAAAATGAAAACACAATGACCAAAAGTCTATTAGACACAGCAAAAGCAGTTCTAAGTGGGAAATTCATAGCAATATAGGCCTGCCTTAAGAAACAGGAAAAATCTCAAATAAACAACTTAATACTTAAAGGAACTAGAAAAAAAAAAAAGCAAACAAAGCCCAAAGTGAGTAGAAGGAAGGAAATAAAAAAGATCAGAGTGGAAATAAACGAAATGGAGTCTAAAAAAACAATGAAACCAAGAACTGGATCTTTGAAAAGATAAACAAAATCAATAAACCTTTAACCAAACTCATCAAAAAAAAGACAGTGGACCCTAATAAATAAAATCAGAAATAAAAGAGAAGTGACTACTGACACCACAGAAATACAAAGGATTATAAGAAAATACTAAAAACAATTATATGCCAACAAATTGGGCAATGTGAAAAATATGGATAAATTCCTAGAAAAATACAACCTTCAATACTGACTCAAGAAGAAATGAAAATCTAGACTGATTACTAACAAAATTAAAGCAGTAATCTAATAATTTCCAACAAACAAAAGTCCTGGACCAGATAGCGTCACAGGTGAATTTTACCAAACATTTGAAGAAGAATTAACACTTATCCTTCTCAAACTATTCCAAAATATTCAAGAGGTGGGAAAGCTCCCAAGCTCATTTAATGAGGCCAGCATTACCACGATTCCAAAACCAGACAAGAACATTAGAAAAGAAAAAGAAAATTATACACCAATATCCCTTATGAACATAGATGCAAAAATACTCAACCAAATATTAGCAAATTGAATTCGGCAATACATTAAAAAGATCATACACCATGATCAGTGGGATTTATTCCTGGGATGCAAGGTTGGTTCAACATCTGCCAATCAATTAATATGATATACCACATAAAGAAAATAAAAGATAAAAATCATATGATCATATCAATAGATGCTGAAAATGTGTGATACAAAATCCAGCATCCATTTATGATAAAAACTCTCGGCAAAGGAGGAATACAGGGAACATACCTCAACATAATAAACACCATATATGACAAACCCACAGCTAATTTCACACTCAGTGGCGAAACACTAATTGTCCTCCTTAAGATCAGGAAGAAAACAAGAATGCCCATTTTCACCACTTTTATTCAACACAGTATTGGAAGTCCTAGCCACAGCAGTCAAGACAAGAAGAAGCAATAAAAGGCATCCAAATAGGAAAGGAAGAAGTAAAACTGTCATTATTTGCAGATGACATGATACTACATACAGAGAACCCTAAAGAATCCACTAAAAACTATTAAAACTGATAACTGAATTCAGTAAATTAGCAGGATAAAAAATTATTATTTAGAAATCAGTTGCATTTTTATACACCAATAATGAACAGTCAGAAGAGAATTTTTTAAAAATACCATTTACAATTGCATCCAAAAAAATACCTAGCAAAAAGTTTAATCAAGGTGGTAAAACCACCTGTAGTCAGAAAACTGTAAGATGCTGAAGAAAGAAATTGAAGGTATAAGTAAGTGGAAGCATATCTCATGCTCATAGGTAGAATTAACATTGTTAAAATGTCCATACTACCCAAAGCAATCTACTGTTTCAATGCAATTCCTATCAAAATACCAATGGCATTTTTCACGAACAAATAATCCTAAAATTTATATGGAACCACAAAAGACCCTGAATAGCCACAGCAATCTTGAGACAAAAGAACAAAACTGGAGGTATCACCCTACCTGATATCAAACTACACTGCAAGTCTATAGTAATCAAAACAGCATGGAACTGGCATAAAACAGACACATAAATCAATGAAACAGAAGAGAGAGACCCAAAATAAACCTATGCCTATATGGTCATCTTTTTTTTCTTTTTTTTAAGATTTTATTGGGGAAGGGGAACAGGACTTTACTGGGGAACAGTGTGTACTTCCAGGCCTGTTTTCCAAATCAAGTTGTTGTCCTTTCAATCTTAGTTGTGGAGGGTGCCGTTCAGCTTCAAGTTGTTGTCCTTTCAGTCTTAGTTGTGGAGGGCGCAGCTCAGCTCCAGGTCCAGTTGCCGTTGCTAGTTGCAGGGGGCACAGCCCACCATCCCTTGCAGGAGTTGAACCGGCAACCTTGTGGTTGAGAGGACTCACTCCACCCAACTGAGCCATCCGGGAGCTCAGCGGCAGCTCAGCTCAAGGTGCCGTGTTCAATCTTAGTTGCAGGGGGCGCTGCCCACCATCCCTTGCGGGACTCGAGGAATTGAACTGGCAACCTTGTGGTTGAGAGCCCACTGGCCCCTGTGGGAACCGAACCAGCAGCCTTCGGAGTTAGGAGCATGGAGCTCTAACCGCCTGAGCCACCGGGCCGGCCTGGTCATTTAATCTATGACAAAGGAGGCAAAAATATACAGTGGGGTAAAAATAGTCTATTCCATAAATAATGTTGGGAAACTGGACAGACACATGCAAAATAAATAAATAAATAAAACTGGACCAACTTTTTACACCATATATAAGAATAAACTCAAAGTGGATTAAAGATTTACATGTAAGACCCAAAACCGTAAAACTCCTAGAAGAAAACATAAAAAGTAAACCCTCTGACATGGCGCTTATTAATATTTTTTCTAATATACCTCCTCAGGCAAGTGAAACGAATGAAAAAAATAATCAAAGGGGTCTACATCAAACTAAAATGTTTTTGCACAGCAAAAGAAATCATCAACAGAACAAAAAGACAGTCTGTTGAATGGGAGAAGATATTTGCCAATGATACATCTGATAAGGGGTTAATATTAAAAATTTATAAAGAACTCAAAGAATCCAACACCAAAATAACAAACAATCCAATTAAAAAATGGGCAGAGGATCTGAAGAGACATTTCTCCAAAGAGGACATACAGATGACCAACAGACATATGAAAAGATTCTCAACGTTACTAATTATCAGAGAAATGCAAATTAAAAGCACAATGAGATGCCATCTCACACCTGCCCGAATGGCTATCATCAATAAATCAATAAACAACAAGTATTGGCAAGAATACAGAGAGGGAAGGCCGGATGGCTCAGTTGGTTAGAGTGTGGCACTCTTAACAACAAGGTTACCAGTTCGATCCCCACATGGGCCACTGTGAGCTGCATCCTCCACAACTAGATTTAAGACAATGACTCAAGCTGAGTTGCTGCTGAGCTGCTGGTGGGCGGCCAGATGGCTCAGTTGGTTAGAGCGCATGCTCTAAACAACAAGATTGCCAGTTGACTCAGCATGGAATGGAGGGCTGCGCCCCCCACAACTAGATTGAAAAAAGAATGGTGACCGAACTTGGGGCTGAGCTGAGCTCTCCACAGCTAAGATTGAGGGACAGCGACTTGACTTGGAGCTTATGGGTCCTGGGAAGAACACACTGTTCCCCAATAATCTCCTGGAAGTACACACTGTTACCCTTTCCCAATAAAAATCTTAAAAAAAAAAAAAGAATGCGGAGAAAAGGGAACTCTTGTGCACTGTTTTTGGGATTGCAAATTGGCTGCACTATGGAAAATATTTGGAGTTTCCTTAAGAAATTAAAAATAGAACTACCTTATGACCCAGCAATTCCACTTTTGGGTATTTATCTGAAAAAATCCAAAACACTAATTTGAAAAGATATATGTGCCCCCATGTTCACTGCAGCACTATTTACAGTCGCTAAGATATGGAAGCAACCCAAGTGCCCCTCAATAGATGAATGGATAAAGAAAAAGTGGTACATACGAGTATATATAATGGAATATTACTTGGGCATAAAAAAGAATGAAATCTTACCATTTGCGACAACATAGATGGACCTGGAGGATATTATGCTAAGTGAAATAAGTCAGACAGAGAAAGACAAATACCATATGATCTCACTTATATGTGGAATGTAAAGAACAAAATAAAAAACAAACAAAACAGAAACAGACTCAGAGAGACAGAGAACAAACTGATGGTGGCCAGATGAAAGGAGGGTTTGAGAGCTGGGTGAAAAAGTTGAAGGGATTAAGAAGTACAAATTGGTAGTTGCAAAATAGTCACAGGGATGTGAAGTACAGCATAGGGAATATATAGAGTCAATGATATTGTAATAACAATGTATAGTGCCGGGTGGGTACTAGACTAATTGGGGAGATCACTTTGTAAATTATATAAATATCTAGCCACTAGGCTGTACACCTGAAACTAATACAAAATAATATTGACTGTCAAGTGTGACTGAAAAAAATAAATAACTTAAGAAAAGAAATTCACACTGAGACACATCATAGTGAAAGAGGAAATACACAGAAGATCTTAAAAACATCCAGAGGGGGAAAAACAACTCACCTATTGCAATTGAGCTAAGGCCTGACTTTTAAACATCAGCAAAAGGAACAAGAAGGCAGTGAACCTGTCAACCTAGAATCATATACTAAGTTTATATATTTTTCAAGAATGAGGGTGAACTGATGACATATTTACACAAAGAGAATTTGCCACCAAATAACCTAAATACCCTCTGAAAGAATACTGATAAATAACTTTTGTTATACAATTGAATATTATACAGCAATAAAAATGAATGAACTACAGTTGTATGAATACACATTTCAAAAAAAATTATTTTGGTTGGAAAATAGAATAATACATATGGTATGACGATATGTACAATGTTTAAAATCAGGAACAGCTAAAAAATATATTGTTGCAAAATTCTAACACTGTACATACCAGAGAGTAAAGCAAGGGAGTGAGTACCACAAAGTTCAAAATGGTGATAACCACTGGACAAGGGGGTGTGATTAGGGACAACACAGAAGGCTTAAAAATGTACCAGTGATCTATTTCTTAAGAGTTCTTAAGATGCAGGTTTGTTTAAATCGTACTTATAATTTATATATACTCTTTTGTATGTATATTTATAATGAAAACAAACCGGCAACAATAATACAAAGCTCCTGGAGGAACTCCTTGTATGTAACATTTATTAACCATTGGGATTTGAGTCTGACTGTTTGGGCAAGAGCATGCTGGGAACCTTATAAATGCTTCCATGTTTCCCCCAAAGTAAGAGCTAGCTGGACAATCAGCTCTAATGCCGCTTTTGGAGCAAAACTTAATATAAGATCTGGTATTATATTATATTACATTAAAGACCCAGTCTTATATTATAGTAAAATAAGACCGGGTATTACATTACATTACATTACATTACACTATATTATATTATATAAATATATATATATAAATTTATATATACAATATATAAATTATAATAAAATATAATATATATTATAATATATAATATATATAATATAATATAATATAGTAAAATAAGACTGGGTCTTATTTACTTTATAGTAAAATCGGACTGGGTCTTACATTAATTTTTGCTCCAAAAGAGCATTAGAGCTGATTGTCTGGCTAGGTCTTATTTTTGGGGAAACACGGTATTCAAGTTTTTGCTGTTGAGCCATTCAATGTTTTGAGAGAACTTCTAATTTTTCCTCTGGAGATATATGACTGTTTAAGGAGCATTCTGTGCATGGGGTGAGATGCGGTCGAGGCGAGTTTTCTTTTCCCTATACTTTGAATTAATTATCCTAGTTTTATTCCAGTATCACCCTCTTGTCCTATGTTGTTATCTGGCATTTCTGGGTTCTAAGCCTCGCAGGTATTCTTCAGGGAAGGTGAGCTTTTTCTTTGTCTTGAAATAATTGGACAGTATAGATGGAATAAACTTGTTCAAGTATGAAACAATGCAAAAAATATGTATCCAGCCACTAATAAGTAGGTATTTGCGTTGTCTGAATTAGCTGATGGCAAGTCATACCTGTGTGGAGAGCTGAAAAATGTATTCCTGCCTAACACCTTATACATCCCAGGTTCACAGTCTGACCCCTGCTGAGTGGCAGACTACATGCTGGGGCAGTGAATTAATACAAAAGAATCAGATCACCCTTCCAACCATATTCCTCTAATCACATAGCCTTTAAAAACTGTCATATGTATAAAGCTGAAACTTGTGTTTTCTGTCACTCTAACCACCTTGTGAACTAGACACTTGTCATCATTCATTTATATGATAAAAGCTATTTATGAATCAATTGCTGCATTTTTCTATGCCTCTACAATCGCAGGTGCAATAAATTTCATGCATGAACATGGATTTACTTTCAAAATTATAAATGAGAGAGAAGAGGCAATAATTTAATAAACTCCACAATGCATGTGTCAAACCAATCTGGCTTTTACAAATGAAGTCAGATGGCTTTTGTTGCCACCTAGAGCAATAGCAATCACATGGAAAATTTAAGACCTTTAGTCTAATAAATTTAGAACACTTCATTATATATCTAGCACTCTAGAATAGAAGACGTGTTTTAGGGATGTTTATGAAGTCTAAGAGTGTAAAGTGAGGGCTTTCATTTTCAGATCTACCCGTGATTCATGGTGAGAACTGGAAGAAGTCACTTTCATGGGAGTAATTTAAGTCTTTATTTATATTTGCAGGGCATGATACCTTGAAAGGAGAATCTAGATGTGGAATACATTAAACACGGATGGATTCTCAAAGGCCATGAGTAACAGGGAATGTATTTCCTCCTTGAAAAAAAGGTGACACAACTGCCAAACTCTTCTGACAAGTGCATCCAACCAGGGTATAGATTGTTTAATATTTTCAAGTTTGGGCTGCTGTTTTTAAAATATATAAATGTTAGAGTGCTACAGGGTGTTTGGAAAAGTACGAACAAAGTGTCCACAGTCCCATAAAATGACCTAACTATTATTACAATCTCTGTTGATCCTTTCCTAGTTTTCATTTTTATACATATTTTATAAATCTCTACTCACATGGTACTGTTGACTGGACGAAATAATTCTCGAGATAATCCACCAAAAGAGGGTTCATTTGGGAAAGAAAAAGAAATAAAACCACCACAGCCGTGTAAGGACACACACCTCCGGCCGCCCTTGTGCAAAAAGTGACCTCTTCCCAAGATGGCCCCCTATATAAATAAATCCTTCTCCTGGAAGTTTGAATAATAAAGTTTTAACAGGAAGTCAGGACTAGAGAGTAACAGGGAGCCCAGCTCCGCCCATAGACCTCCTAGTAGTTCTATGCTTAGTCATCTTAAGATGCCAGTACACTTTTATCAGTATGCACAATTTTGTGCGATGCCTTGTTCAATTCTAACAAACATTCCAAGTTTCTTATCTTTGTAATTAAAATTTATAATTTTAATAGCTGCATAATATTTAATCAAGTTATTGTACCATAGATGAACTGTTCCTCTGTATATGGACATTTGCATGGTTACCCATTCTTGACCCATTTTGAGATCCCTGTGTTTCTGTTAGAATAGCAGACCGAGCACCAAAATACAACTAGAGTCTTGAGTACTACACAATACACATATCCACATAATTTCATGTTTCTATTCAATACCTAATTATCACACTAGGCACATTTTATGTTTGTTACCAGCCAAAAAAAACAATACTTCCTTTTGCTTCAATAGTTTTCAGCCACCTTAAAGACAAGGTTCCGCTAAGATCTTTCATACTACAATGCAACTATAAGGACCTCTTGTAACTGTTTCTCTGGACCTTCATGTGGCAGGAAATGTATTAATAGCCGTTCTTGCCCTCAAAGAGATAACATTCTATTGGAAGGTTAGCAAAGGTGGGTGAAAAGGAATGGTGCTAAGCCAGGAAGGGAGCATCAAGGAAAGAATGCACATCAGTAGCAAATGTTCCAGAGAGGTCACCTAAGAGGAAAACCAGAGGGTCCCAGTCAGTGAATGGATATTTATTGAATGCTTACTATGTGCCATGCACAGTTTAGGGGCTGAGTATATTGTAGCTAAGTCCTTTCCCGCAAGGAACTTACATTCTAATGGGGGGAAAAAGGAAATGAATATGTAAACAAAGACATAAAAATGACTTAAGGTACTAAGGGCTATGAAGAAAATAAATTGAGGATTTCTTGAGATTTAACTCAGGGGTTCAGGAAAGGTCTCTTTAAGAAGATATCATTTGTTTTGAGAGCTGAAAGACGTCAAAGGGAACTTTGGATTTGATAATTAGGAGGTCCTTAGTGATTTTTCAAAGTGCAGTTTCAGGTGGGTGGTAAGGTTAGAAGTCAGGAAGCAGTAGGGGACTTGTGGTTCAATGGGTGCGAAGTTTTACTCATGATTATGCTAGATTAATAAATTCTAAAACTCTGCCCTACGACATAGTGATCACACTTAACAATACAGGATTTTGTACTTAAAATTTTGTTAAGAGGGTAGATCTCATGTTAAATGTTCTTACTACAAACAAACAAAGAAAAGCAAGGGAACTAAGGAAACTTATGGAGGTAATGGATAGGTTTATTGCCTTTATTGTGCCGACGGTATCATGAGCGCATGCATATGTCTAAACCAATCAAATTGTACACTTTAAGTATGTGCAGCTCTTTGTATATCAATTATGCCTTAAGAAAGCTTTAATAAAAGAAAGTGACTGGCAAGTAAGTCAAAACAAAAACAGAAAGCTTCACCCTCTAAGCTTAACTGTAAAAGGGAGGAGAAAGATGGTAAGAAGCTAGAAGGGAAGGCAGAGTCAAAAGATGTTTATGGTTGCTCATGCTTCTTCCCTTAAAACTTTTTATTTAATATGGAACTTGTTTATAAACCTAGTTAAATAGCCAGTAGAAAGGCAGATGTTGAAAATACAGAAGGAAAATAACCAGTAAAGTCCATTGTCAAGCCCCGAGAGAATGGTTTACTCATTAAAAATGTGCGGAGTATTTTTATTTTATTTCTGTTCTTGTATTGTTTTTAATGTGACAAGCACACTAAATGGGAGTGACTGCCCACTGACTCATTTTGCAGGATGACCCCTGCTCATATATTAGGTTGACTTGCAGCCAGGATGGGTGGAGGGAAAAAAAGTGCTGAACATACCACTTCAATATGGTAATTCAGTGAGGAGAGGCACGCTCCCCATTTGGAGACACAAGAAAATATTATTTCCGTGAAATTCTTCTTAAAATAGAGATGCCAAATTTAGGAAGAGTTCTTAAGAAGTCTAAACTGAATTTGCTACATAGAACAAATTACAAGTAACATGTAATTTTACATTTTTCCAATCTCATATTCTTTTGACAGAAAAAAAAAATGAAATCTTCTGCTACATGTAACTTTTTCCCTTTTACATCATTTTTATGGTGATAGTTTTATGAAAAAATTTTCTTAAAAATTAAATAAGACATTATGACATGATGGTCACTCTCCATTTGGCTTCTCATTTGTTGGATCGCAAACTAAAAGTTAATTAGAAAAGACTATGCCTTAGCTATTAATTTTCTCAGAGGTTAAACAAAATTTTCCTGTGGTGGTTTATGACATTATGAATGAATACTTTCCAGGTAGGGTAGTTCCTGGCTATTAAACATCAGTGGGGTTTTGGCCAACTTCACCTCAATCTCTCAAACTCCCTGCCAATCATTTAACATTTGTGGACTATGTGTCCCCATACAAATGCTTTGGTAGGAATCTTCACAATGCAAATTCTGATTAGATGAATACAGGCATCAAATTTTTGAGAAAGTGAAATCATATTTATAGTTCTGAGCACATTAGGTTAAATCAGCATCTCTCAATTTTGGTATTATTGACATTTGGGGCAGGATGATTCTTTGTCGTGGGGAGGCTGTCCTTTGTATTACAGGATGGTTAGCAATACTCCTGGCCTCTAGGCATTAGAAACCAGCAGCATCCGTCTTGCTGCTGTCATGACTACCAATAATGTCTCCAGACATTGCGAAATGTCTTGGAGATGGCAAAATCTTCCCCAGTGAGAACCACTGAGTCAAAGGCAGTCATTAATTCTCTAGGAGAGATAGTTCTAAGGACATTAAAAAGGTAGTACAAAATTTGCTGTATTAGAAGTGCACATAAACAATTCATATTTACCAACTAAAATGTATAGAATATATAATGAATAAATTCTTGTTTTTCTTGGATAATGGATGTGCTTAGTCAATTTCACAGGAGACGAAAAACACTTAACTCCTACCGTGTCATTATAGAAAAGATTCATTAAATTCTCTTCAAAATGGACATTTTAATAAAAAAAAACATTTACAAAATATGAGCTTAAGAGTCATACGGAATTGAGGAAGTCACATCAGATCTACTCCGCAATATATAAGCACTGTGGCTTAATTTCCATCTATAATAACATTATCCAATGATTCAGTCAAGCCCTGAGCATGGCTACCCTCCAAGGCCCACAGATCCGAAAACACTGTTTCACACCGTTAAGCATCAGACCATTTCTCCATCAATATCACCACAAGTCTGTGGTGAAATCAGCAAGCTAAGTAGCCTTAAACAATACACAGACAGCATGTCACTAGACTCTAAAGGAGTCAGGAAAGGAGTAATATACATCGCTGCCCTATTACTCTAAGAATGATTAACCTATTACTAATTGTCAAGGGTCGGGGAGCACATATGGTCTTGCCAGATGAATAAAGAAATCTAGCTACATATCCCCAGTACTCATTATACATTCTTCCCAAAGAGGAGGTCTAATTAGCCTAACAACATAAGGGTTTTCAAATGGCTGTTTTAAACAAGAAAAGAGAGCTGTCAGGACTCAGTACAGTGAAGACCGTGCAACCTACAAAGAGACTTATAATCACCTCATTTTCTGTGAGCTATTCCTGCCAGACAGTCACTGTGGCTGGCTTCATCCCTCGTGACTAACATCGTGCCCCCACCAGACTTGTCAGCTGTATGAGAAACAGTGAAATATCGAACACCAGGCCCACGGAGCTGCAGGGGGCTGTCATACACATGCAGGAAGCTGGGGATCTGTGTGGACCTGTCAAAATCGATGCTTCCCAAAAAAAGGTTTGTTACTCATCTGCACAAAGAAACCAACCAGAAACCAGAAACTTAGCCTTGAACTACTAATG
This sequence comes from Rhinolophus ferrumequinum, assembly GCF_004115265.2. Lineage (NCBI taxonomy): Eukaryota > Metazoa > Chordata > Mammalia > Chiroptera > Rhinolophidae > Rhinolophus > Rhinolophus ferrumequinum. The sequence continues at coordinate 14,782,181 of NC_046284.1, forward strand.
CAGTAGTTAAATGCAGTAGTGCTAATGCAGTTAAAATGCTGGCCCGGACACACAAAATTCAAAGTGCCAAATCTGTATAAAATACAAGCCTAGGTCTCCAGTGGTTTTCAAATGCAGTAACGCTTGGCTTCTGGGATAGGTTCCAGCAAATAGGGGCTGTTGCTAAGCTTTGGTGCATGTTGGGTACAATGCACAATGTTGAAGCTTCACCTCAGGGAACAGGGACACTTACTTATCCCCTTCTTCCATGGCCCTCGGGTGTCCCTCTTCTGGGCTCTCTAGCACCCTAAGCACATTCTCCTATCAAAGATCTTAACACCATAATTTTAATTGTTTATTTATTCACTTGACTGTGGGTTCTACGAGGGCTGAGATGTTGTCTTCTTTTTTTACACCTAGCATAGGATCTGATACCTAGTCGGCAGTCATTAAGTGATGGTTGAACTATGTAACTGAGTGGTGCTTTTATGTCTGAGTCCCCTGGCACATGTGAGACTTTCTGTTTTACACATCTTATTTTGTATCTCAGTTCACAGACTCAGGGGAACAAGAAATGTAATGTTTAGTATTTTCAACAACTCACCTCTTAAGTATCATTCTGCTAAAGTGTCAGAAGCCAAGTCAGAGATTTCTGCACTTTCCCAGGGCTTAGTGTCAAGGTTTCTATGTTTGTATACATGTGTTTGTGTGTGAGGGTATCTTACTAATCAGTTTTCTGGCACGTTCTGAGGCAGCCAACACCATGTCTCTCCATTGCAACAGAGACAACCCTAGTGCCCATCTTCATGGCTCTATCATTCCAAGGAGCTCTTTTTTCCATTTCTGGGGCACAATGAAGTCATGCCACCACTCCGGGGCTCTGAAAAAACTCCCTGAGGTGTGTAAAGCGTTGCTTTTCTGGAGTCTTGCCATTTCCACAAGCTATACCAAGAAAATGGAGGATAGCCATGACCCCCTACACCACTCTTGACTTGTCTCTTCCCCTAGGCTGACAATTTTTCTGGTCTTGAGAACACAAAAGCTTTACATTGACTCATGAAGGATCTTTTGAAATCTTTTGACTATGCCCTGGCTTTTTTTCTTTCCCCCAACATGGAGAAAACCCTTCTTCTGTCTCCTGCTTTCTGCTCTGACATTCCTTCATTGAGACATAGGCATAGAAACATCTAGCTCAATAAATGGGTGGGAAGGGCTGAGGTAGACCTTTTCCAAGCTCACCTCTTTGAGGTTTAAGTCCCTACCTACTTCCAAGAAAAATGTTCTCGTTTCCCTAGCTCAGCAGTTCTCAATTGGAGACAATTTCGCACCTCTCCCCAGAGTATGTCTTGCCACATCTGGAGACACTTATGGTTGTTGCAACTGAGTTGGGAAGGAGAGTAGTTGGTGCTATTTACATCTTGTGAGTACAGACCAGAAATGCTGCTAAATACCTTCAATTACACAAGCCATCCCCCCACAACAAAGAATTATCTGCCACAAAATATCAATAGTGACAAAGGTAAAAAACCCTATAGCTCACTCATTCATGTTACCCAAAGAGATTTTGAATCTTTTCAGCTATAAAATTATATATCTTTTGGCAAATGAGCAGCTGCTTCTCACCATTAATAGATAAGTAAGGGAAAGGGTAAGGAAATTATTATGAAGAGCTCATTCTGTGCCCAGCACTATGCTTCATACTTTACATTTACACTGATATTAGGTTGGTGCAAAAGTAACTGAGGTTTAAAAGGTTAAAAATAATTGCAAAAATTGCAATTACTTTTGCACCAACCTAATACATTTAATCTTTGTTAAAAAAAATACTATCAGGTAGTTACTAGGGTTATCGCCATTATACAGAGTTAAAAAAAAAAACAACACCTGAGTTTTAGAAAAAGTGAACAATTGATCCAGATTATGGCATCTAAAGGTGGCAGAGCTAAAACTTACCATCAGACTGTATGACTCCAGAGCTGATGCCATTCCAGGCTCAACAAGGAGATCTCTTAAAACATGGATCGCTTTTTCCAACTTTATTGAGATATAATTGACATGAAACATTGTGCAAGTTTAAGGTGTGCAATGCATTGATTTGATACACTTACATATAGCAAAATAATTATTACCATGACGTTAGCTAAGAGCATCTTCACCTCACACAATTCTCATTTCTCTTGTGATTAAACTATTTAAGATCTACTCTCTTAGCAACTTTCAAGTGTATAATACAGTACTGTTAACTGTACTCACCATTCTGTACATTGGATCCCCAGAACTTATTCACCTCATAACTGGAAGTTTGTACCCTTTGACCAACATTTCCTAATTTCCCTCACGAACCACGCCCTGGTAACCACCACTCTACTCTCTGTTTCTAGGAGTTTGGCTTTTTTAGATTCTACATACTCATACAACAGAGATCATACAGTATTTGTCTTTCTCTGTCTGACTTATGTCACTTAGCATAATGCCCTCAAGTTCCATCCATGTTGTCACAAATGGCAGGATTTCCTTATTTTTCATGGCTAAATAACAGTATATATCTATATTTGTGTATTTTCTTTATCTATTTATCCATCAATGGACACTTAGATTGCTTCCATATCTTGGCATGTAGATACGTCTTTGAGATCCTGTTTTTGTTACCTTTGGAATATATACCCAAACGTGGCATTGCTGAATCATATGACAGTTCTATTTTTATTTTTAATTTTGTGAGGAACCTCCCTACTCTTTTCCATAGTGGCTGTGCCAACCTACATTCCCACCAGCAGCGCACAGTGTTACTTTGCCTTCAAGCATTTTCTTTTACAGAGATTTTTGCTTTATTCTAATGGAATGTCAAGCATGGAAGTTTGCCAATCAATAAGGGATACCGTATAACTTTCTTTTCCTGAAAAATCTTCAATAATAGATAATAATGAATAAGCTGTGAGGCTTTCCAGGAAAGCAAGCAGAAACAGTGCAAGCTTGAAGAACTCATGCCATAATTGATCAAAACGAACAGAAATAATTCACCAGTGCTTAAACTCGGACAAAACTGGAGTCTCATTCAACATACTTCTAGAAGTATGATTCTGATACAAACTAATTTGGCTCAGGTTGAAAGAAGACTCAAGAAATCAATATGACCCCTGTCACCACCTTTGTCCAGAACTCTCAGTTTGGAGAGACAAGAAAATTAATTTGATCAGACCTTAACGATGTAGAACGTACTGTGGGGAGCCCATATCTCCATTGCAAATAACCAGCCCTGCAAAGTTACATGGTGAAAGAGACACAAAGCACTACGTCTATGTGACTGCCTATCTACCCGCCTACCCATCTCTAGTTCCTCTTCCTTCCAGCTAGGTATAACCTCAGAGAGAAATAAAAGTAATTTCCTGAGAACTAGAGCCACAAACAGTTCTCTGGACAGGTGAAACACATAGGATCATATAAAACAAAAGCCCCAACAACCTTGCACTTTTCTCCTGGAAATGAACTCCTTGCTTTGACAGGGAATGTAAAGAAACATGAAGGGTACTCTCCACCAACAGATAAGTAAGGGTATGCCTCCTCTCCGTGGAGCAACTTACCACAGTACAGGCATGCCAACGAAATCAGAGAAACTAGCAACCCAGGAGAAAAAACAAAACAGCAGCTGCACACAGTCCTGGGTACCTCTTCGTTGTCCTCCATGCCACCCTCTTTTCCCCCACAGAGCTGCTGACTGACTGAAGAAAGAGTAGAAACAATAAACCCAAAGCTGTTCAGGGCACGTTCCAAGGCACTGGTGCATAAATGGAAATGCAGGGACCAGTTTTAGAAGGGGGGCTGAAAGAACAGATTGAGAAGCTCCCAACTTAAGACTCATTCAGTGGGTCTAGAATGACATTCTCTTTTGCATAGCTATATTTGAGAACCACTCTTCAAAGTGGAGAGAGCAGGTGAAGCCACAGTTGTCATGTCAACCAGCAGAGATATCAAGGATAATATAGTCACACTCTGTGGGGAGGAGGCAATAAACGATCCCAATTCAAAATAAATAAGGAAAAAAGCAAGTAATAACAACATGGGACCTATGTGTAAATTGCTTTAAAATGGAGGAGAGGGAGAACAGGAATACAGCAAAGACAGCTAAATGGCGTTTTCTGCCAGCTTCTATAACAGTAGATGAAGAAATAAGGAGATTATAGAGGATGTGTAACAAGTGGATAAAATGAAAGGTAACTCTAAAATCAATCAGAAGCAGTAAGAAACAATATCATGCCTGTGAAAAAAAACTGAGTCAGGAATCTCAACTGTAGGCTTGGGAAACCCAGGGAATAACAGACAACAGATGAGCGTGATACACAGCATAATATTAAAACACCACCACCAACAAGATCACTGGTTTAGAATTCAGTTTACCAACTCTGGCAATGGCCTGAGATTGGGAAGAAGTAGAAGTACAATAATGTCTTCACTTTAGCATACTATAATTTTGGCATTTTTAGAATTCAGCTTATTAAGTATGAAAATGAACTGAGATTGGGAAGAAGTTCAATAATTTCTTCACTTTAGCATATGATAATTTTGGCCTTTAGAATCAATCAAAACAATCTTGAAGGTAGCTTTAACAAGAAGTCGTTTTGTGGCCCTAGCCCAATGATTGACTTCTCTCAACCTCAGCTTTTTCATTTGCAAATTGAGAATGAGACGTGTGCCTGTCTCACAAGGTTATTGTGAGGGTTAAGTGAGATGATGCATGCAAATTCCCAAACAATTCCAAAGCAAAATCTCAATAGACGTCAGCTATGGCTATTAATATTTCATAGAGAATTCAAAGAAACTCTTGTGTATCCATAAGTGATACTTGAGATTCTAAATTGAATGTGCTGTTTTAAACGCATAAAACTAAAACCTGGCAGAATTAAAAATTAGTTGACACATTTGCTCTTGATCGGATGCGAAACAAATGGAACATAAAGGGCTAAATAAAATCAGAAAAACATGAAGAGAGATTATGAGTGGGAACAAATATGTAAGTCCAACCACCCCCCTCTTTTAATGAGAAAGACTCGTAGTTAGGCAAATGAATAATAACCAATAGTATTCTACTGATACAGCTAAACACAAAATTTCTAAAGGAAAGTGACTCAGAAAGGCTGAAAGTGAAAATCTTCAGCAAAAGCATACCAGATAGTATAAACATAAATGGGAACAGATAATCATTCCTTTAGTGGGCAAGATCTGGAAATGGCTCATTTCTACTCACAAGTCAGTCACGTGGCCATGCTGAGTTGCAAAGAAGGCTGGGGAACATAGTCTGCGAATCCATGCAACCAGATCCATTTCAAGAGTTCTAGTAGTAAAGAAAGAAGGGATTGTTAGATATCTAGGAATCCCTTACACAGCAATACGGTCGTTAGGTCAGGAACAAAGCAAGCATGTTTGTCAGAACACTACTTCACATTTTTGTGGAAGCTCTGGACAATACAAGTCAGTTAGGGAACAGAATAAGAAGCGCAGGTATCAGAAAGGAAAAGGCAAAATCATCATTATTTGTGCATAATATAAAATTTGTACATCGTATTTGTACATCATATAACATATTATCTACATTACTGGAGTACTTCAACAGAATCAACTGAAGATATATTAGAATCAATAAGAGAGAAGAATAAAATGGAAACATATTTTCTTAATAATTTCTTTTAATTAAACAATAGCTACTTAGGGAGCATATTGAGAAAAAGTCACATTTACACAAGAAACAGCAGCAACATCAACAGCGATGCATCAACAATACTAAATTCAGTAATTAGAAATAAACCTAATATGCTGTACATTACATCCCACGAGTATTTATTTTAAAACTGAAAATCTGTATCTTTTCAACATCTTCACCCATGTCACCCATCCCACACCCCCTGCCTCTGACAACCACCAATCTGTTCTCTGTGACTATAGTTAATAATACTGTATTGCATATTTGAAAGCTCCTAAGACAGTAGATCTTACAAGTTCTTATCACAAGAAAAAAAATTTTGTTTTATATCACACATATATCCACATATATATGTGTGATATGTTTTATAGCCACATATCAGTGAAGTCATATGGTTCTTGACTTTTTTCTGACTTATTTCACTTAGCATAATAATCTCAAGATCCATCCATGTTGTCGCAAATGGCACTATTTCATCTTTTCTTATGGCAGAATAGTACTCCATTGTGTATATATACCACATCTTCTTTATCCATTCATCTATTGAAGGACGCTTTGGTTGTTTCGATGTCTTAGTCACTGTAAATAAAGCTGCAATGAACATGAAAACAACACAGGAACAAGATAAATAAAGAAACAAAAACTCATAGACACAGACAATAGTTTAGTGGTTACCAGAGGGTAAGAGGGATGGGGGGTGAAAGATGAGGGTAAGGGGGATCCAATATATGGGGATGGAAGGAGAACTGACTCTGGGTGGTGAACACACAATGTGATATGTAGAGGATGTATTACAGAATTGTACACCTGAAATCTATGTAACTTAACTAACCATTGTCACCCCAATAAACTTTAATTTAAAAAAACGAAAATAAATTTGCAGCTAGGCATGGTGATGGATGTTAATTAGACTTAGTGTGATCATTTTGCAACGTAAACAAATAACAAATCATTCTGCTATACATCTGAAACTAATATAATGTTATATGTAAATTGTATCTCAATTAAAAAATTAACCTATTGTGAACTGAACAAGAACAACATAAAGCAGTGATTATAGAAGTCTCTATAGTGAAGCCAAAGGGATATTTTAAAAGTACAACAGAATTCACCTGTGTTGCTTAAAACTCTCTGCCTGCTGCAACTACAAAGAAATCAAGTTTCTTTCCATGGCCTAGGCCACTCTGACCTCATGTCTGATAACTTCTTCCTTTGCTTCGACTTGCCTCCTCTAGGCAAAAATTCAACCACATCAGCCTGCTGTTTGTCTCTGGACACATTAAGCTACTTCTTGCTTTGGGGTACTTATATGAGCTATTTCCTCTTCCTGGAAGGCTCTTCCCTCAGATTCTCTCATGGAAGGCTACGTTTTTTCAAATCGTGTTCTATGTAAAGAGCCAAGAAGCATTTCTGACCATGCTTTGTCAACAATAGCCACTTTCTCCCACCCAAGTCATTGTTTATTACACTGTTACATGACAGTGTCAAATGGAAAAAGCAAAGTTACAACACATCACGTATAGTATAAGTAGACTGTTCTCAAGAGTATATTGAATATCATTTTAAAACATGTTAGATAATGATTAGACGTGAGAGATGTGAGGTGTGTGAAATGGGTGAAGGTGGTCAAAAGATTCAAATTTCCAGTTATAAAATAAATAAGTCATGGGGATAAAATATCCACATATTAGGCTAATTTCTATATATTTTGCAATTATATTGGTGTATAATATTGCCTATTTATGTTATCATACATGAAAATATATTAATCGTACAGTATATTGGTATATTTACACCAGCATATTAGATAATGGAACATTTCCCATTATATGATACATACACAGTATATTCAAGAAAACAGTTGCTCGATGAGGTTTTCAAATAGTTGTTCCTTTATATTTTGCTCTGTTGTCTGATTTCTGATAGATGATAGATAGATACATAGATAGATAGACACACTAAGGAGAAAAAAGTTGAATTAGCAAGGATACAAGTGCAGAAAATCCTTTCTCAAACTGGCTTACACAAAAAGAAACTTTTTAAGTTTACTTTCCCAAAATATCTGAAAACAGTGTTGTCTTCAGTCATGTGGTTCATCAATCAAAGGAAATTTATTAAGTACATAATTATGCGCCTTTTAGTTTCTGAGGGTATAATAGTAAGAAGGACAGTGTCCCTGCCCTCAATTATCTTATATTCTGGAGACGACAGAGAGAAAATAAATATACGAAAAAAATAGGTTAAATTTGGATACATTTCAGGTTCTAATAAGCGCTATGAAGAAGCTAAATTAAGGAAATGCGGTAGAGAGTGACAACAGAGGTTTGCTTTGGTTTGGAAAGAGGTTTGCTTTGGTTTGGTCTGGAAAGTCCTTTTAGAAGAAGGTATCACTTCAGTTGAGGTTTGAGTGACAAGACAGCTCTGTATGACATAAGGGAGATCCAAGGAGAATAAACAAAAAGGACAAAGAACCTTGGACAGAAAGTATGGTTGGAGTGAAGTGAATCAGGCAGGAATCAAATAGAGATGAGGTAGGAGAGAAAAGTACGGCCGGATTCTGAAAATCCTTGGGGGTGGGGATGAGGAAGGAGAGGAGAATCAGGTTCAGGTTTTGTCCCCCTAGTCTAAGTACCTCCAAGGCCTCGTGGAGAATTGGGGTGGGAGGGGTAGATTCTGTCCCACATGAATACCCCTAGGTTTTCAGAGAATATCTCACATGGTACTCCTTTATTCTCTAACTTCCTTGTATGTATTCGATTCACTTTGTTTTTTTCTCTTTAACTCCTCACATCAATTCTATGAGATCACTATTATACCTATTCCACAAATAAAGAAACTGTATTAGTTTACTATTGCTGCTGTAACAAATGCCCACAAACTGTGGTAGAAAATCATATAAATGTATTCTCTTACAGTTCTGGAGGTCAGAAATCTGAAATGGGTCCCAGTGGGATAAAATCAAGATGCCAGCAGGACTGTATTCCTTCTGGAGGCTTTAGGGTAGAATCTACTTCCTTGTGTCTGGAGTCTTTTTACATCCCTTGATCCATGGTTCTGAATCACTCTGACAAGTGCTTCCATCTTCATATTTCCATCTCTGATTCTGACCCCCTTGCCTCCCTCTTACAAGGACTTACGATCACATTGGGCCTACCTGGATAATCCAGGATAATTTCCCATGTCAAGATCTTTAACTTAATCACATCTACAAAGTCCCTTTTACCACGTGAGGTAACATAGCCATCATTTCAGGGAATAGGGCATGGACATATTTGGGGAGGGGGACATTATATTGTCTACCACAAAAAGTGACATTTAGCCAATGTCCCACCACTGTGAAGAGCCAGAGCCTTTCCCAGACCCAGGCCTGGTCATTAGTTATTGTTCTTAGTGGAAAATTATAGTAAAGGGCATCCTCAGGGCTGAGACACAAGGCTTTAGAGGCAATCCTGCTTTATCAAGGCACAAATAAATGAGACTGATCTGGCCAGTACATCAGCTGATGTGTCTATAAGCTGAGTGGCAGGAGAGCTTAGTGGTTAAGAAATACAAAAATCAGGAGTCAGATATGAGGTCTGACAACTAAGTTCGCAAACTTGTTGCATCGATGTCGCTAACCTTTTTTGATATCAGAGGCATTATTCATTAAGAATTTGTACCAACTGGACAAACAGGTAACCATGTTTACTACTTGGAAGTGCTGAAAAGGCTGCGTGAAAAAGTTAGACGACCTGAACGTTTCACCAACAATTCATGGCTCTTGCATCACGACAATGAACCAGGTCACATGGCACTGTCTGTGAGGGAGTTTTTAGCCAGTAAACTAATAACTGTATGGGAATGCCCTCCCTACTCCCCTGACATGGCCCCCAATGACTTCTTTCTTTACCCGAAGATAAAAGAAATCTTGAAAGGAAGACATTTTGATGACATTCAGGACATCCAGGGTAATAGGATGACAGCTCTGATGGCCATTCCAGAAAAAGAGTCCCAAAATTGCTTTGAAGGGTGGACTAGGTGCTGGCATCGGTGTATAGCTTCCCAAGGGGAGTACTTTGAAGGTGACCACAGTGATATTCAGCAATGAGGTAGGTAGAACGTTCTCTAGGATTAGTTCGCGAACTTAATTGTCAGACCTCATAAATCTGGTTCTGATTCCCAGCTGTACCATTTACTAGCTGTGGGACCTTAGTCAAATACTTCATCACTTTGGATCTCAGGTTCCTCATCTGTAAAATATTTCACAAGGTAATCAGAAAGGTGTAATGAAATAATGCCATGGCAACATAAATTAGAAGGTACATGACCAAACAACCATGGCTATTATGATTAGGATATTATTTTACTTAGTTTCAAAGTGAAAAATATCAAGTGACTGTTCATTTTTTTTCCTCGAACGTTGTTATAATTGAATGGTTTGCTTTTAATATAAGGCAATCAAAGAGAACATACACAATAAGAATGATCACATTCTTGGACTCTAATTTAGAGACAGAGTTTTCATCTTGGAGCCTAACAAATGCCTCATTAACAAAGGAGTTCTTTATCAGTCCTATTAAGTCATGTCAAAAAAGATTCTACCACAAGATTGTTTTGTGCAACAAAAATATAACAAATAGCTCTCTGTTCCTTGTTCTCACATTACTTATATTACTTCAGATCTGTGACAGAAATGACCCAGCCTATGTAACAACTCACTATTAACTCCAAGCAATGCTAATTAGAAGATATTCAAAAGTATTCTTAGAGGTCAGGATCCTTTTCTGACTTTACTGGTCTCTCTTTTCAATCTCTGTATATACTTGTCTTTGCCTAGAGCTAGAAGAGCAATGATTGAAGCCTCTTTGTTCTCTTTATGGTTGCATTATCAGAAAAAAAAGTTATATTCAGAGAAATATTCAAACACATTTTATGCTTAAAATAGCCAAGAGCAGGAAGACAAAAATCTCTACTCTGTAAATTGCATTAGAACGTCATTTTTCTTTACTAGTATATAGGTCTCAAGAGGTGTATATGAGTATAATATCTGCACAGTTACAATCAGCCACATTCCTCAAGGTAATGGAGAACACACACAGCACACGGGCCAGACTGTCCTTGGGTACTCTCCCATCCAAGTATTAACCAGGGCCAACCCTGCTTAGGTTCCGAGATCAGGAGCGGTCAGGGTGGCATGGCCATAGATGGGTACTCTCTTATTTACCTTTCCTCATTAGTTAGAGTCACTTTCTGGATCTCCTCTGCCACATTGGTGCTAACTGCGTTCTGAAATTGGTTCTACTTAGTAAAGCTCTGGGATCCATGGAATCATGTTTTAGGGAATTAATTTCTAGTTGACTTCTAGGGACGCACACTTGATCCTATTAGCCTTTGATTCTTCCTATTCTAGATTACTGACCTCTTATGTCATTGCTACCTTTCAGAATGCATACCTTCTTGACGCTCACAAACCCATCAATTACTGTTTTAAAAACAATTATTGAAGTATAGTTGGCATACAATATTATATTGGTTTTCAGCTTTACAACATAGTGATTTGATATTTATACACTTTACTATATAACCACCACGATAAATCTAGTAACCATCTGTCACCATGCAAAGTTATTATATTATTGGCTATATTCTCTGTGCTGTATACTACATCCCCATGGCTTAATTATTTTATAACTGGAATTTTGTAACCCTATTCCCCGTCACCTTTTTCACCCATACCCCCATTCCCCTCCCCTCTGGCAACCATCAGTTTGTTCTCTGTATCTATGAGTCTGTTTTTGTTTTTCAGTTTGCTATGTTCTTTTAGATTCCACATATAAGTGAAATCATATGGTATTTGTCTTTGACTTATTTCATTTAGCGTAATAGTCTCTATATCTATCCATGTTGTCACAGATGGCAAAATTTCATTCTTTTTTATTGCTGAGTATCATTTCATTGTGTGTGTGTGTGTGTGTATTTCACATCTTCTTTATCCATTCATCTATCAATGAACACCTAGGTTGCTTCCATACCTTGGCTATTATAAATAATGCTGCAGTGAACATAGGATGCATGTATGCCTTCAAATTCGTGTTTTCATGTTTTGGGGGTAAATACCTAGGAGTGGAATTGCTGGTTTGTATGGTAGTTCTATTTTTAAAATTTTTTTGATGAAATTCCATACTATTTTCATAGTGGCTGCACCAATTTACAATCCCACCAACAGTACACGAGGGTTTCCTTTTCTCCACATCCTGCCAATACTTGTTATTTGCTAACTCTTTGATAATAGCCATTCTGACAGGTGTGAGGTGGTACCTCATTGTGGTTTTGATTTGTAAATCCCTGATGATTAATAATGTTGAACATCTTTTCATATGTCTGTCGACCATCTGGATGTCCTCTCTGAAGAAATGTCTGTTGAGTTCCTCAGCCCATTTTTCAAATGAGATCATTTTTTTTTTTTTTTTGATGTTGAGTTGTATGAGTTCCTTATATATTTTGGATATTAACCCATTACTGGATATATCATTTGCAAATACCTTCTCCCGTTCAGTAAGCTTTCTTTTCATTTTGTTGATTATTTCCTTTGTGATGCTGAAGCTTTTTAGTTTGATGTAGTCCTATTTGTTTATTTTGGCTTTTGTTTCCCTTGACTGGAGAGACATTCAAAAAGTTATTGCCAAGACTGACGTAAAAGACTTTACTGCCTATGTTTTCTTCAAGGAGATTTGTAGTTTCAGGTCATATTTAAGTCTAACTCATTTTGAGCTTATTTTTGTATATAGTGTCGTAAAGTGGTCCAGTTTCATTTTTTGCATGTATCTGTTTAGTTTTCCGAACGCTATTTATTGAAGAGACTAATTTTGCTCATTGTGTATTCTTGCCTCCCTGTGCCACAGATTAGTTGATTATATAAATGAGTGTTTATTTCTGGCCTCTCTGTTCTGTTCCATTGATCTATGTGTCTGTTTTTGTGTCAGTGACATACTGTTTTGATTATTATAGCTTTATAGTGTAGTCTGAAATCAGGGAGCATGATAACTCCAACTTTGTTATTCTTTCTCAAGATTGCTTTGGCTATTGTGGGTATTTTGTGGTTCAATATAAATTTTAGGATTATTTATTCTAGTTCTGAAATGAATACCATTGGTATTTTGATAGGAATTGCATTGAATCTGCAGATTGATTGCCTTGGGTATGGATGGTTTAACCATATTAATCTTTCTAATCCATGAGCACAGTACAACATTCCATTTATTTGTGTCCTCTTTAATTTCTTTCATCAATGTCTTATAGTTTTCAGAGACATGTCTTTCACCTGCTTGGTAAATTTATCCCTAGCTATTTTATTCTTTTTGAAACAATTGTAAGTGGGACTGTTTTCTTCATTTCTCTTTTTGATCATTTGTTACTAGTGTATAGAAACACAACAAATTTCTGATTTTTAAATTTGTATCCTGCAACTTTACTGAATTCATTTATTACTTTTAATAGTTTTTTGGTGGAGTCTTTAAGGTTTTCTATATGTAATATTATGTCATCTGTAAATAATGACAGTTTTACTTTTTCCTTTCTAATTACAAGGAGATTTGTAGTTTCAAATCATAATTTAAGTCCAATTTGGATGCTCTTTATTTCGCACACACCCATACAATCCCTAGAAAATAACATATGAGCAAACCTAGATGACCTTGAGATGGTGATGACTTTTTGGATACAATGCCAAAGGCATCATCTATGAAAGAAATAATTGATAAGCTCGACTGGATTAAAATTATAAACTTCTGCTCTGCAAATGACACTGTCAAGAGAATGAGAAGACAAGCCAAGGAGAAAGTATTTGCAAAAGATACATCTGATAAAGAACTTTTATCCAAAATACACAAAGAACTCTTAAAGCTCAACAATAAGAGACAACAACTTGATTAAAAAAATAAGCAAAAGACCCAAACAGAAACCTCACCAAAAAAGATATACAGATGGTGAGTAACTGTATGAAAACATGCTCAATACCATTAGGGAATTGCAAATTAAAACAATGAACTACTCTACACACCTATTAGAATGGCCAAAATCCAAAACAATGACAACAAATGCTGGTGAGGATGTGGAGCAACAAAAACTCGTATTCACTGATGGTGAAAATGCAAAATGGTATAGCCACTTTGGAAGACAATCTGGCAGTTTCTCACAAAATTAATTTACTCTTACCATATGGTCCAGCAATTGTGCTCCTTGGTATTTACCCAAAGGAGTTGACAACATATATCTACACAAAAACCTGCACGCAGATGTTTATAGCAGCTTTACTCATAACTGCCCAAACTTGAAAGCAACCAAGATGTCCTTCAAGAGGTGAATGGATGAATAAACTGTAGAATATCCAGAGAATGGAATATTATTTTGTGCTAAAAGAAATGAGCTATCAATCCATGAAAAGACATGGAGGAACTTTTAGTGCATATTACCAAGTGAAAGAGCCAATCTGAAAAGGCCATATACTGCATGATTTCAACTATACGACATTCTGGAAAAGGCAAAACCATGGTGATGGTAAAAAGTTCAGTGGTTGCCAGGGATAGGGTGGGTGAGTGATGAATAAGACGAGCACAAAGGATTTTTAGGGTAGTGGAAATATTTTGTATGCTACTAGAATGATAGATACATGCCATTACACATTTGTCCAAATCCACAGAATGTAAAACACCAAGAGTGAACCCTAATGTAAACTAGGGATTTTGGATGATTATGACATATCAGTGGAGGCTCATCATTTGTAACAAATGTATCACTCTAGTGGGAATGTCAATAAGGAGGGAAGAAGTAGACAGAATACCGCACTATTTTACAATCCCACCGTGATGGATCAGCAATGCAATTTGATCGTATCTTCCCCCAACACTTGCTACCGTACATCCTTTTCATAATAGCCATTCTAGAAGTTGAGTTTTATCTCACTATGAGAAATTCTTCTTCTTCTTCTTTTTTTTTTTATATCTTCTGTTGCCAGGAAAACTGTGAGAGCCTCACGATCAATCCTTCAGCTACAAATCCATGCACCTCAACCCTTTTCATCGCTGCCACAAGGATTAATGTCTTAAAAGCACAGAGAAATTCTTCTTTTGAATGTTCATATTTTCTCAGTGAAATTAGGAAGCAATATCATCAGCTGAGAGAGAGAAGGGGGAGGAGTTATTGGAGGCTTGAGGACAGATGAAAAGGCATGAAGTAGAATATCTGATAGTGAAAGATTAAATGTACTTGGGATAAGTAGTAGGGCTGTAGGCAACGTTAAGGGCTCAACTGAAATGTGTGACTATTTACGAGGTCTACCAATTGAGTTCGTGAACTCATCCTAGAAAAAGTGCTACATATCTCATTGCTGAACATCACTATGGCCACCTTTGAAGTACGCCCCTTGGGAAGCTATGCACCGAAGCCATCACCTAGTCCACCCTTCAAAGCAATTTCAGAACTCTTTTTCTGGAATGGCCATCAGAGCTGTCGTCGTATTACCCGTGATGTCCTGAATGTCATCAGCATGTCTTCCTTTCAATATTTCCTTCCTCTTCGGGTAAAGAAAGAAGTCATTGGGGCCAGATCAGGTGAGTGGGGAGGGTGTTCCAATACAGTTATTTATTTACTGGCTAAAATCTCCCTCACAGACAGTGCCGTGTGAGCTGGTGCATTGTCGTGATGCAAGAGCCATGAATTGTTGGCAAAAAGTTCAGGTCGTCTAACTTTTTCACGCAGCCTTTTCAGCACTTCCACATAGTAAACTTGGTTAACTGTTTGTCCAGTTGGTGCAAATTCATAGTGAATAATCCCTCTGATATCAAAAAAGGTTAGTAACATCGTTGTAACTGGTTCGCAAACGTAATTGTTAGACCTTGTATTTTAAGAAAGGGTAGACAATATTTTTCCTGGTTTTTCCCCTTTCCTAGCCAATTCACTGCTAGGGGACAGCCATGGTCATTATGACTGTCAAGATAAAGTTTTTACCAGTGTATAACAAAATAAGAAAAATAAAGACAATATTGATAGTTTCTCATAAAACTTTATTCAACCTGAATGGCTATTTTATTCTGCGATTTTTATCATTTTACACTGTGATGTTAAAATATCCTTTTATAAAATGATGCTGATGGGAGATGATCGATTTTTTTTATTGCTATTCATGGCTGAATGTTTTGTTTTTACTTGGCATATGAAAAGTTGGTAATTTTATGCTGCTCCCTCTATTTTTTTAAATTGTCTGAAAAATCCAAAATCACAGATCACTAATACATCTAATATACTGGCTATGCACAAAAAACTGAATAGAATAATAATTGGATAGAAATATAGTAAAAATTTCACAGTGGTTATCTCTGAGTGATGGATTTGTGGGCAATTTTTATTTTCTTCTCTATACTTCAATGTACAATGTTAATGTTTCTATAAAGACTGTGTGTTATGAAAAACTGAGGGTTTTTTTAAGAATCATGAGAAGTTCAAAAATTTAAAAGGTATAACGCGTTATAAAAATTCTAATGAATATTTTAACTCAAGAGTTTGCTTTAAAATTCCATCTCCTTTTCTAAAATTTAATATACACTTGTGCCTGATTTTTTCTCTCAATCCTACTATGGCTTAAAATTGAGTCTGCTTTTTTTTAATACACAGAGATTTATGCTTAATTCTCTGTTGTCTTAAGGTTCACTTAGAGTTAATGGTTGTCCTGTTGCTGGAAGTGTACATGTTGACTTAAGAATACACTAGTGATGGGTGACCTTCAGAAGATTTTCTGCAAGGAAACAATCCCCTCACTGGATATAAACAGTGTTAAAAAAAAAAAAAATTAACAAAGACATGTTGCTGCCAAAACCAGAGAAAGGCTATCAGCAGCCAGCAAATGGTATTCGGAGAAAACTGTCATAATTACAATAATCTTTCAAGGCTCTTAAGTCTGGAGCAAAATATGGTTGAACTACAGGAAAGAAAAATTCAAGAATTAGACATGTTGACCCAAACAAGAGGGCACATGGTCACTTTAGTCATTTAGCCTGGATCTTTCAGGACACAGAGCCATATTCTCATCCTTATATTCACTATTGTGACCAATAAAAAATTCCTATTGGATAACAAGTAAGAAGGCATATAGTTCCCAAGGTGATCGATAAAGACAAAATCTAAGAGTTTGCGGGACAAGGGTCAGTGAAATACTCTTCAAGTGAAAAGTTACTGTAGTCATTGGTTTACTCAATACATGGGGAAAAATACCTATAAAGAGACGACAATTACCATCCTCAACAAAACCAATGAGATATGACCTGAGAAAAAGTGCGGTCAATAAACTTAATTTTCGATCTCAATTAGAATGATCCTGTCATTCTCTCATTAAATGCTTTATTAAGTTTTTAAAATAATCAGCCAGCTTAATATTCTTGGACAATGGATGCTTAAAAATTATCTTTATCGGCTAACTTCTAACTCACCATCCTTCATATACTAGAAATATTTTTCATCTATACTCTTTCCCTCATTCTTTATGCCCAGTTAATTGCCAGGTTCTGATGACTAAACCTACATGAATCTATCCCCTCCATTTTATTACATCTTCTTCAGTGTAAGTGCTTCTCACAGCTCTCTAAGAATATATCAACCAAATGATTCCTTATTTTTTCTATCTCTCCAAAACAACCTATCCTACATATTACTCCTCTTCCTTCTTCCACAGAGGTGATCTTATCCCCATGGAAAGCCAAATCTTTCTCATTTGCTCTTGAAGCTATCTCCTGTCAATTTCCCAGAGTCTGTTCCTATAGTTACCACATCTTCTTGCTGAATATCTTCTCTACTGAATTACTGACATTATCCTATTAACATGCTCAAGGCAACCACTACTTAAACAAAAGCTCTTCCTTGATCCAACAACCATCTCCAGGTATTATTCCATTTCTTTACTTTCCTTCATTGCAATATTTTCCTAGAGTCATTTTCACTTCCTATCATGATTTTCTCCTATTTCCTATTCACTCTCTCACAACTCCAAATATGCATCCATTAAAGCCACTCCATTAGAACTGTTTTTTGTAAAACTTATAAACAACTTCCATTTTATTGTGATAGGCAACAGAAGAAAGTCACCACGGCCCACATCCACCTTGTTTTCCTCCTACCCTATTGCCCATGGTTTCCCCTATCCATTCCTAAATTCTTGAACCTCACTTGAAAATCTGGAATTCCTTCTGGCTTAGTCCTGAGCCCTCTTTTTTTCTTTTCCCTTCACATTCACTACTGATTTCATCCATTTCGATGTCTTTAAATGCTATCTACTTACCAATTATTTTCAAATTTGTTTCTGAAGTGCTGACTCCTCCTTAGAGATTGAGACTCTTCCAAAAGTTTGCTTGATCTCTTCTTGAGTATCTCACAGGTATCTCAAACCTAACATTTGCAAAATTGAAATCTTGATCTTCATCCCCAAACCCCACCCAGTCTTCTCTTTCTTAGTAAAAGATGCAACCATCTAGTCAATTATTCAAGTAAGAAACTGTAAGTCATTTTCAATTGTTCCACTTCCTCTACCCATGATACTCAACAAAATCTATCATCCGGTTATACATTCTTGTGGATAGCTCTTGATCGGCACTAAGACATCAGTGTTTCTTCTGCGGAGGCCTGAAGAGCCCATGTATATATCTTCAGCCCTGACTTCTCTTCTGAGAACAAGTACCAAATATCAAAATAAGTTTGGGCTTCTCATTGCCCATTTTAAGGTAGAATCATAGGCTTTGTGAAATAAGAACCTATCACAGCACTCGTAAAAACTGGTCATTTTACACAAATAAGAAAGTATACTTTACAGGAACATAGCAAAAGTATTTAGCAAAGTATGTCCTATTAGGTACATATTTGTGACTTTTAAACAAAAGATCAGTTTAGAATCTTGTCTGTCAAAAGGAAACAGTGAATAGCTGTGATACTCAGAAAACAAGTTGTATCCCCAGTGTGTTAAAAAGTACTTACTTGTGAACTAATACTTGTGTGAGGACTGTGAGACTAAATCTGCACGACGATGTGTAGGCTGACTGTAAGGGAATTCATTTTTCAAATAAATGCACATTTATTTAAACCTCATATTCTGGATCATAGAAATAATCTTTATCTTTTAATCTATAACTTTTAAAATTAAACTTTTAATTTTGAGATGATTGTGGATTCACAGTTGTAAGAAATAATACAGAGCGATCCGCGTACCCATTATTCAGTTTCCTCCAAAGGTAACATCTTCCTAAACTATAGTGGCATGTCACAACCAGGATTTTGACATTGAGACAGTCAAGATACAGAACATTTCCGTCACCACAAGACTTTCTCATTCTGTCATTTTTACAGCCTGATCCACATCCCTCCTGCCCTCGTCCCCTCCTTAACCCATGGTAATAACTAATCTGGTCTCCATTTCTGTAATTTTAACATTTCAAGAATGTTATGTAAATGAAATGATATAGCAAGTAACCTTTGTCATTGGCTTCATTTCATTCAGTATTATTTTCTGGAGATTCATCGAGGTTGCTACATGTATCAATAGTTTACTCCTTTTTATTGCTGAATAATATTTCAACATATGGATGTACCTTAGTCTGTCTAAACATTTACCCATGGACGGACATTTGGATTGTTTCCAGTTTCTGGCTATTATAAAGAAAACGTATATAAACCTTCATGTAGAGGTTTTTGTGGGAGAATTCTTCATTTTTCTAGAATAAGTACCCAAGAGTGCAGTTTCTGGGTTGTATAGTAGTTGCATGTTTAGTTAGTTTGTTTGTTTTTTAGAAACCATCAAACTGTTTTCCAGAGTAGCTGTACCATTTTACATTCCCACCAGCAATATATCAACGGTCAGTTTTGTCACATTTTCGCCAGCATTTGGTGTTGCCACTATTTTTAATGTTAGCCATTTGGTTAGGTGTGTAGTGATATCTCACGTAAATTTAATTTGCCTTTCCTAACAGCTAATGATGTTGAACATCTTTTCATGTACTTATTTGCCATCTATATTTCTCTCTGTAATTTTGCATTTTCAATCCTCCTATGAACAAACGAGGCTTTGCCCTATATCTAGACCTTGAATTTGGATTATGACTTTCGAGAGATTCATAAGGTGGCTGAGAGGCAGTGGCTGGTTTTAATTTAGCTCTTTCATTGAAAAGGTATCATATCATTTTCTCAAGTCCTTCAGTAGATACGACGTCAGTCAAAATAAACTTAGAAAACTTGTACATAGGGAAAGTCAGCCTCAAATATTATGTATGTGTAGAAAGTAATTCAAACACTTGGCAAAATTTTTTCTGCCTTTAGAATAAACAAATTGGTCTGTCACAAGGCTAAACTGATCAGATTTTTAGACTGTTCATGAAGTTCAGTGGAAACGGTTTCAAATAACACAAACAAAGGACAGCTCAAAATATGTTAGCTCAAGGATAGCTCATAAAAAAAGTGTTAAGGAGTTTTCAGACCACTCGTTTCATGTCTACCTCGATCCTATGAGAGAGGTGTTTTTAGCTCAGTTTTACATATGAGAGAAGCAGTGCTCTGAGAGAGTAAGTCATTTGGCCACGGTAACACAGTTAGCAAATGATAGAACCAGGCTCCTCTGCCTCGAAGTCCATACTTTGTCCTGCTCTGATTTAGGATGAGTAGTCATCCCAACAAATTCCTTGCATGGAGTGAGGGAGCGGGGGTGAGGGTGGGGTGGTTGAAACATAAAATCAACTCTGAAGTCTCTGAAGTCACGGAGCAGTCAATTCTTGGTCGTTCACCTAGTGACTATCTTACAGAAGATTGCAAAATAAACCTTGTATCTCCCTGACAACCATCCCTATGCTATTTCCTCCTGGATTTGTTGATCCCTGCCCTGGAGATAAAGCATTTGATTTCTCTAAGAGTAGATTACATCCAAATATATGTAAGATGGTTGATCCTTAACACATACACATTTGCACACCATACAAATAAACTTCATATTTCTTCACAGAAGTTGTCCCCCACCCCACCTCCCATACACATCCTGCTCACATCTTGTTAAAACAAACAAGGTGTGGATGTAGTGTTGAATAAATGATCGCTCAGCGGACATGGCCGCTTCCTGGAGAACTATCACATGAAAAACACCAGCAAGGGACGCTGTGGGGGTGTGTTAGAATAAGAAAAGGGGTAAAGAAGATCAACTCTTTCTACCTTTCAAGGAGCTTTGATAACAATGTGAATAACGGATTTATTCCTTTGAATAACAGTCACCATTTCTTTGAAATTCTTATAGTGAGGCGTGCAGGTGTTTGGCTCCATACCAATCCACCCCAAGCAACCAGAATGAAAAAACTACAATAGTACTAAATTCTTATTGAGGTTCTTCTACGTCTCAGGCACTGAACTAATGTCTATATATGATTAAGTCTTTTGATTCCCATAACAACCCTATGCAACAGGTTGTATTATTATCCCCATTATATACATCTTAGGAAACTAAGATGTAGAAATATAAAGACTCACACCCCAGCTCACACAGCTCATGATTAGTAACTGGCTCAGGAGAAATAGAATCCCAGGCAGCCTGGCTCAAGTGCAGTTCCCTTCCTTACCCACTCTGACCTACAGTGTGTTTGTGTGTGTGTGTGTGTGTGTGTGTGTGTGTGTGTGTGTGTGTGTTCCCTTCTCATTTATGAAGAAAAAAAAAAAAGATGAGCCACGATGTGGGCTATCAGAGTGCAGGGGGCATATCGCTTGTATATGGCATGTCCTCCTACCCCAATCTGCTATTTGCCAAACCTTGAAATGTATGCCACCACACATTCACTGCTAGCTGTGGCCTCAGGCAGACTGTTGAGAAAATACATCCCTGCTGCCTTTGGAAGCTCTGTGGATCGGAGAACTAATTCTTTAAAAAACAGCAGGAATAGTCAATAACTGCCTCACGATGATAAAATAACTAAACATTTTCACAATTTATGAGGAAAACTACTCAAAATTCAATTGCGGTTAAAAACACTAGTCTTACAAGAGACCCACAGGATATCAGGCATTGATATTGGTTGTTCATGTAGATGAAATGAAATTATATTTCCTTCTAAAACAAAGAGGTGCTAAAGAGGAAACACACATAAGGCAACTTGCAAATACTGGAGGATATTGAAAAAAAAAAAGAAACAGAATTTGGACGACCTGCTTTTACTCCAGTGTTTTAATAGATAAAATACAGGTTTGTTATTAAGTTTGCTTCAAACCACTTAGAGCAAAGGAAGATACTAAGGGCCCGCACTACTATAAAACTATACATGTATATAATATATATATATATATATATATATATATACACACACACACACACACACATATATGTATATATATACACACATATATACATATATATACATACATACATGTATGTATGTATGAAGCTTTCTTTATAAAGCTTTCATGAAGCTTCCTTCATGAAGCTTTCTTTATAAAGACAGTGAAGGAAGGGAAAAAAATTTTTTTAGTTTTCAATTACTATAATAAATGGCACCTCCTCCACAACATGTATTATTTTGTACCTTATATTATTAATTTTATATGTGTGTGAGAGTGTATCTGTCTATGTATCTAATCTATCTATATATGTACGAACATTATCTATCTATCTATCTATCTATCTATCTATGTCTATCTAACCAAAAGCACACCCTGCAGAAAAAAATATCCTTTTAGTAAGGGAAAATACTGGGGGTGCCAAAAAAATGTATACACATGACTTGTACTCATCTTTTGTTATCGGTATATATTGAGTATTACAATTTTAATACAGTGTTTTTCCTTTCTTAAAATGTATACACATTTTTTTGGCACCCTCTGTATATAACTTGTTATTTAACCTCCCCCTGCCACTGCAACTAACAGAATGATTTTCACATAACTAGTCGATAAATATTTTTGAATAACATGATTTGTTAAGGTAGTCAACAAATACTGGTTTCATTCCCAGAATGAGTTGTTTTTAATACCCAGAGAGAGGACTGTCAGTTCTTTATTACTTTTCATTGAAGAGAGACTTTTTTCACTAGCAGTATGGTGACATAAGAGACCCAGAAATAATGAGTCGATGCTTGAGCCAACGTTTATCTAACCCAGACCTCAGATTCCCACTACAGCCCTAAAAGGGCCCCCTTGGGAAAAGTACCACATATGACTCAGTCTTCACAGTACATTTAGATGAGACTGAGGGCCTGTGGAGACATGGTACATTCCTGATGTTCCCTAAAAAGAGGAAGAGATTGCCAGTTGCAACATTCTGACTGTTTTACTGGGTATGTGATCAATGACTCTCATTTACAGAACTTATCAACAATGTAATTTTTCTAGAAAAAAAGCCAACTGGATTTTTGTAATGCTTGTTATTTTGTTTAAATGTACACCACATTTAATATAAAACCCTCATTGGAAACCATTAGAGATTCTAGGTTACCAAACCCTTATTCTGAAATTTGTCAATTAAAAGGAAAGAGCTCAATATTTGTCCGCCTTTACTATGAGCTATATTTCAAAGTAACTAAATCATCTTCATTGATGAAGGTAAGGTGTTCTTTACAGAACAATTATGACTAATAAATATGGAAGGAACAATAAAACTAGAAAACCATGATTTGGCAATCCTAAATGACATAATTGATTCAGAAGACAATGCTAACACTATTATATGGCAATTTGAGGGAATTTCACAGTTTCGAGCTCAGGCTATGCTACTAAAACCCACTTATCAGTGGGTCTTTAATAAAAATGGGACAACGAATCATTGTGTGACACCTGTTATGAGGCGATACGAGGACCACAGTACTATCTATGAAACATTCTTACCAAAACTCTTAAACCTGAATCTAATCTAACTTCGAGAGATAATCTCCATATATAATAAATGTGGAGGATAAAGGTACAAGTTCAATGATATCATGAGGAAACAAAGTCAAACCAAAAATGTGAGACCTTATAACCATCCCAGTTTTTGTAATACATTACTTTACTCACCTCTCTACCATTCTGTGGATAAAAATGTTTCAAAAGTACAGGGCATGGGGCGGCCGGGTGGCTCAGTTGGTTAGAGCATGATGCTCATAACTCTAGGATTGCCGGTTTGATCCCCGCATGGTCTAGTGTGAGCTGCACCCTCCACGACTAGGTTGAAACAACTACTTGACTTGGAGCTGATGGGTGCTGGAAAAATACACTTAAAATAAAATAAAAAGTTTAAAAATTTTTTTTTAAAAAATACAGGGCATGTCTGGGAAGAATGAAATGCAGAGCAAACAACTGAGACAATTTTTTTCATTTGTTTATCAATGTACTAAAAGGTACAATATCTGGCACAGAAGATAAACAGGTCTTAGAAACAATGTAAGCCATGTTTGAATTATAATATTACTTAAACCCCTTGCTTGCTGATATTGTATAAATTGAAAGTGCTATAATGGTACACACTTTCCTTACTACTCATATTAGAAACAAATGAGAAACCAGGGAAAGGAACTCCTGGTTAACCCAAACCACATTCACTGACATGAGATCAGCTCATAAACTTATTGAAGGTAAGTGAGGTTGTGGTATTTGTACAGACCACGCCGTTTAATCCTGACAAAACCAAGATTCCACTAAGACCACACAACTATAATTAAAAAATGAAAATAAATTTTTTTAATCTTTTTTTTTTTTTTAATTTATTGGGGAATATTGGGGAACAGTGTTTCTCCAGGGCCCATCAGCTCCAAGTCATTGTCCTTCAATTTAGTTGTGAGGGCGCAGCTCAGTTCCAAGTCCAGTATCCGTTTTCAATCTTTAGTTGCAGGGGGCGCAGCCCACCATCCCATGCGGGAATTGAACCGGCAACCTTGTTGTTAAGAGCTCACACTCTAACCAACTGAGCCATCCGGCCGCCCCTCCGGCAGCTCAGCAGTAGCTTGTTGTCTTCAATCTGGTTGTGGAGGGTGCAGCTCACTGGCCCATGTCGGAATCGAACCAGCAACCCTATTGTTCCGAGCTCACGCTCTAACCAACTGAGCCACCTAGTCGCCCCCAAATGAAAATAATTTTTAAAAAATAAAATAAAATCTGAAGTCTCAAAACAAAAACAAAACAAAAAAACCACATCGGCAAGAGAAATTAAACCGATTAACAGTTAAGGTGATTACTAATAAAACCTAAACAACTGGTAAAAGTTATAGTCACAAAAGAGTACATACTCAAAAGTGTAACAATGACATTTTATGCTAAAACACATTCATAAATATTGCCTATGAATGTAAAAGCTCTTGTGGATTTACATTCAGCTATGCCTTTTCAGAAAGCATACAGAAAAAAATAATCTACCTCAAAATGCTTACCCTCTTTCTGAACAGATGGGTGTGTGGCTGCTGGATGAATGAGGCTTATCTCCTGCCTGCACCAAAAGAGATCAGGCCGGTAAGACAAACGAAGCCCAAGGAATCCACGCCACTCTCTGCTGCTCCATGCCAAGTCCACTTAGTTAAGGACTGATGCTTCTAACTCAGTTCATGAATCAAAATCAACACCTTCTAGCTGAATACCAGGTGCCAGATCAACCCCTGGTGGTAAGATCTGGAACTAATTTTGCTGTCTTGAGCACATTGTCACTTGGTAAGTCAAAAATACTTAGTGAGAACTATATATTAGACATGTGTGGACCTGGAAGTGAAATCAAAACACACATGTATCTACTACTCTGACTGCTGGACATTGCCTCAGGGCTTTAGCCATTCAGTCTTCTGTGACTAGAGGTCTGCACAAATTCCGTCTACCTGGAAAGGGCTTATGTCAACTACAATGTCTTTTGGGTGGCTGCTGATTCGTCTCATGTTACCAGTGAGGACTTCTTTGACCAAAGCCCTCGCTCCATGTCTCTCCTTTATTTTATTTCTCTTTATTGTCCTGGTAGAGTATATGAGATCAGACAATTAAGTTCGCGAACTTATTGCAACGAACTTGCTAACCTTTTTTTGATATCAGATATCATGAATTTGTACCAACTGGACAAACAGTTCACCAAGTTTACTATTTGGACATGCTGAAAAGGCTGCGTGAAAAAGTTAGACGACCTGAACTTTTCGCCAACAATTCACGACAATGCACCAACTCACACCGCACTGTCTGTGAGGGAGTTTTTAGCCAGTAAACAAATAACTGTATTGGAACACCCTCCCTACTCACCTGATCTGGCCCCCAATGACTTCTTTCTTTACCCGAAGAGGAAGGAAATATTGAAAGGAAGACATGCTGATGACATTCAGGACATCAAGGGTAATACGACGACAGCTCTGATGGCCATTCCAGAAAAAGAGTTCCAAAATTGCTTTGAAGGGTGGACTAGGCACTGGTATTGGCACATAGCTTCCCAAGGGGAGTACTTAGAAGGTGACCGTAGTGATTTTCAGCAATGAGGTATGTAGCACTTTCTCTAGGATTAGTTTGTGAACTTAATTGCCAGACCTCATATGTTTTATTTATTGTCTATCTTCTCCTACTAGATTATAAGCTCCATGAGGGTAGGGGCTGTGTCATTTTGTTCAATGATATATGTTCTTTGCCTGGCACAAAGTCTGCATTCAATAAGTATTTTAAATTGGTGGATAGTACAGATGAACTTACCATAGAAAACATCAATTGGAGGAGAAATAGACATTAAGGAAAAGAAGTAATCATTAAGAAGAATTTGATGAAATGAAAAGGAAGATGTGTCACTGGCTTTTCCGTGGAAGAAGCAACTGATCTAATATCACGAGTGAACACATTGCAGAGCCAGCCAGAGTTGGTTTTGACTTACAGCTCTGCTTCAAAGCTGAGGTGGTTACATCTTTCAGAGCTTCAGATTTTAAAAACTTTTCTTGATGGTTCTCCGCCTCTATTTGTTTCCCATTTTCCTCCTATTGATGTTTTCTATGATTTTATCAGCTGTACTATTTATTAATTTTAAAATATTTATTGAATTCCTATCTTTTTTGGGGGTGTTAGGGGACTAAATAAATATCTATATGTGTTTGTATACACATGCACACACACACATACATATATTTAGATCACACATAGTAACTGCTCAATAACTGGAGGCTTTAGTCCTCCTTCTCATCATCTTTATATTGATATCCAGGTATATAATAGAAAGATAAGCTGAGGGTGGGCAGTGACGATGAAAGGAAGCTAAGGAAGAGCACAGTATCCACCAAGAGAAAACTGAAAAGACGTATTATAAATTAAAGTGGCTTTGTTTAGAGAATCATCTCCTCATATGCAGTCATCACTATACGTGTCATTCAACAGGCACGATTATCTTTACAAAACACACAACACAATTAACTAAAACATCATCAATTACTTGGAGATCCATAATTTAGTATTAGAAGCAACTGGCAATCTATAAACAGTTGTGTATGATGACCACACGATTATAAGAAACACCAAGTGCTTTTTCATTTGAATTACTCAAAAACTATCCATTATAATGATGGTTGATATAAATTATCCTCTTACTCTTGCTGGGTTGGTAATAACAATAATTGTCTTGACAAATTACTTACAGCATTATTCAAGTTTATGTACTTCCAATTGTTTCCATGTTTCCAGCAAAATTAGGACACCTGAAACAGATTATTCTAACTGTTTCTTCAAGCCCAGATGACACATGTTTTTCTGTATGTAGATAAATATATTGTCAAGTTCTGCATCACAATGTTTTGATCAATGGCAGACCACATATGCAATGACGGTATACCATATAGCCTAGGTGTGTAGTAGGCTATACCACCTAGGTTTGTGTAATTAGACTCTATGATATTCATGCAACAATGAAATCACCTTCTGACATATTTCTCAGAGAATATCTCTGCCA
The DNA here is from genome assembly GCF_004115265.2 of Rhinolophus ferrumequinum. Lineage (NCBI taxonomy): Eukaryota > Metazoa > Chordata > Mammalia > Chiroptera > Rhinolophidae > Rhinolophus > Rhinolophus ferrumequinum. The sequence goes on from NC_046284.1 coordinate 14,809,750, forward strand.
TTAAGAGGCACATGACTGTATATATAAGTAAATATGGGAGGGGCTGAGAGGTAAATATATATTTCTGGAAGACCTTTTAGAATTATGTTAGCAACTGCATAAGCATACAGTTATCTCCCATGCACCAAATAATTACTCCCGGCTAAATTAGTACAGTAAACTACCAGGTTAATGTAATTTCTCATGCAATATGTTTTCAGGTTTATTACTCAGGGATGTCTGTAAAAAAGAGAAAAGCTGTGAGACAGTCTGTGCCAGCAAGAGAAAAGTGTGAAGACTGGAGTACGATGATGGTGAAAAATTAAATAACCAAGAAAGCAGAGCACATACAAAACAGCTAGGGAAGGTGGAGGGGATGAATTATTAAGATAGTAAAGGCTAACTCTCTCAGGATTCACTAACTCAGTCTATCCATCTGTGCATCCATCCACCAATCCATTCATCTAATACTAAATTATTTCCTATATACAAGGCAATAGATGTGCTACAGTGATGCTTCCTCATTGGTAAGGAAGATCAAATGTCTCTGCAAAGAGGAGCCATGAAGAACATGAGAAACACATGAGAGGCTTACGGTACTTCTCTGGGTGTACAAAGAAGGAACAGATTGCAAAGCTGCAGTGGATCAATGAGTTTTTGGAAAGAGGTGGCATTAGAGTTGAACCTTTAATAACGGTTAAGGTTGGAAATTGGAGACACTGAAGAAATATGGGAGGGTCTTCTAAGTAGAGGATACAGTGAAACCATTGAAAAGAAGTATAATATACAGGGAAAAGTATACTCAGATAAGAGGATGACTCAAAGCTTACAGTGGAAGGTATGACTGGAAAAGAGCATTGGGAAAAATAAAAATGTAGCAGTTTCCAAATACTAAAGACCTTTACTCAACAGCCAAAAGTAATTACAGTCAGTGCTTCTGTGAGAGAACCTGGGTTAAGTTATGAAGATACAAGATAAAAGTATATATATTAGTTTTCTATTGCAATATAGCTAATTAACAAACTTACCAGCTTAAAGTAACATAAATTTATTAGCTCATAGGTTCTCTGGATGAGGAGTCTGAGGATGAAGTAGCTGGGTCCTCTGCTCAGTCTCACGAAGGCTGAAATCAAGGTGTTCACTGGGGCCACAATCTTATTTGAGGCTTGGGATTCTCTTCCAAACTCATGCAGGTGTTGGCAAAATTCAGTGGTTATATGATTGAGGTCCCCGTTTTCTAGCTGGCTGCCAACCGAGGCTACTCTCAGCTCCTATAAGCCACCACATTCGTTGCTTCCACCTTTAAGTCTGCAATGTACATTTCTTTTATGTTGACTCTAACTGTTGAATCTCTGACTTCATCCATCTCTCACCTCTAAACTCAGATTTAAAGTCTCACTTGATTAGGTCAGGCCCACACTAGCATTCTTCATATCTTGAGGTCAATTGATTAAGGTCTTTAATTACAACTGCTAAATCCCTTCAGAACAACACCTAAGTTTGTATTTGATTGAATAAATGTGAGAAAGTATTTATTACAACAGGGGCCAGGAATCTCAGAATTCTGCCTACTACAATACCCAGAACAGCCATTTACTTTTACTTATTTTAACTTGTAAAATAGATCATGCCAGTTTATGCAGCACATGTGTGCATGTGCGCGCGCACACACACACACACACACACACACACACACACACCCCTTAAAAGTATTCATTATAATTGAAAATGCCTTGATATATAAACATACCAATAGTAGAAAATGCATGGCATCATTCAGGTTATAGTTTCTATCGGGTTTAAATTAGATATAAATTATATTTTGAACATCTAAAATGAGGTTATTCACAATTGCTAGCCTATTTAAAATTAATCAAAGTGTTCAGCAACATCTTATTGGAATTTTTTTTTAAAATGACATGCTTTAATGTGCAATAGAACTAGATCTGTATTGGCTTGAGAATAAAATACTATAAAATACACAAAGACAGCTAAATTATATGAGGTCATTCATGGGCTTGTCAGATTTGCAAAAATATGATATGTCTCAATAATAACTATTAGGTAGTATCATAAAATGGGCCTCTGTGTGCTCTGAGACTTTTGCTGAGTTACTCCAGGCTCAGCCCTGGCACCAAACAAAAATTTGCACATATACTTGCAAATTTATTTCCTTCAAAGTAATGAACTACTTTCCATTCTGCACATTTATGGTGTCATTTGGATTCATATTTATGATCTCAATGATCTTCAGTTATTTCTTATAAAATCAGGTGGTCTATGATATTCATTTTTGAGGGAAAAACTGTGTCAGAAAAAAATATAGAGAGAAGTGAAACAAATCTCCATACACATTTGAATAGAGAATGAGTGGCAATCTGTATCTTCAGGTAGTACACTACTGTTTCTTAGACAGTTTCTCTGTACCACTCACTCCTGATTCATTAATAAACAGCTGATTTAAAACACACATTTCATTTACAAGACTGACTTTTATATGAAATTCTCCCAAAATGTTACTTGCCTCATGACCAGCAAAGCAGTCAATGCACATGGACTCATCAGTCTCAGGTCATCTCTCTAATATGGTCCTTTTGATGCTGGTGTCATCTGTTCTCCTAACAAAGATTAATCACTGTAGTATAACCAACCAATCAGATAAAGTGACACCAGCCAGGAAAGTCAACAATCAGATAAATGTATAAATGTACCACAGTTTCTTAATCCTGTCGTAGTGGATGGGTGGAGGGGGGCTGTCACTGTGTGAGGGGTATAAACGATAAATGTCTAACTATTACATTGTTTTGTGCACCTGAAACTAATAAAAAATCAGATAAATGGAACTGTATACTATAGCTTTTACATGTGTACACAGTTTGTAGATCATCAGCTAAATTTCTATATCAATTTTTTTAAATCATTGGCACTTATGCTAATATACTTTCTTGTTTTGCTGACAAATTATCAAAATTGTGATGTTATTATTTAATATTTACAAAAATATTTCTCTATTTATACCCTAAGCAGAAAAAAGAAATGGTCTTCACTCAGGTTTCAAATGTTTTCTTTTAAACACAGATACTGGAGTATTGCCCAGAATGGTGAACAGATTGGGTTTTTACAACTCTTATAACAAGAGACCTTGAAATAATAATAATAATAATGATAGCGTAGATTTTGTAAGAAAACCAAAATACGAGAATTAAAAAACAAAAACAGTGGATCAGGAGGTTTAAAATAAAATCCTGGGAAGATAGCAGAGTAGGTAAACACTGTGCTTGCTTCCTTCCGAGAATACATAAAAATTACAACTAAATTATAGAACAATTAACCTGGAGAACTATCTGAAGTCTAGCTGAACAGAAATTTCATAACTAAGGATATAAAGAAGAAGCCTTATTGAGAATGGTAGGAGGAACAGAGATGCAAAATGGGCAGGCCCCAAAACTCCATGTAGCAACTGAGAATAAATAGGGATATGTTGGCCCTGGGGGTTCCCCCTGGAAGAGCGAGGGACCCCAGCCCCACATTAGTCTCCCCAGCCCAGTGTTCCTGCGCAGGGGAGAGGAAGCCCCACAACATCTGACTGTGAAAAACAGTGGGGATTCCAACCATCCTGGTGGGAGAGAAGACGGCAGGAAATCCAGACAGCCTCTAAAGTGTATGCACACAAACTCACTTGCTCACAGGCACTCACCCTGGGTATTGATGGAGGGACGGTGACTCGGCGGGTATCAGGCTTATAGGGGGCAGACTGAGGTGTGTGGCTGTGAAGAAAGGGCTAGAGGACAGTCACCATTTTCCCTGCGTGGGGTCCCCTTCCCATGCAGCCAGCAGGCAGGCACCATTTTTCCTGTTTTGAGCCCACCCCCATGCCCATGGCCATATATGAATATGAATTGCTCTGGTGAGCTACTCTAAGACCCCACCCTACCCAACACCCCCAATGCCAGAGGCATTTTCTTGGCAAGCAGCCACCCTGCCCACATTGCACCTTTTCTTGGAAAACTATTGTATCCACAGGCCCCAGGTAGGTGGTGACTGGCCTCTGTGTGCTCTGAGACTTTTGCTGAGTTACTCCAGGCTCAGCCCTGGCACCAAACAAAAATATGCATTAACGTGCTGAACACAACTCTTCCCATTCTAGTGACTCCCTGAGACCCTGCCTCACCCAACTTGCATACTACACAAGGCTTTATAAGTGGCTGAAACTTAAGGGAGCTGGCAGGTGGCAACAAGTCTTGAGAAGTCCTAGCTTTCTGTGGAGCTACCCTAGTCTCAGTACTGGTGTCAGCCATCCTCGGTTTACAGCATGGCCAACCCCACACACCTCCAGGTTTGGTACAGGCAGTGAAAAACCGTGGATCACTTTGTAGTTCCTATCAGGTAGTCCCCAGCCAGTCACAGGCAGTGGATGACCTTAACCTGCACCAGAGTCCCTCCCAAGAGGCCCCAGAACAAACATATTTGGAGGTTGGCTTCAACCACAGCAGAGCACCACCCATTAGCCCCACAAGTGGCACACAAAAGGGAAAGTCTCCACAGACACCAGAGCCAGCTGGGGTAAATCCCACTCACTGTGATAAGCCCCCTCTCCCCCCACAGCAGCCCATAAGCTATGGACATGGCTAAACTCTACAGCCAATCAACCTGAAGATCGATCCCACACACTGACATGCCACTAGCAATCAAAGCTCAACTATAACAGGAGGGCACACACATGGGACACTCCTGGAGCACCCAGAGCAGGTGACAAGGGAGACTGTGTCAGGGCACCTACTACATAAGGCCAACTGGCCAAGACTGGGAGACAGAGCAGATTTACCTAATAAATAGAAACAAACACAGAGAGACAGCCAAAACGAAGAAACAAAGAACTATACCCCAAATAAAAGAACTGGAAAAAAACTCCAGAAAAACAACTAAATGAAATGGAGGCAAGCAACTTACCATATACAGAGTTCAAAACAATGGTTAGAAGCATGCTCAAGGAACTTATTGAAAACTTCAACAAAGAGACAGCAAGCATAAACAATGACATAGAAAACATAAAAAAGAACCAGTCTGAAGTGAAGAATACAATAACTGAAATGAAGAATGCACAGAAGGAATCTTTAGCAGACTAGATGAAGGAGAGGATCAAATCAGTGATTGGGAGACAAGATAGCAGAAAACACCCAATTGGAAAAGAAAAAAGGAAAAAGAATCCAAAAAAAGAGAGGATAGTTTAAGAGACCTCTGAAACATCTTCAAGCATAACAACATTTGCATCATAGGGGTACCAGAAGGAGAGGAGTGAAAGCAAGGGATTGAGAACCGATTTAAAGAAATAATGACTGAAAACTTTCCTACCCTGGTGAAGGAAATAGGTATATAAGTCCAGGAAGTGCAGAGTCCCAAAGAAAATAAACCCAATCAGGCCCACACAAATACACATTATAATTAAAAGGCAAAGATTAAATACAAAGAGATAATCCGAAAAGCAGCAAGAGAAGGGCAACTAGTTACTTGCAAAAGAGCTCCCATAAGACTGTCAGCTGATTTCTCAACAGAAACTTTGATGGCCAGAAGGGATTGGCATGAAATATACAAAGTGATGAAAAGCAAGGACCTACAACCAAGACTACTCAACTCAGTAAGGCTACCATTTATAAATAGAAGGGCAGATAAAGAGCTTCCCAGACAAGAAAGAGCTAAAGGAGTTCAGCATCACCAAACCAGTATTACAAGGAATGCTAGAGGGACGTTTTTAAGATGGAAAAACGATCAAAATTATGAATAATAAAATGACAATAGCTACATATCTATCAACAATTACTACCAATGTAAATGGATTAAATGCTCCACTCAAAAGACATAGGGTGTGGAATGGATATGAAAACAAGACCCTTACATATGAGGTCTGACAATTAAGTTCGTGAACTTGCCACCATGCGCTTACATTGGCAGCGCTATACAAACAGCTCAATAAGGTTTCATAACCTTGGTATATCAGTGTCTCACAGCTGTGTTTGTGTCGACATGTGGCGGTGTCTTGCTGAGTGGCATTTATTATTGTTGTTGTGGGTTTTTGTGTACCATTAGAGCACCAAACAAACATTAAATTTCTTGTTAAACTTGGCAAGAGTGGAAATGAAATCAGGGACATGTTAGTCCAAGTTGATGGGGAGAATGCCATGAAGAAAATGGCAGTGTACAAATGGATCAAATGTTTTTCTGAGAGGAGAGAATCCATCACCGATGAAGAGAGGTCAGGGTGGCCAGTAACAAGCAGAACTGACAAAAACAGTGCAAAAATTCATCAAATTGTGCATCAAAATCGTCAGCTGACTGTGAGAAGCATAGCAGAACAAGTAAACATTGATAGAGAAACAGTTAGGAAAATCTTAACTGAAAATCTTGGCATTAGATAGGCGTGTACAAAAATGGTCCTGAAGGAGCTCATGTATCATGGTATCAATATACCAGCTCACACGGCACTGTCTATGAGAGAGTTTTTAGCCAGTAAACAAATAACTGTATTGGAACACCCTCCCTACTCACCTGATCTGGCCCCCACTGACTTCTTTCTTTATCCAAAGATAAAGGAAATATTGAAAAGAAGACATTTTGATGACATTCAGGACATTAAGGGTAATATGATGACAGCTCTCATGGCAATTCTAGAAAAAGAGTTCCAAAATTGCTCTGAAGGGTGGATTAGGCGCTGGCATCAGTGTATAGCTTCCCAAGGGGAGTACTTCGAAGATGACCATAGTGATATTCAGCAATGAGGTATGTAGCGCTTTTTCTAGGATGAGTTCATGAACTTAATTCTCACACCTCGTATGCTACCTACAAGAGACTCACTTCAGATTGAAAGACACACATAGGCTGAAAGTAAAGGAATGGAAATAGTTATTTCATGTCAGTGGAAAAGAAAAAAGATGGGGTGCCAATACCTGTAGAAGACAAAATAGTCTTTAAAACAAAGGTTATACAACAAGAGACAAAGAAAGACCCAGTAATCCCATTTCGGGGTATTTATCCAAAGATACCCAATATGTTACTGCAAGGGAACATGTGCATCCACATGTTCACTGCAGCATTGTTTACAATGCCCAAGATGTGAGGCAGCCTGGGTGTCCGTCGATGGTAGAATGGAGAAAGAGGAGGTGGTCATATATACAATGTAATATTGCTCTGCCCTGGAAGGGAATGGGTTCTTGCCATCTGCGGCAGCATGGATGGACCTGGGGGGTATTGTGCTGAGTTGAGTGTCAGACAGAGAAAGACAGATGCAATGCGATGTCACTTACATGTGGACTCTAAAGAACAAAATGAATGAACAAAACAGAAACAAACTCATAGATACAGAAAACATTTTGATGGTTGCCAAATGGGAAAGGGGTTGGGGTGTGGGTGCAAAAAAAGCAAGGGATTAAGAAGTACAAATTAGTTGTTACAAAGTAGTTATGAGGATGTAGAGTATAGCTTAATGAATATAATCAATAATACTGTAATAACTATGTGTGGTGTCAGATGGATACTAGATTTGTTGGGGTGATAGATGGGAGGGGGTTTGGGGGCAGGGTAAAAAAAAGGGGACGGGATTAAGAAGTACAAATTGGTAGTTACAAAACAGTCATGGGGATGTAAAGTAAAGCATAGGGAATACAGTCAATGATATTGTAATAACTATGATAGTGCTTGGTGGGTACTAGACTAGTCAGGGGGTTACTTCCTAAATTATATAAATGTCTAACTATTATGCTGTACACCTGACATTAATATAAAATAACATTGACTGTCAACTGTAATTGAAAAATTGAAAAATGGTGGAAAAGGTGAAGAGTAATAAGTGGTCCAGATTTCCAGGTATAAAACAAGTAAGTCATGGGGATGTCATGTACAAAATAGGGAATACAGTCAATAATATTGTGATAGCAAGGTATGGCGTCAGAAGGTTGGTGGATTTATCATGATCATTTATTTAGGTATATAAATGTTGAATAACTATGGTGTACCCGTGAAACTAATGTAATATTGTATGTTAGCTACATTTTTATTAAAAATCTTTGAAAAATAAAATTCTGGCTTTAAGTTACCTCATTTATTATATTGGAAAGGATGAGACTTTGCACAATTCACTTAACTTGAGCTTCATATGTATATCTATGCTTGATGGAATCATGAGGTTGGAATGAAAAGATTTGTGAAAGTTGTGCATAAGCATTTAAGGGCTTCACATATGTACTGAGGGTGCCCAAAAATGTATACACATTTTAAGAAAGGAAAAGACTATTAAAATTGTAATGTTCAATATATACCAACAACAAAAGATGAACTCAAGTCACGTCTGACTTCCACAATTACAAGAGGTACTCAAAGTGGTTACCATCAGGGACCAGAGATTTCTGATTATGGCGAACTACTGCTTGAGCAACGCTGACCAAAGTATCCACTTGTATACATTTTTTTGGCACCCCAGTATATACCATGTTTCCCCGAAAATAAGACCAGGTCTTATATTAAGGTTTGCTCCAAAAGACGCATTAGGGCTTATGTTCAGGGGATGTCATCCTGAAAAATCATGCGAGGGCTTATTTTCTGACTAGGTCTTATTTTCGGGGAAACACGGTGTATACATTCATATATATATGTATATGTGTATACACACACACACACACACACACACACACACTTAAGTCCTCACTTAACATTGTCAATAGGTTCTTGGAACTGTGGCAAAATGATGTACCGGGCGTGCTAAAAAAATGTATACAAGTGGACACTTTGGTCAATGTTGCTCAAGCAGTAGTTCGCCGTAATGAGAAGTGTCTGGACGCTGATGGTAACTACTTTGAGCACCTCTTGTCATTGCAGAAGTCAAACGTGACTTGTATTCATCTTTTATTGTCGGCATATAGTGAGAATTACAATTTTAATAGTCCTTTCCTTTCTTAAAATGTGTATACATTTTTTTGGCACCCTCCGTATAACAAAACTAATTTTACCATAAGCTAATTGATATAAACAAGAGTTAAGTTCGTACAGCATTTCATCAATATTATACAGATTGTTGAACTAAATGAAGTTATTCAAGGACATGCTGTGTGTGTGTATATTGTATCTATATCTATATCTATTTATCTATATATTTATCTATATATATCTATATATATATGTATCACTCATATATATATATATGAGTATCACTCATATATATATATATATATATATATATATATATATATATATATATATGTGTATCACTCTATGTATCACCATCTTTCCTAGGAACTTCCTGCCTATAAACATGGAGACTGAAAGAGCAATCATTTGAAACAACAAAACCCTACCCTCAATGTCCACAAACAATTGGTCCAAGATGAGCCTTTGTGTGACATTTGGACTTAGAAACCAAATAATCAAGTCAGTCTCTCTTGAGCAGGTTTCTATAAAACTCAGGAATTGTAAGCAGTAATGTATTCTGCCATGTGGAGAAAGAATGAAACCAACAAGCAGTGAAAAATCAAAGTTATTGAACCTGGGTGGTATTTGAGACCATTTCTTCCTTAGGCCCAGTTTTAGTCCTTCTTTTGACTCCCATGAAATTCTCCACTCTTCTTATAGTAAATTTCCCTACTAGGTCAGTTTTAGTTGGATGTCTTTCACTTGCAACCAAGTGGTTTAAATAACTGTCTATTAGGGATAAAACAGGAGGTCATTTAGCTTTAGATGAGAAACTGAAGTTGATTGAGTCCTAACCCTACATGAAATTTTAAAAATTCAATAATTCTATGACTATGAACTTCCGATATGATATATTTTTGGTAGGTAGAGATTTTTAAGCACTTATTTTCGTTTCTCATGAAATAATATTATTTGTCATAAATGAAAAGGTATTAAAAAAATCTATTCAAAGTCAGTACAGGTTTATGAGCAGGCCTGAGAGATGGCAAGCAGGGGGGCAGGATGTAGGAGGTGCATACCTAAGTGACATGGATTTAGCAGTGTGCAAGATTAGGGATCAAGATTCAAAATTCAATTTGAGAAGGCAAATTACTCTGGATGTTGGAGGGAAAAAAAAAAGCATGGGTCATGACTCCAGCTATCAGGTTAAAATGAAGAACATAGGTGAAATCTGAAGAATATTTGGATGGCCAGAAAAGACAGACAGAAAAGGCAGACATACTGAACAGAGGACCTCACACAAGGCATAGTTAGTATATATGAACAATCGCCCAAACCAATGAGATACACTCCAAGGAGTTGATTATTTATCTTCAGTCCTGGGCTGCATACAAAGACTTGAGGAAACAAATGGGAGAGAGATGAGGAACCGGAAGTCTGGAGACCAATTCAGTCAAGGTAGAGGGGTTCAAAATAAAGAAGACAAGGATTGAATAGCACCGTCAGTTGAGTGAGATTTTCTGCTTCTACCCTACAAACATCTAACTCATCTTCTTCTAGTCTGAAGTTTGAATTGGCCTTGTCTAGCCAATTAAATTCCATTGAGTGAAGAGCTGACTTTTTAATTTTGTCCCTTAGGAGAATTTTCCTAACTTTTACGATAAAAAAGAGACTTGCTGGGCTTAACTAGAGTTCTACTATAGTGGACCTGTCCTTCTATATGAGGTCTGACAATTAAGTTCGCGAACTCATCCTAGAAAAAGTGCTATATACCTCATTGCTGAATATCACCTTTGAAGGGTCACCTTTGAAGTACTCCCCTTGGGAAGCTATGTACCAATGCCTGTGCCTAGTCCACCCTTCAAAGCAATTTTGGAACTTTTTTTCTGGAATGGCCATCAGAGCTGTCGTCGTATTACACTTGATGTCTTGAATGTCATCAAAATGTCTTCCTTTCAATAGTTCCTTTATCTTCAGGTAAAGAAAGAAGTCATTGGGGTCCAGGTCAGGTGAGTAGGGAGGGAATTCCAATATAGTTATTTGTTTACTGGCTACAAACTCCTTCACAGACAGTGCCGTGTGAGCTGGTGCATTGTCATCATGCAAGAGTCATGAATTGTTGGCGAAAAGTTCAGGATGTTTAACTTTCTCATGCAGCCTTTTCAGCACTTCCAAATAGTAAACTTGGTTAACTGTTTGTCCAGTTGGTACAAATTCATAATGAATAATCCGTCTGATATCAAAAAAGCTTCGAGCATCGTTGCAACAAGTTCGCAAACTTGATTGTCTAACCTCATGTATTTTATTTTTGAGTCCCTTATTTCCTATTATTTATAATTTCTCCATCAGATTTGATGTTTCTTTCATTTTTTAAATGGTGATCTGAAATGCACAGTGCTAAGAGGCCAGTCCTAAAGATATCTTGGTTCTGCTTTTCCTGTTTAGTTTCCAGCTCACCAGAAACCCTTTAAGTCCCTGGAACAGTTCTTCCCCTTGAAAACAAAGAAAACTTTAAGACCAAGAGGTTAAACAACTTAGGTAGAAGGTAGTCAGGATCACAACAAAAATTGCTAGTCACATTAAGCCAACAGAGTTACAGGCCAGTGTCACTCTCCTTGCCTCCATCAAGACTGTTTCAAGAGAAGGACTAGAGTAGGATGGCTATAGATCTGCCTTTTTGTGTTAAGGATTAGGCAGTATCTCTGGGCTTTCTAATCACTCCATATTATGCAGTAATGACATTTCGGATTGGATGTCATACCAAGGAAGAATTCATCAATGAAATGCAAAGCATTGGAAAATATTGTTTTTGAGCACATGCTATGTTGAAGGTACTGAGCAAAATGTGGTCCCCTCTCCACAGTTAAAAGGGCATAGCTTATGAGGTCAGAGACTTAAATGGAAGAATTGGGGTTAACATTAGCATTTTTATTTTCCTGTAATACGTTATAGAATGCCCCTGCTATACCTTATTGTCTGGAGTACACTGTTATGAGAAAATTGCACAGATTAAGAAATGTGGTTCTTCAATACCTTCCTATTTTAAAAGAGTAGCTCGCAATTATACTGAATTTTATGGGAAGCACACAGAAATAAATGCCCAAAGTAAACTAACTTGGTGGTGATTTTGCAGGTATTTTTCAAAGTTTTCAAATGAAAGTCCTCTGAAAATTCATTTGCTCTCCAATGCCTTTCTTTAGGCACGAACACTTCTGACATATCTGTGAGAGTAAGATTCAGAGGGAGAAAAATCGATCATGGGAAACAGAGTTTGTCTTGGATTTCTAACAGTTTTCTAATGTATGTGCTTTAGATTTTCTAAATATTTAAATTTGAAACAAACCCTTTTGTTTTCTTAGGATGTAACTGTCTTTAGTTTAACTCAATTTAATGAATTACATATTGAAACAATTTATTTTCATTTCTAAAAACACTAAAGGCCCAAATATGCTGATATTGTTTAATAGATAACGAACTGAGATGAGCTTTCTGTTCATTATTATGGTTTAAAAGAAGAAAAAGACCCAAGGCAAGAATTTACAGTAATAATTCAGAGAAAAACAAAAATATTTCTATGAATAGACAGTAACACCCCAGGGAAAAAAGACCTAGATATTCATCTTAGCTGTATTACCATGGTGCTATTTTATTTTAATGGCAATACTATTTCTTATGAAGGTAGCAATTTTTTTAAATGGGGAATTTAATGGAAAGAAACTACAGGCAGAAGAGGCAGTATGGCTTAAAGGTTAAAAGTGTGATTTTGGAGCCAGACTGCCTAGATACAAAATCCAGTTCTGCTACTTAAAACCTGTGTGAGTTTTTAAATTACTTTTTTTTTTTTAATGAATAATGCTTCTGTGAACATCCATGTGCAAGTTTTTTTTCTAAAGATTTTACTGGGGATGGGGAACAGGCTTTTTATTGGGGGAACAGTGTGTACTTCCAGGACTTTTTTACCAAGTCAAGTTGTTGTCCTTTCAATCTTAGCTGTGGAGGGTGCCGTTCAGCTTCAAGTTGTTGTCCTTTCAGTCTTAGTTGTGGAGGGCGCAGCTCAGCTCCAGATCCAGTTGCCGTTGCTAGTTGCAGGGGACGCAACCCACCATCCCTTGCGGGAGTCGAATCGGGAACCTTGTGGTTGAGAGGACACTCTCCAGCCAACTGAGCCATCCGGGAGGCAGCTCAGCTCTAGGTGCCATGTTCAATCTTAGTTGCAGGGGGCGCTGCCCACCATCCCTTGCGGGACTCGAGGAATTGAACTGGCAGCCTTGTGGTTGAGAGCCCACTGGCCCATGTGGGAATCGAACCGGCAGCCTTCAGAGTTAGTATCATGGAGCTCTAACTGCCTGAGCCACCGGGCCGGCCCCTTTAAATTACTTTTTTTCTTTTTCTTTTGTTGTTTTTTTTGTGAATATGATACCCCAATTCTCAGTGCCTCAGTTTTACTTCAGTGAAGTAATGAATAGCATATGGAGAGAAGGCAGATGGGATTGAATTGAAAAGGAAATGATATGCAAATGCCTTGGGAGGTAGACAAGACCAGCTCTACATCAAAGGATAACTGCTGTACTGTGTTTTCAGTAGATGCACACAAAAAAAATCTTGGGCTTTTTAGTAGAAAGAATCTCACTCAAAACCTGTTTTAAGGTGGGGAGGGGAGGAGAGGTTGGACTATTTAATTGCAAGACAGTATTTCTCATAAGGGTTTCTGTGGAATCCTAGGGTTATCAGATTTGTGGCTACGGGGCTTTTTTTTTTTTTTTAATTTAATGTGCCACTCAATGTTACTGCTTGTGTAACCGTGTAAAAACTTCACTTCTTTAAAATGACTTTTTTTCCTCGATTCAAATTGGCCTTGTCTAATCTAATAGCACCACCACTCACTTGCTTCTTTTCTTTCCTTATCCTCCCACTTTTGCACACATTGCAGCACCACTCCCCTAATCATTAAGACCCTAGGACATAAAAAAAAAAAAAGGAAAGGAAATGATAGCTCAAAGTGAGTGCATAAAAACCGTTACAAAAAATTGAAAAAGGATAGGAAATACCACAGGGTTGCCCTACGTTTCGAAGTGGTATATACCAGAGAATAAGAGAAAAACATAAGACGTACAGTACAGACCCAGAATTTCTAAATTGACTACACAATTCCAAGAGAGATTTGAATATATTGGGAGAAACAGAAATAAAGAGAAACAATTATTCTAAATAATAACAAAACTTCTCCAAACTGAAGAAAGACATGATAAACGAAAGAGCCATATGGTGCCAAGTAGATGAATGAAAATGTGCCACAAACCTTCCCATAGCAGTGATAACTTGGAACACAAGAGTCAAAAGATAACCATAAAATTTTCAGAGGAACAAATAATTATCTACAAATAATAAAACTATTTTTGACTTTATATTTCTCCTTGACAATCTGTCAAGAACATAGTGAGGAAAACATTCAATATCTTTTAAGAAATAAAACTGAAAAAAGTTTATATGCAGCCAATCAGTTATTCAAATATTGAAGTAAAATAATAATATTTTCAGAAATGCAAGTCTTAATTTAACAACTCATAGGTCCTCCCTGAAATAAATGATAGAGCAAAAGGAAGATTAATCTAGTCGAAGGAAGTAGGAATGAAGAAGCAGTGGTGAGCAAAGAAACCAGAAACTAATAGATTTGTACTACATCTAAATAAGTACTGATTTTAAAATAATAATAACAATCTCAAACTAAACTATCAAATATTATCAATATAGGATGTAGCAGGAAAAGAGGAAGAAATGAAAGGGAGTAAAGTATATATAAAGGTTCTTAGCTTTGTAGAGGGAGGAAATAGTAAATAAACATAGACACAAGAAAAAATATGTCATGTATGTATATTAAAGTTTAAGGATAACTACTCCAAGAATATAAACATAAATACGATTTCCAAGCCATAGGACAAAAGGAAAGTAACAAGAAAACATGAAACCAAATAGGGGCTTTAAACTGGATAAATTAAACAAATTGAAAGCATCATAACAAGCAAACATAAACAAGTTGACAAGAACATATCCAAGAGTATAAATAATCAGAATAACTTAATATTAAATTTATCTATTAAAATATGGAGACAGATTGGATTAAGAAATTAAAATTAAACTATGACTTTTATAACACAAGGAAAATTCATGTGGCCATATTAATATTAGGCAAAACAAATTCAAGGTAAGATCATTTAAAGCAACTGAAATACTTCAAATATATTGAATAACTTTTAAAAACCTACCAAAAGATAGATATCATAAATCTTCATCCACATAACATCATAGCTTTGAAACAGATATAGCAAAATCTAATAGAAACACAATGTGAAAAATTGAGAAAGCAATAATCATAGTGGGAATTTTTAAAACACCATTCTAAGAAACCAACTAATGAAGTATTGAAAACATGTAGAAAATCTGAATAACTTAATTACAATTTTAAATTTATAAAGAAAATTTTGTGCTCCCAAAATTTTAAACAAACATGAAACAGTCACCAAAACTGACCCTGTGTTAGGCCATAGTTATCTTTCATATACACTGAACACAATTAAATAAAATTATAAAATAATACCAAAGAGGCAGCCAAGAAAAATCAACATATTTGAAAATTGAGTCAAATAAACTAGAATTCAATGCACATGTATGTATTCACACAGCTGCCCTTCTAAATCATTCTGGTTTAAGAGAAAACAAAAATTATGAAATATTAGAAACAGAAAATAATGGGAGTACTATATTTCAAAAGAGGAGAGATATTGCCAAACTAGAAATTGGGATCTCTTATTTAGCCTTAAAGGCTTTAAAAAACAGGATCATATTGAAAATAAAGCAACTAAAACTTCAACGAGGCAAGGTAGCAAAATATTAAAAAAATAACAATCTAAGAGGGGATTATGGGAATATGACAGAATAGAAATCAGCAGGAATCTGTCTTCTCACCTCGACAACAATTATACTGGCAGAATCTATTTTTTTTTTTAATTTTATTTTTTAACTTTATTGGGGTGACAATTGTTAGTAAAATTACATAGATTTCAGGTGTGCAATTCTGTATCACATCATCCATAAATTACACTGTGTGTTCACCACCCAGAGTCAGTTCCCCTTCCATCATCATATATTTGATCCCCCTTACCCTCATCTCAGAATCTATCTTATATAACTATTTTGAATTCTGGAGTGAAGTCTTGCAAATTTCAGGGACGGACTTGGATGATAAATGGTGGTTATTTTGGTCAATATCACCTCTCAGTACCATAGCAGCTACTCATGCCCTAACCCCAGCCCCGTGGCAGACAGCTGTGTACATGTTCCTGGAGCAATCCACACACAGCTTGTGGGAGCCAGGGTGGGCAAAAAGGACCCTGTCCTCCAAATAGCATGGATATGTGCTCTGATCAATGATTGCTGCTTCTGATAGCAGAGGTGCAGACAAAGAGGAGGGTGGCAATTGTTGCACCTCCCACCATTGTTGCAAGCGTTTTCCCCTGTGGCAGAACTGACTTCCCAGAGATTTAAAGAGTTAGTGCCCTTTTCCCCTCATCCCTTTATTTTCCTCTTTTTCCCCTTTGGGAGCCAGATATTAAAGACGAGGCCATTCAAAAGCAAGTGCATATACAGGAAAAATTAAAAAGTAACTGTGCATGCCCAAGGACAGGCACAAGCTCAGAAAATACCGAGGAAGACTGTAAGTTTACATCTAAGGCTGACCCTTGGCACAGATACAGCCTGTAAAAATGAAAAACAAAACAAATAACAATAAAAAGCAAACCCTGTGAAAGGGAAAGAATCTGATTTCCAGAGATACCATATTATTACATTCAAATGTCCATTTTTATAAACAAAAAAACTGAAAATGAATAGAAGAAAGGAAATAATAAAGATCAAGTGGAAATTACAATAAAATAGAGTGTAAAAAAACAATACAAAAGTTTGATGAAACCAAGACCTGGTTCTTTGAAAATGTAAACAAAATTCATATACCATTAAACAGCCTCATCAAGAAAAAAGGGAGAGGACCCAAATAAATAAAATCAGAAATTAAAGGGCAGAAGTGACAACAGACACTGCACGCATATAAAAGATTGTAAGAAAATACTATGAACAATTATATGCCAGCCAATCGGGCAATCTGGAAGTAATGGATAAATTCATAGACATACTATCTGCCAAGACTGAATCAAGAAGAAACAGAAAATATGAGCAGACCGATTACTACTAACAAAATGGAATCAGTAATGAAAAGACTCCCAACAAACAAAAGTTCTGGACTGGAGGGCTTCACAGATGAATTTTACCAAACATTCAAAGAAAAATTAACACCTGTTTTTCTCAAACTATTCCAAAACTTTCAAGAGGAGGGATGGTGATTGCCAGGGTCTGGGAAGAGGGAAGAATGGATGGTTATATCACTTTTTTAGTACTACACACTTAGCAGACTAAAAGAACACAAACTTTTAACCTCACAGTTCTCGAAGCCTGAAGTCCAGGTGGGCTTGACTGGTTTGTTTGCTGTAGTAGATCTCACAAGGCCAAAATCAAGGTACCGTGTTTCCCCAAAAATAAGACCTAGTCGGACAATCAGCTCTAATGCGTCTTTTGTTTTTTTTTTTCCAATAGCTTTATTCATTTTTTATGTTTCCAATAGCTTTATTCATAATGGTCCCAAATTTGATATAACACAAAAGTCTATAAAAAGGCATGAACAACTGATTTATCCAAAAAACATGCTTATTCTGAAAGAAGTCAAACACAAAATGTTACATCTTGTTTTAATTCACGTATATAAAATCCTAGAATAGGAAGAAACTAATCAATGGTGACTAAAAGTATATCAGCGGCTCCCTGGGTTTGGGAGGGAATAAGAATTGGCTTGTAAATTTAATACAAAGAGATACTATGGAACATCTGTGATATTCTATAGCTTGATTGCCATGGTGGTTAAATGGATAAATACATTCGTCAACAGTACATTTTAAACGGTTTAATGCGTCTTTTGGAGCAAACATTAATATAAGCCCTGGTCTTATATTAATGTTTGCTCCAAAAGACGCATTAGAGGTGATGGTCTAGCTAGGTCTTATTTTCAGGGAAACAGGGTATCAGCCAGCCTGGACCCTTACCTGGAGTCTCTGGACAAGAATTTACTTCTCAGCTGCTTTAGATTATTGACTGGCAGGATTCAGTTCTGTGTGGTTGTAGAACTTAGGCTCCCTGCTTCTTTGTTGGCCATCACCTGGGATCCTCTCTCAGCTCCTTATCACCACTTGCATTTCTTGGCACATTACTCCTTCGGTCCTCAAAGCCAACAAGAGTGCACTGAGTCCTTCTTGCGCTTCGGATCCCTCTAACTTTTCTGTCTGCAATATCTCTTATTCTAGCAAAAGAAGTGTCTCTGCTTTTAAAAGCCAATGTTGGTTAGACTGGGACCACAAGGATAATCCAGAATAATCTCCCTATATTAAGGTCTCTTACTTAATTACATCAACGAAATCTCTTTTGCCATGGATAGCAACATTTTCACAGGTTCCAGGGATGAGAGGGGCATTATACCAAGCACATTACCTCATAAGATTGTTGTAAGAGTTAAATGAGATAATACAGATCAAATGCTTAATACAACATATTCAATGAAGGGAAGTTATAACTGTACACTGCATTTATTTATTTGTTTGTTTGTTTGTTTATTTATTTTGCAGTTTTTGGAGTTGGCTTTATACTATATTACTGCTTCTCTAGTATGTATCCCTTATTATCAAACTGCTTTTTCTGTTAATACAATTTACCTTGTTTTGCATTCATCACAATTACACCGGAGTCCCTCTTTCATATTCAGACTGCAAAATCTGTGATCAGCTGACATCGAAGATTTCTACTTCTCAAAAGCATTATACACCAAAATGTCCACTGTTGTGTTATGATAGTAAGAAACTGGAAACAATCACAAAATATCTAAAATAGGTATGGCTAAATAACTGACATATAATATAGCATTTGCAGCCCACAAAATTAGACTCACAAAGACTGTAATGACATGAGAAATAATTTATTTTAATATTCATGTTATTAGAAAATGTATGCAACTACATATATTAGAAAGTCAAAGGATATGTGTGTGCGTGTGTGTGTATGTGTGTGTAAAATGATATATGTATAAAGAAAAGCCAGGAAGTAAGTTTAAAAAGTATTAAAAACAAAATGAAATCTTGTCATCTGCAACAACATGGATGGACCTAGAGGGTATTATGCAGAGTGAAATAAGTCAGACAGAGGAAGACAAATTCTATATGATTTCACTTATATGTGGAATCTAAGAAATAAAATAAATGAAAAAACAAAACAGAAACTCATAGACAACAGAGAACATTTTGATGGTTGCCAGATGGGAGAGGGGTTGGAAGTGGGAGAACAGGGGGAAGGGATGAAGAAGTACAAATTGGTAGTTACAAATTAGTCACAGGGATATAACATACAGCATAAGGAATATAGTCAATAATATTGTAATAACTATGTATGGTCTCAGATGGGCACTAGATGTATCGGGGTGATCACTTTGTAAATGTTTAATCACTATGTTGTACACCTGAAACTAATAATAATATTGTATGTCAACTGTAATTGAAAAGTTAAAAAAATTATTTTTAAAAAAAGCAGTTAATGTGATGATGATCTGTGCAGTAGGATTACTGGTGATTTTTCTTCATATTTTTCTCTATTTTTTTCCAATTCACTGATAAGGTACGTATATTAGTTGATCCCCAAAAGCAATTATGCATGCAACAACAGGGATGAATGGAAGGGTCACTATGCTAAATGAAAAAAGCCAGATACAAGGGACTCTATAATGTGTGATTCCATTCATTTTACATTTTGGAAAAGGTGAACTTACAGGAATACAGATAGATCAGTGACTGCCAGGGACTGGGAGTAGAAAGAGAGGCTTGACAACAAAGAGACACGAGGGAAGCTTTTGTTGTGATGGGACTGTCCTAAAAGTGGACTGCATGGTTCTTAAAACTCATAGAACTGTACACCTGAAAAAGGTGAATGCTTACTGGATATAACTAATGCCTCGATAAATTTGGCTTTAAAATTATTGTTTTGCTATGTTTTAATGGCCCAAAAGTAGCAGCATGCTTAAATACCAAAATAATATAACATCCCTCTTTACAGTTTACAAATGCTATTATTTAATTGCTTCTTCGAGGCTACAACACTATTTTAGAAATTTTTTAAATTAATTTGGTTAAAGCTAACTAGCCGATTAGCCATACAGCCAACTGAAGCAACAGTGGATTAAAACAAAGTTGCTATCGTCTTTGAAAGACTTGTTTTCACCTCATCTTCTGTTTGGTGTTGGCTTTTGCTTATGGTTATTCCTTGTCTTCTTACTACATCACCTCCTTCATTCTCCCCACTGCCCACCTTTTAAAAAAAATTTTTTTTTGGACATCATTCAATAAGTCACCCATTCTGTGTGTCTGTTTGCCACATTGCATTTTACGGAATTAGTAATAATGTATTGTACCTTTAAAATTTTATATTGAGATCTCTTACCAGACACAAAAAAATAGGACACAAAACCTTTGGAGGTGATGGATATGTCTATTACTTTGATTGTGGTAAAGATGTAACAGGTATTTGCATATATCCAAACTCATCAAATATATACATTAAATATGTGCAATCAATTATACCTCAATAAGGCTGTTTAAAAAGAAAGCTATTATGTTAATATAACACATTGAAAGACTACACCTTTGGGCTCCCTGGAGTAGATTCATCTGTCAACATTTTCTCCACCTGCATAAGCAATAAAACTACAAAGAGAGCAATTCAGAACGCGTGTTATTAGAGTTTTAATCACATTGAATTAGGAATCAACACTCAATCTGCTGAAAGGAAGTCAAAGGTTGTCTCCACTGACATCCCTATTGCTTGTCACCACTATAATTCCAATGAATGTATCTAATTCCTCCTTTCTGCTGTGTTAGGTGAATGGCACCCGCAAGGTACTCAATTTCTCACCATCTGGAGCTAGCAGTATTTATTGTTCACTGGTAGACAGGAAAGCACCCAAAGGATGATATCCTAATAAAGAAAAGTAGAAAACGGTATGTCCTCAATTTATTACACAACAATCCAAAGTACTGCATAAGAGGTAAACTGCTCATATGTTTCTAATATGATTTGTTAATTAAGAAAATGGTAGGGGAAGAGATAAATTACCCTCATAGTACATAGCAAATTAAAACTCAAACCTAGAGCTAGCATTCATTATCCAGCTTCTTAATTTACCATCACTTTCCAAAACAAAAAACAAAGTTACATGTATGCCTAATGTCTTAAATTTCTTTTTATGATGATTCCATATTTAGGCCTAAAACCTATACATAGAATTTATTTTTTTAATCACAAAACTGGATTTGAATGCCTGGCTGAGAATATAAAGTTTTAAAAGAATGTTTAACAAAGCTAGAGCCTTTTTTTCAAGTCAGGATGAATACATCCATTTGTATTCCCCTGTGCACAACTCACTGAACTTCATTTGGAAAATGTCAAGGATAAATATTCTTCAAATGCTACCATTAAATAGACGATAACCATAGTAACAGTGAATGGTTTGATTTTACCTATATTTCTGAACTTCCTCCTTAAAACTAAAATGGTATTCAAAATGAGATTGCAAATGGGAAATACTTATATGCTTTTCACACACTGTTCATATAGGGATATTAAAACAAAGATACAATATACTTCCTAACGCATTATATTTAGTGGTGCCTATTGTCAAAAAGGCTTTTACAATCACTGTTTTTATTGTAACATATTCTAACTTGAAATCAACTATCTCCTTACTTGAGAACTCAGGGACATAGCTTTGTCTAAACTCACAAAATATTAGCTATCTCCCTTTTACAAATACATATATATATATATATATATATATACACACACATATATATGTATATGAGAGAGAGAAGATAGATTAAAATGTGCCCTAGGCCTAACTACATGATGTTGAAGTGGGAAGAGAATGTACAACTCATTGAAATCTACATACCATGTTTCCCTGAAAATAAGACCTAGCGGGACTATCAGCTTAAATGTGTCTTTTGGAGCAAAAATTAATGTAAGACCCGGTCTTATTTTACTGTAATAAGACCAGGACTTTAATATAATACAACATAACATAACATAAAATAACATAACACAATATAATATAATACCCGGTCTTATTTCACTATAAAACCAGGTCTATAATAATATAATATAATATAATATAATATAATATAATATAATATAATATAATATAATACAATACAATACAATACAATACAATATAATATAATATAATATAATATAATATAATATAATATAAAAATATAATACCAGGTCTTATATCAATTTTTGCTCCAAAAGACGTATCAGAACTGATGGTCCTGCAAGGTCTTATTTTCGGGGAAACACGATAGCTATTTTTACAGAGAGGAAAAGGAACTTTCCCTATGTTTGAGCCTACAGGCAAATGGTTACCTTATTTCAAAAAAGAAAGTGACATAAAGAGAGTAATGCACACTTGATTATATCACAATTTAGATTGTTAACAATACAAAATAGAAAACTGAGACAAAACCCATAAAAATGAAGGGGCCCCCTTGAGAGATACATAAGTACTGTGTTTTCCCCAAAGTAAAACCCAGTTGGACAATCAGCTCTAATGAGTTTTTTTGGGAGCAAAAATTAATGGAAGACTGGATCTTATTTTACTATAAGACTCGATATAATATAATATAGTATAGTATAGTATAATATAATATAATATAATATTGCATAACATAATATAATACCGGGTCTGATATAAGACTGGATCTTATATTAATTTTTGCTCCAAAAGATGCATTAGAGCTGACTGTCCGGCTAGGTCTTATTTTCGGGGAAACAGGGCAGTACATCTAAGATGATGGGTGGATCCTTATCAAAACAGGAGCTGCTTAGAAGTTCTACAAAACAGCTAGCTCCATCAATGAATATTTTTAGTGGTTACTTGAAACCCATTCTCAACTATCAGCTGAGATGATTTGCACGTGTAGGGAATAGTTTAATTGAGGTGAAGCGTGTTTTCTTCCTCTTCTTCCATCCCAATATGAAGCTCAAACATTGCCAGAGGGAAGTCTAAGAATTCAAAATACAAGAGTTTAATTTGCAGAGCTACCAGACAAGATTTCCAAAAATGCCTGAGAAATCTATTGGCTCTGTGAAAGCACTTTTTTTTTAATGATAGTTCTCTTTTTTATTTGTAGGGTTTTTTTTTAAATTAAAGTTTATTGGAGTGATAATGGTTAGTAAAGTTACATAAGTGTAGTGCAGGGGATCCTGACAACTTCGCCATGTGTCGTGCAGGGTGTCAGGCGGGGTCTCTGGTCCCACTCCCCACACAAGAACACAGGACATGGTGAGGCCAAACAGGAACACCCACAGAGCCATAGGTAGGGGAGTCACACCACTATACTCTCGCTGGCGGCTGGGTTGGAGACACAGGAACCAGGAGCAACACAATTCTCAACCCTCACTGTGCCGCTTGCAGACTCAGCCACCATCTCCTTGCTAGCCCCCTTTTTCTGCTAGCCTAGCCACGGCAGTTATATTCATGGCTAATGGCTCACTGGTTACAGCTGACGGCCAACTAGCCACAGCTGATGGCCATTTGATCAGTCGATGGCCATTTACTACCTGAGCCAGCACCTTTCTATGTGAGGCTGAGAGCCTGGAAACTGCTTTTTGGGGCTCTGTCCCCACACTCCACCCCTACAGGGTCTTGCCTCACAATCTACGCGACAATCGTCTTTCGCGAGGGGCCCTGTGCGAGGAGCCTGGAGGTGAAGGTTATTTCCTGGACACAGCCAAGCTCTCTGGTCACAGCCAGGGTTTCTCAGGGCACCACCAGTACTTCTAGGCACAGCCAGACTTCCTGGACTTCTTAGGGTACCACTAGTCTCCCCGGGCACAGCCAGGGTTTCTCAGGGCACCACCAGTATTTCTGGGCACAGCCAGACTTCCTGGACTTCTTAGGGTACCACTAGTCTTCCCGGGCACAGCCAGAGTTTCTCAGGGCACCACCAGTACTTCTGGGCACAGCCAGACTTCCTGGACTTCTTAGGGTACCACTAGTCTCCCCGGGCACATGAGGGCCTCTCAGGGCACTGCCACTCTCTCTGGACACAGCCAGACTTCCTGGACTCAGCCAGGGCTCTCAGGGCACTGCCACTCTCTCTGGACACAGCCAGACTTCCTGGACACAGCCAGGGCTCTCAGGGCACTGCCACTCTCTCTGGGCCTCTCAGGGTACCGTGCTGGAACAACAGCGGCTCACAGTCAAGGTGCTTACATATTCTCGATGGTGGCCGGTCAAGACACAAAAGCAAACATCCGCCAGTTCCACTACATGGTGGTATGTTCCCAAACAGTCAAGCTGTCCATTAAATTAGGGATGGAAGGCAATTCCCCATAGTCCATAGTCATTCGCCAGGGCTGTCCTGGGGGTGAGGGATGACCTTGACCTCACCCTCAGCTCCCACGGAGGACTCAGCAAGCGTTTCCTCCTGGGACTACAAGACCTGCATCCGGGCTGCCTCAGCAAGCACTTCCCAGCCCACCGGGCTGCAAGGACCCTCGCTTTCTCCGTCCTCTGCTGGTTGGGGAACCGTCCACGTCTTCCCACCCCTCCATGGGATCCAGCTCTCGGGCAGCTGCTCCTCCTGGTCTTCCTGAGACTGAGTGTTCATACGCACAAACCGCTCCACCGCGCTTCGGAGAGCTTTGGCCTGCACCGTACCCTGCTCGCTGTGCCATGTGTCGTGCAGGGGATCCTGCCAACTTCGCCATGTGTCGTGCAGGGTGTCAGGCGGGGTCTCTGGTCCCACTCCCCACACAAGAACACAGGACATGGTGAGGCCAAAAAGGAACACCCACAGAGCCATAGGTAGGGGAGTCACACCACTATACTCTCGCTGGCGGCTGGGTTGGAGACACAGGAACCAGGAGCAACACAATTCTCAACCCTCACTGTGCCACTTGCAGACTCAGCCACCACCTTCTTGCTAGCTGCCCCCTTTTTCTGCTAGCGTAGCCACGGCAGTTATATTCATGGCTAATGGCTCACTGGTTACAGCTGACGGCCAACTAGCCACAGCTGATGGCCATTTGATCAGTCGATGGCCATTTACTACCTGAGCCAGCACCTTTCTATGTGAGGCCGAGAGCCTGGAAACTGCTTTTTGGGGCTCTGTCCCCACAATAAGTTTCAAATGTACAATTCTGTAATACTTCATCTATATATCACAATGTGTGTTCACCACCCAGAAGTCGAGAACCATATACTTTCACTGATATGTGGGATAAAAAATTGTAAGCAACAAAGGAACAAGACAAAGAAACAAAGAAACAAAAACTGCTAGACATAGAAAATAGTTTAGTGGTTACCAGAGGGTAAGAGGGGGGAGGGGTGGTAGATGAGGGTAAACGGGGTCAAATATAGGGTGATGGAAAGAGAACTGACTCTGGGTGGTGAACACACAATGTGAAAGCACTTTATGAGATCAGATGATACGTAGAACACATGGGAGGGACTCGAAGAACTGGCATTAGCAATAATGGCAGGCCAAGGATTCTCAGATCCAAATCTGTCATTGTAAGAAAATTAAAAAAAGATGTTAGACTAAACTGAATCCACCTGGCAGGGAATTGCTATTCTGTAGACCCACTTTCTTAAAAGTGAAACAATCTACCCATGAGTTTTGTTTTGTTTTTGTTTTTTTTTTAATAAAATTACACTACATGTCAGCATGCATAAAAGCCCCAATTTTTCAGTACCCAAAGCCCACTGGGGAAATCATTTTTAAAGTCTTCAACAACTGGGCCTTATCTCTCATAACATCTTGGTAGAAGATGCAAAAGGTCTGTCATTCCGGGTTCTAAACGGATGCCAACTTTCAGTTGATAGCTATTAATTAAGCCAAGATGCTCAAAATGAAATGTTTATTAGACTCAGTTTCAAAGCAATTAAGCAGTGAGTTCTGGAGGTATTCCTTATGGGCAGGGTTCAGAATGTTCTCACTTTCACCTACACAACAGTAACTGAGAAAAAAGGCACTAGGAAAAGTGACTCTATGAAAGAAAACATACAAAGTGGGCAGGAGTTTAAGTCTTCGTTGAGTGTGGACTGGTCAACCTATGGTGTTTAGTTTCTCAGCATCATTTTCTGCAATTCCACCCTGCTGTACAAAATCTGGGCACAAATCTAAGTCTATATTAAGACTACATTACAAAGCTGCCAGTTAATATTTGCTTAACGTTTTCTGTACGCAAAGATTCCGTGTTGAGACCACACGCTTGGTTATACAGTTCTCCAGAACAGGGCACTATTGCCACAAATACATTCTAAACAATTACATTAAAATATATCACTATAAGTCAAAAACAGTTTGTGTACTGACAGTAGTTGATCACTAAAAACTCTTCCTCCTGAATATTTGCACGATAGGCATATAATTGGGTAGAGGTATAAACACTGGAGGGTGGTAGAAAGAACCCTGACTCAGATCTCAGAAGCCTGGGGAAGGCTGAGTTCTGTGGGTACTTGCTTTGTAACCCTGGATAAGTCATGTCCCCTTTCTGAACTGCAAATTACTGATTTGAGAAATGATAGAGCTAGAGTCCAGGGGTGTCCAAACTGCGGCCCGCGGGCCAACTGCAGCCCGCAATCCATTTTTTATTGGCCCGCAGCAAATTCCAAAAATATATTTAGTTTACTTAAATAAACCAGGTGAGGCAATACGTACTTCAACTCGAGTGAGTGGCCCGGCTGTTTGTGTGTTTTACCGCATATGGCCCTTGGGGAAAACCGTTGAAAACAGTTTGGACACCCCTGAGTTAGACTATCTTTGAAGGTAGTGACTGTCAAATTTTAGTTTACATGAGGTCACCCAGGAAGTGTGTTATGCATGTAGGTGCTTGGGACACATCCCTCGAGATTGATTTAGTTGAACAGGACAGTGACTCCAGAATTTGGATCATAAAAAGGAAACATCTGAGACAGGTGTTCTCAGACTACATGTAGAAAAACACTGTACTAAAATATTTTCTTGAGTAAAAGTTCCATAACTCTATGAGGGACAGACAAGAAGTAATGACTTTTGAAGAAGATAGGAGGGAATGTTATTTTTAATTTATTGTACTCCGTCCTAAGAAGCTGGGGAAAAGCAAGCTTGTACAATGTGCAAGACCAAATCCTAATGACAACAGACAATACATTTACACAATAATCTCCTGATGAATTAAACTGCCACTGTCTTTTTGTCACTGCAGAAGGCTAAATGCAAATAAATACATTATCCTGTGTCACAGCCTAGGATTAAATATCATGTCTTTTGTACGTGAATATGACGCTATATTCCACACACAACAGCCATGTGTTTGAGTGATCTAATTCATTTAGCAGGAGGCTCAATGACCCTTCTCTTCATGGGCTCCTCTGTGACCAGTGGGATAATTTGGAGAGGCCCCAGACGAGTATTAGTGGCATTTCTCATGACCGTAGAACCAAATGAAAACATCTAACGTAACCAGGGACCTTGGCCTCAATAGTTCTACACATCTGGGTGGCAATACAGAATCAGCATATGCAGATGACAATCGCTCTGGAAAGTATCCTGTTTATGAAAGAGACCAAGGTAATGCTTTACTGTCTGTACTCAGCAAGGAAAGGAGGACTCACAACATGGTTTACAGCATGATCTGAGTTCAAATAAATCTGATCTTTATGCTTTCGTTATGCTTCTCTTCACTGAGTATGCTCTTCCCACTTTTCCATTCATGTACGAGGTCTGACAATTAAATTTGTGACCTTGTTGCAACGATGTTGTCAACCTTTTTTGATATCAGAGGGATTATTCATTATGAATTTGTACCAACTGGGCAGACGGTTAACCAAGTTTACTATTTGGAAGTGCTGAAAAGGCTGCATGAAAAAGTTAGACGACCTGAATGTTTCACCAACAATTCATGATTCTTGCATCATAACAATGCACCATTTCACACGGCACTGTCTGTGAGGGAGTTTGTAGCCAATAAACAAATAACTGTACTGGAACCTCCTCCTTACTCACCTGATCTGGCCCCCAGTGACTCCTTTTTTACCCGAAGGGAAAGGAACTATTGAAAGGAAGACATTTTGATGACATTCAGGACATCACGAGTAATATGACAACAGCTCTGGTGGCCATTCTACAAAGAGTTCCAAAATTGCTTTGAAGGGTGGACTAGGCACTGGCATCGGTGCATAGCTTCCCAAGGGGAGTACTTCAAAGGTGACCATAGTGATATTCAGCAATGAGGGATGTAGCACTTTTTCTAGGATGAGTTCACGAACTTAATTGTCCAACCTCATAAACCCTTGTCTCACACTAGAAGATCCAGCTATGTGAGGTGCTGCTTCAACACCCAAGGTAGAACTAACCTCCTCTTTAGATAAACTTCCATAGCACTGAGATTGCACTTCCAGGAGGGACTTTAAACTTTTGTGGGCCTTAGTGTATTTGTCTGTGAAAGACTCTGATGATTCAACATTGGCTATTTGCGTTGCTTTAAATTGTTTTGTTTTGTTTTAAGTGATACTATAGTTATAACTTTGTGTAACTATTATTTATGTTTCATTTCCTTCTCTAGATTATGGGCTTACTACTGGCAGGATTTATTTTATATTCTTTGTCATATCTACAATATCTTGCTTTGAATCTAGATTATAATTGGTACTTAACAAATATGTTTTGAAAAAATGATTAGTGAATGAATGATGGATTAAATCAATCCAAGTATCAGAGGTAAAAATCTTCCCAGAATTGTCCTTTGGTTAAAAGTTACCATTTTGAATGTAAGATTTTTCCACTCAGTCACACAGGATGAAAATGGAGCTGTCACGAAGTCAATGTGCCCTCAGTGAAAACAGACCATGGAGTGACTTCCCCTCAGGATTGAGTGCTGAAAAGGAGTTGTGATCCCAAATATGGGAAAATTCTCCAAAGTTAACTGAGCAAGTCGAAGGTAAAGCAATTTAGCTTGTTTTGCTCTTCAAACCCACTCTGGAGGGACAGTTCTGTGGCATGTTGTGACGCCTGCGGTGGAAACTCCTACAATTGCCCTGCTTCTGGGGCGGGGGAGGGAGGTAAAAGTTAATTCATCTAAAACTCAGTTAACTGCCACATAAGTAAACATTTAATAGCGTGGTGCTGGCAAAACACTTCAAGTATACTACTGTGTTTCCCCGAAAATAAGACGTAGCCAGACCATCAGCTCTAATGCGTCTTTTGGAGCAAAGATTACGACCCAGTACTATATGATATGATATGATATATTATATTACACTATATTATATTATATTATTATTATACGACCCGGTCTTATATTAAAATAAGACTGGGTCTTATATTAATTTTTGCTCCAAAAGACGCATTAGAGCTGATGGTCTGGCTACGTCTTATTTTCGGGGAAACACGGTATTCACTTCCCTCCGAACTTGGGTGAGAAATGTTTTGATGCCCAGGGGTGCTTTGGTGGTTGATAAAGAAGAAAATGTTCAAGTATTGTTGTTTTATACACATTAAACATTAATCTCATCAGGAATGGTGCACTGTGGGTCTGTTTAGTTTTCTTTGCCAAATGATAAATCAAATAATAAATCAAAAAATATTATGAAGGAACTATACCAAAAATGAAAAAAAAAAAAACCTACCAGTAAAACATCATTTTCTTTTTACTAGTTTTGTTTAATGAAGAAAAAATAGCTCAATTTCTCTCTTTCTTCTATACACACACACACATACACACACACACACAAACACACACATTCAAAAAGGCGGATATTTAAAAATCATAAAACCAAAAAGAAGTTGGGAGATATAAGCTTATAATTTACAATCCAGATTGTCGGGTCTGAAAGAAATTTAAAAATGAAATGTCAATCATCTAACATTTGGAATAAATTTATGAGCATAAAACCTGGAAGTTATTCAAAAGTATGCCCTTTAGGTGTTATAGATTTGGATGCTGTCTTTCATGTCTGTGGACTGGGGATTTTCATAATCTTGTTATTTTTCAAAACTAGTTAAATCAGAGATGAAATATAATTTACCGATGTTTTAATTCAGAAGACGTGAATAAATACTATATATGTGTATGTATGTATAAAAATATATATATATATTTTTTTCACACATGCTTTTTATACAAACTTCACTAAATTATAGAATTTATTGTTAATGCTCTTGTAGTCCAAATCATAGGATCCATGGTTGTTTCCTTTTACCACTAAATATGTTAGGTAAATACATTATAACTCAGAAGGTATAGGCCTAGCACACTGCTAATAGACAAACTATTCCCTGAAGTTTGT
Source organism: Rhinolophus ferrumequinum (assembly GCF_004115265.2). Classification (NCBI taxonomy): domain Eukaryota; kingdom Metazoa; phylum Chordata; class Mammalia; order Chiroptera; family Rhinolophidae; genus Rhinolophus; species Rhinolophus ferrumequinum. The sequence continues at coordinate 14,840,096 of NC_046284.1, forward strand.
CATTAGTAGAAAGTAGCTTCAGACATCTCCGAAAATAAATTCAATGCAACTTCAATTTTATGACTAGTATTATACTTAATATTGAGGATTTAACAAGACTGGGACATCCATTAGGCAAAATAATCAGGAGCTCAGGGAGAACTATAAGCCTGGAGATCTGGATCAGGGATAATTAGGGAATTCAAATGAGCCTCCAGCCTAGGTTAGACTGGGTTGCTCTGAAACTTCAATCACTACCTTCCTATTCATCTCTGGACTGGTAGTTTGCAATTAATGGAAAATAAATTTCAGTGTATGTATTTGCAAATTATTGAGGACAGTATCCTACTCAGGCACAGTGCGGTATACATTTGAGTGTTTTATGAGGATTAACATTTGGATTTACTGTAAAACAGTAGAGTACTGAACCCCTACTGCCTTGTCCGGAATAACACGAAGAATATACAGTTATCATTTACTGCGCACCTAAAAACTATATGAAGCTGTGGTAGGAGCTGGGAGGTAGATGGTGGGATTCATGAATCTGTCAAGTCAATAGTTCTATGTACATACATATTATATATGTATTATATATAATATGATACAATAACATGATATATAATAAATACAATATATATAGTACTTAATATAAGAATTATTGAGCATTTGCCATGTGTCGAGCACTATAACACACACAACAGACTCTCGTGAGCAAAATTGACAAACTGAACATATACTTTGCCATCATGGAGTTTGCCATATAGTAAGGAGAGTAGTGTTAAATTGAATATTAGAGAGGAGTAAGCCAGAGGAGGACAGCTTTCAGGAAGGGAGTATTACTTGAAGTGTTTATGAATTGTACCTATATTTTTCAATCTTGTAAATATCAATGTGATGTTCTTTATACAAAACACTGCTCTTGACTCATAAGCACAAATAGGGTACACTTAGGGATTGTTTTCCTACAGCTGAGATAGATCAACTTTGAACTACCACCCACCCTCAGCTAACCTCCTACATAGACACATATTTACCGAGTGATTGGACTAAATTAGGGTATGATACAGTATTAAGCCAATTACTTTAACTAGAAATTAAATCAGCAACATGTGCCCCTCTGCTTCACTTTAATTGAGCTAATTATCAAATAGCTGAGTATGTGGTCAAGCTGGGCACACAAGGTGTTAGTGAATTTCCATGCACTTTCACTTTTCCTGTCAGTAAACAAACCTTAAAAATAAGCAAGACAGGTGTTATTAGTCTCATTTAACAGATGAGGATAATGAGAGTAAGAGTAAATAGTCCATCTGAGGTCAAAACACATAATAAGAGCTACCCAGTGCTCAAAACACAAGTCTCCTGGCTATAAACTCTGCTCTCTCAGGTGACTCACATCACTATGCATTTACTTTGCAACACCACATTAAAACAAAACCCTGCTCAGATCCAAGATAGCGGAATAGATAAACACTGTGCCTGCAGCCTTCCATGAACACATCAAAATTACAACTAAATTATAGAACAGTCAACCTGGAGAACCATCTGAAATCGAGCCAAACAGAAGTCCTGTAACTAAAAATATAAAGAAACCACTTCGAGATTGGCAGGAGGGGTAAAGTTGGGGAACTGGCCACAAAACTCCGTGTAGCGATTGAGAATCAGGAGGCATATCTCAGCCACAGAGGTTCCCCACGAAGGAGGGAGGTACCCCATCCCCAAATCAGACTTCCGAGCCCAGAGTACTGACTACATCTGGCTGTGAAAAACAGTGGTGATTCTAACCATCCAGGTGGGACGGAAGGCTGCAGGAAACCCAGACATCCTCTTAAATGGCCCATGCACAGACTCACTCACTCACACGTACTCACCATGGGGAGGTGACAGACTGAGGTATGTGTCTTCAGAGCAAGAGCTGGAGGACAGTCGCCATCTTCCCTGTGTGGTGTTCTACTCCTGAGCAGCCGGAGGCAGGCGCCATCTTTCCTGTGTTGAGCCCGCCCCCACCATGGCCAGATCTGAATCTGATTGGCCTGGTGAGCTCTGCTGCTCCACCCTGCTGACTCCCACCCCACCAAACTCCCCCCACGCTGGAGGCACATTCTTGGTGAGCAGCCAGCTCAGCCCACTTTGTACTATTTCTTGGAAAATTATCAGAGTTGGACAGACCCCAGGTGGGTGGTAACTGGCCTCGGTGTGCTCTGAGACTTTTGTTGAGTTACTCCAGGTTCAGCACTGGAACCAAATCAGAATTTATATTAACCTGGTGACCACAACTCTTCCCACTCTAGTGACTCTCTGAGACCCTGCCTCACCCAAGGTGCACACTGCCCAAGGCTCCATCAGCGGCTGAACCTTAAGGGAGCTGGCAGGTGCCAGCAGGCCTCGGGATGTCCTGGCTTTTGCGGAGCTACCCTAGGCCCAGTACTGGGGGCAGATGTCCTCGGTTTGCAACGTGGCCTGTCTTCCATGTGCTTCCAGGTTTAGCACAGGAAACAAACAACTGCGGATTGCTTTGTAGTTCCTACCTGCTATCCCCCAGCTGGTCACAGGTAGGGGGTGACCTGGGCCTGCACCAGAGCCCCTCCCAAGAGGCCCCAGAACCAACGTGCTTAGAGGTTGTATTCAGACCACAGGAGAGCACTGCACAATTAGCCCCACAGTGACATACACAAAGGGCAGTCTCAACAGGCACCAGCCTGCTGGGGCAAATCCCACTCAGCAGGGTAAGCCCCCCCATACAGCAGCCCATAAGCTTAGGGTATGATACAGTACTAACCCAATTATTTTAAGCTGTGGATGTGGCCAAACCCCACAGCCAGTCAGCCTGAGGGTCAATCCCACACACTGACATGCCAATAGCAATCAAGGCTCAACTACAACAGGAGGGCACATGCAACCCACACAAGGGACACTCCTGGTGCTTCCGGAACATGTGACCAGAGAGACTGTGCTGGGGCCTCACAGGATACCTCCTACATAAGGCCACCTGGCTCAAACTGGGAGACACAGTAGATCTACCTAATACATAGACACAGAGAAGCAGCCAAAATGAGGAAACAAAGAAATGTATCCCAGATGAAAAAACAGGAGAAAACTGCAGAAAAAGTAAACAAAATGGAGGTTATAAGGATGTAGATATAGAGTTCAAAATGATGGTTATAATGATGCTCAAGGAACTCAGTGACAACTTCAACAAAGAGACAACATGCTGGAGGGCTAGATTTGGGCTGTGAGTAGGTTGTAGTTTGCTCATCCCTAGTCAAAGGGGTGAAGTTATATATGGAACCTAAAGAACAAAATTAACAAACAAAACAGAAACAAACTCATAGATACAGAAAACATTTTGATGGTGGCCAGATGGGAGGGGGTGGGGGAGTGTGAAAAAGGGGAAGGGGTTAAGAAGTACAAATTGGTTGTTACACAGTAGTCACAGGGATATAGGGTATAGCATCAGGAATATCGTCAATAATATTGCAATAACTATGCATGGTGTCAGATGGGTACTAGATTTGTTGGGGTGACAGATGGGAGGACTTGGGGGGCAGGGTGAAAAAGATTAAGGGATTAAGAAGTACATATTGGTAGTTACAAAATAGTCATGGGGATGTAAAGTAAAGCATAGGGAATATAGTCAATGATATGGCAATATCTATGTATAGTGCCAGGTGGGTACTAGACTAGTCAGGGGAATCACTTTTTAAATTATATAAATGTCTAACCACAATGCTGTACATCTGACATTAATATAAAATAACACTGAATGGCAACTGTAATTGAAAAAGGGGGGCGAAGTTGAAGGGGAATAAGCGATCCAAATTTCCAGGTATAAAACAAATAAGTCATCAGGATGTAATGTACAGCATGGGGAATATAGTCAGTAATATTGTGATCGTGTGGTACGGAGTCAGATGGTTGCTGGATTTATCATGGTGATCACTTCTTTAGGTATATAAATGTTGAATAACTATGGTGTACCCCTGAAACTAATATAATATTGTATGTTAGCTATATTTTTAATAAAAGTCTTATTTAAAAAAAACCCTGCTCATTTCTATGCACTTTAAGCTTTTTAGGTGTGTTCTATCAAAGACATTACAAGATGAAATTGATTCAATTCAAAAATAAAATTGCATTAAAATATATAAACTAGATATTTACTTGGTAGTAATCATGACTCAGCAAAAAGTCAGGCAACACGTGCTTGTCAGAGATATTATTCACTAGAGATATTATTCACTAGAAGTGATACTTTCTTAGATAAAATTCTACTCTCAGGTCTACAGAGTAAATGTCAGTTGAAATCATATTTTCTGCTTGCTACTATAGGAAAAAAACTGTATAGTTAAATGGCCAAAACAATAGCCTTTTTCTTATGTACGTTTATGTCCCACATGAGTGCAGTAGAGATTCAATTTGCATATATCCCAACTGCAATTTGCAAATAGGTAACTGAAAACATCTGGCCTGTAAATATGTATAATATCTATATCTATAATATCAAATGTCTATAATACAGATCAAATAAGAAGTAACAGATTTACAACAAAGAAAGAAGAACCACATGCATACCGTGTTTCCCCGAAAATAAGACCTAACAGGAAAATAAGCCCTAGTATGATTTTTCAGGATGACATCCCCTGAACATAAGCCCTAAAGCGTCTTTTGGAGCAAAAATTAATATTAGACCTCGTCTTATTTTCGGGAAACGCGGTAGTAGCTTCTCACTGAAGAATGCTGCTTCATGACATTGGTTTTGGCAATGATTTCATGGATATGACACCAAAAGCACAGGCAACAAAAACCAAAAAGTAGGACTACATCAAACTAAAAAGTTTCTGCACAGCAAAATATATAATCAATAGAGTGAAAAGGCAACCTACAGAATGGGAGAAAATATTTCTAAACCATATATCTGATGAGGGGTTAATCTCCAAAATATGTCAGGAACTCATACAACTCAGTAAAATCAAAACTAAGTACCTCAATTTTAAAAAATAGGTTAAGAACTTGAATAAACATCTCTCCAAATAAGACATATAAAAGGCCAACAGTTATATGAATAAATGTTCATTGCCACTAATCAGCAGAGAAATTCAAATAAAAAAAACAGGTATCAGCTCATACCTGTTGGGATAGCCATTATAAAACAAACAAACAAAACAAAATAAAAAACAAAACAGAAAATAACACACAGTGGCAAGGATGTGGAGCAACTGGAACCCTCGCCATAGTTGGTAGGAATGCAAAATGGTGTACCCACTGTGGAAAACAGTATGGAGATTCTTCAGAAAACTAAAAATAGAACTACCATATCAGTTAGCAATCCCAATTCTGGGTATATATCCAAAAGAATTGAAAAAAAGATCTTGAAGAGATATTAGCACCCTCATGTTCATTGCAGCACTATTCACAATAGCTAAGATGTAGAAACAACCTAAATGTCCATTGTCAGATTAATGGATAAAGAAAATGTAGTATATACATACCATGTAATACTATTCAGCCTTAAAAGAGAAGGAAATTTTGCAATATGCCACACATGGATGGACTTTGAGGACATTATATTAAGAGAAACAAGTATGATTCTACTTACATGAGCTATCTCAAATAGCCAAATTCACAAAATCAAAGACTGGAATGGTGGGGCAGACAGGTGGCTCAGTTAGTTAGAGGGCAAGCTCTGGGCAATGGGGCTGATGGTTCGATTCCCACATGGGCCAGCAAGCTGTACCCTCTGCAACTAGAATGAAGTCAATGAGCTGCCACTCAGCTTCCAGATGGCTCAGTTGGTTGGAGTGCAGGCTCTCAACCACAAGGTTGCCGCTTCGACTCCCGCAAGGGATGGTGGGCTGCGTCCCCTGCAACTAGCAACGGCAACTGGACCTGGAGCTGAGCTGCGCCCTCCACAACTAAGACTGAAAGGATAACAACTTGACTTGGAAAAGTCCTGGAAGTACACACTCTTCCCCAATAAAGTCCTGTTCCCCTTCCCCAATAAAAAAACCCCCAAAAAACTGGAATAGTGATTACCAGAGGGTGGAAGAGGGAGAAACGGCAATTATTAATCACCAAGCATAAAGTTGCAGTTGAATGACATGAGTAAGTTTTAGAGATTTGTTATATGACATTGTACATATAGTCCACAATAATGTATGGTACATTTAAATTTTGTTAAGAGGGTAAATCTCATGTTAAGTGTTCTTACCACAATAAGATAAAATATTTTTAAAAGAATGAGGCTGTCATATTTAATACATTACACATTAATAAAACAGAAATAAGCAGTCCTGCAATAGGATTCTTAAGTGTGCATGAGTGTATGAGTGCATATGCACATACTTGTTTTTTTATTTTTACTGATAACAGTAATATTCATTGAAAAAAATTGGAAACTAAAATAAAAAAATAAAAAATTGTAATACAACCATTCAGAAATGATTGCTATTAACTTTTCACTACATTTCCTTCCAGATTACTGATAATATGTCTGACATTTCCCATGTATCTTATAGTGATTATTTCTTCATTGCCATCTTTTCTTTAGAACATATTTTAATTACACTACCATATTTCATTTAAGTTTTCCTACACTGTAGGATGTATAAATTTGCCCAGTTACTTTTCTTTTAAGTGTTTTCCAGTTTGATAGGTTGAAACAATATCTCAGTGATTTATATTTTATTTCTTTGACTATTAGTGAGAGTAAACATGCTTCCAAATGTTTGTTGACTAGTTCTATTTGGTTTTTTGCTGGTTGCTTGAAAATGTTCTTTATTTTATTATGGACAGTATCTTCTCTCATTAAAAAAAATATCATAAGCAAAACCAAATGCAAATTACTGAATAGATATAGATATAGATATATAGATATATAGATATAGATACACACACATACACAGAGGGTGCCAAAAAATGTACTTACATTTTAAGAAAGGAAAAAAACTATTAAAATTGTAAGACTCAATATATACTGATAATAAAAGATGAATACAAGTCACGTGTGACTTCTGCAATGACAAGAGGTGCTCAAAGTGGTTACCATCAGTGTCCAGACACTTCTGATTATGGTGCACTACTGCTTGAGCATAGGTAACATCTCTTAAAATGTGTATACATTTTTTTGGCACCCAGGTATATAGTAGTTTCAGGTGTACAAAATAGTGATTAGACATTTACATACCTCACAAATTGATAATCCCAACAAATCTAATACCCATCTGACACTGTACATACCCTGTTTCCCCAAAAATAAGACCTAGCCATACAATCAGCTCTAACACATCTTTTGGAGCAAAAATTAATATAAGACCTGGTCTTATTTTACTATAAGACTTTACTATAATAATATAAGACCGGGCATAATATAATATAATATAATATAATACAATATAATACAATACCAGGTATAATGTAATATAATATAATGTAATGTAATATAATATAATATAATACCGGGTCTTATATTAATTTTTGCTCCAAAAGTCACATTGGGGCTGATTGTACAGCTAGGTCTTATTTTCGGGAAAACACGGTAGCTATTACAATACCATTGACTATATTCCCTGTGTTGTACATCCCATAACTATATATAGTTTAAGTTATAGTTGACATTCAATATTATTTTATATTAGTTTCAGGTGTACTGAGTAGTGCTTAGGCATTTATATAATTTATGAAGTAAACCCCCTGATAAGTCTGGTACCCATCTCATGCTATACAGAGTGTTTACAATATTATTGATTATTCCCCATACTATGTTTCACATCCCCATGACTATTTTGTGACTACCAATTTGTACTTCCTAATCCCTTCACTTTTCTCACCCATCCCCTCAAACCCTCTTACATCTAGCAACCATCAGGTTGTTACCTGTATCTATGAGTCTAAAGTATTTGGCAGATAAAATACCATAAAGCAGAATGACACCCTTCCAGAGTGATACCTTAGAAATGGGAGTTTGTTTGCAGTGATCTCGAGTAACAAATGTCACCTTTATAAACGCAGCTTCGGGAGTTAAAAGATAATAGGAATACACTTGAAACCAAAGGGTGTAAGGAGAGTCATTGTCTCCAGTTCCTGTAGGCAGATGATGTCAGCTACTGAAGTCTTATCGATGCAGAAAAAAATTGATTCTTTCCCCCCATCAGTGATTCAGCCTCCTGGCCTTTCATATTCATATTAACAGTTAAACGTCTCTAAGCCATCCAGAAAAGACTTATGAATCGGAATATGATCTTTATACCAGTGACTCATCTTAGAAATTTATTTCTCACATTACAAGACTAATGCTTTGAAAAAGAATGGGGAAAAAAATCCTCATTTGGCATATGTATAAAAATCTTTAAATGATATGAAAATTTAAAACTACCTTTTATTAGTAGTAGTAATAATTGAATTCCATAGTAACACCCAATTTTTTCACTTATCTTAAATTGGTCCTCACAGCAACCTGGAGAGCTAGAAAGGGAAGGCATTTCCTACTGTTTTTATAAATAAAGAAACTGAGGTCCAAAGACATTGAATAAAAACCCAAGATCATACCATTAATGAGTAGCAGAGAAGAGGCTCAAATCTTTGCCCTTCTGATTCCAAATCCTTGGTTCCTTTTCCTCAACACTATGGTTCTATCCTTTACGCCACCCTTCACGTCTCACCTTTCACGTTCCACCCTTCACATCACTGTCAGAGCTCTGGGCCTATAGGTAATGTTCAAGTACACCTCTGTTTAAGAGCAATCTAGTAAAGCCATTATAATTTGTTAATACATAGAAGACAGGAGTTCTAATTTTAAAGTTTCTGAATGGAACTAAGAAGGTAGAAATATCCTTTTAAAGAAAGAATGCAAAGTATAAGTCTCTGAGTTAGTCTGACCTAATGTACTTTACACTCTAATGCATCCATGGCATTGTTCGTACAGTTCTCTATGCCTGGAACGAATGCTCATATTCTCTCTATTCTCTCTCTCTCTCTCTCTCTCCCTCTCTCCCTCCATCCCTCTCCTTCTCTACCTTTCTCCCCTTCTCTCTCTCCCTCCTCCACAACTTTCTCCAAGGCCTACCTCATATGCCATTGACCTTTCTTATTATCTCCCCAAAATTGAATATGATAGTTCCTGTGCCCGAACACATACAACAGTTAGTGAACTTTATCTTGTATTTCAGATCTGTATGAGTTGTTTTATTCCCTTATCTGACTGTGAATTGCTTTATGATCTTACCTGGCATATATAAGTGATATACAAGTGTTCAATATCACTAAGGAAAATAAGGTACAGTTATACCTCTAAGGAGGTGCTGGCATAGACTATTGAAATAGGTATATGAAACCCTAAAATGGGTTAAAGTCACAGCCCTGGAACTGCTCATAGCATTAAAAGGTATCCTACATTCTTAATCCTGGTGTGTAGCTGAGAACAATCTACAAAAACATGAACAAGCTGCAGTGGAGCCCTTCAGAACCTCATTATATTTCCAAAATACATTCAACTTTGTCTTGCTGACCTCACCTATTGTTATTTCTCTAAATTCAGTGATGGCAATGTTTGTTATCCCCTCTTCTAATTGGAGATTTCTGCCATTTTGAGTATGTCCAACAGTATAAGTTATGTAGGTAGCAGCCATAGAAGCAGAAAACGCTTGTGTCCAAATGACGTTCGGGGTGGAGTTCACAATCTGCTGTAGGATTTACTGTAGGATACTGTGCTGCTTTTCGGGGTTTCCTCACATAGATATTCCACACTGGAAAGCTCCCATCTGTATACGCAATACATAGTGCTGGAGTTGTAAATAATGACTGAAAAGTCAAATGTGATGTGACACCAGCCCCTAAGTAAAAATTACATGCAAAGACAAGATTCCTTCTCCTTCCTACAGTGTTTCTCAGAAAATAAGACCTAACCGGAAAATAAGCCCTAGCATGATTTTTCCGGATGTCACCCCCTGAACATAAGCCCTAATGCATCGTTTGGAGCAAAAATTAATATAAGACCCAGTCTTATTTTCGGGGAAACATGGTATATCTCTGTTAATTCATCTATAGAAGTGAACTGCGGGTGGCCAGGTGGCTCAGGTGGTTAGAACGCTGTGCTCATAGCACCGAGGTCGCTGGTTCGATTGCCACATGGGCCAGTGAGCTGCGTCCTCAACAACTAGATTGAGAACAACGGCTTGACTCAGAGTTGGGGGGGGGCAGGGGGGAGCAGGGAAGGGGAAAAAAGGGGAAAAAAAGTACGCTGCATTAGATCAGGAATTTCCAAGTCTTTCTGTGCAGGAGAATCTCCTGGGAAATTTACAAAAATATAGTCTTTTATTTCTACCCTAGTCCATAGAATGAAAATCTCTAGGGGTCATTCTCATGTATCTAGTCTATAGATCCCTGTTAGTCTATAGGAACAGTAGACTAGATGATCTCTAAGGTATCAGGCATCATTACAATTTTATAATCCCTGAATACATATGAAGTCCAAAGGAAAATAGGAAAATGCTTTTCTAACCATCTAGAATCATTAAACAAGTGACAGAATGCTCAACTGAGCATCAAGAGTCCCGGAATGAATCATGGATTTTCCAAGACTCTTTGGGACACTGGACACATTCTGCCCTTCTATAGCTTCAGTTTTCTCATCTGCAAATAAAATAATTGCATTACATGATCATCTAATCTATGGGGCTTTGAAAATTGTACCTGTAGTAGTTCAAACAAGACAAACAGGGATGAAGTCAACATAAACACTTGTGTCACCAGGGAAAAGGCTACTGCCTGCCTCAAAGTGATACAGTCATTACCATGATGCCAAGGTCTGGGATCTAGCCCTCAGCCTTGTCGACTCAGAGATCTGTTTCAGCACATCTAGAGTGGACTTGTTCCCTAAGAGATAGATTCGCATTGCCCTGGCTCACAAGACTGATCAGAAAGACAAATGATTAATTTACAGTGAGAAATAGGACTATATTAATAACTTCACCCTGTACTTATGATATCTTTTCCCCATGGACTTTACCTCTAGCCTACATAAAGCATGTAATATGGAAAGTCACCTATAAGAGAATGCCTGTGACTTGATTATAATGAGAAATATAACTTACAAAGGAATAGGACATGAATTACTATGAGGAAAGCAGTCTCTTCTTGAAAGTAAGACCTACCTAGGAAACCCAATAATGGTTAGTACTCTCTGGTGAGCCTAGAACCAGAACAAAGGGAGTTAGATGAATTGACAAAAAATTCAAGTACATCCCCTACTGTTTGACTTCTAATTATATTTGGCCTTCCCCAAATTAGGTAAGAAATTGCCGTGAGCCTAGACCTGCTGGTGATAACCAACATAGAACTGCCTTCTCAGAAGTTCAGAAAGACAAATGATCATCAGTAAGGGAGGGCAAAGTAATGATTTTGATGATAAATCATGGAGGACTCTTAAGTTCCATACCAATGAGTATAGATTGTATTTATAGGCAATGGAGAACTATTGAAAAACATCCCATTAAGTGGCATGTACAACACAGAATTGAAGCAGAGTCAATTGGTGATAACTTGGAATGCTAGTCAATGAACACTACCAAATATGTGGCTGGGGACTAGAGCATTCAAGGGTGTTCACATAGTATCCCAGCCATCTAGTGGCCAAATACAGTATCCAAAAGGGGGGTAGATGTCAGGAGTGACTACAATTCAAAGAAGAAACCCAATTTCAATTAAGCAAAATCTGAACGTGGAAGTTAACTTGAGGGAACTCTTACTAGCCAAAAAGTGGCACAATTTGAGCAATAATGACTGCAATGGACTAAAACACATCAAAAATATAAAAATACATAAATTCATAATGATAAAAAATTCATTAGATACCACTGAAACTTGCTAAGGCAGCAACTCACTGTTCTGAAAACTGATGAATAATAAGAGGAAAAATCAAGTATTTATTCTCCATTTCCAGATCAACTATACTTCAGGATAACAAAATAATTAATGAGGGGAGTGCTTCTTTATAGAAGAGTTACTGCTGATAAATTCAAGAGGAATATAGAATGAGAAAAATCTCCATTTTTTAACCCCTAAAGGAATAATGTATTCTGGTGACAATAATCAATTCATGGTAAAATCATTAGGTAAAAATGCTGAAAAACTTAATGACAAAAGCATCGGGCAACCCACACTGATAATTTACATTACTGAAAGGAGAACAAGCAAACATCATGTGCTCCCAGATGTGCTGCAATAGGAAGCAAGTAACACCATCCACTAAATATTCTTGACACAAATTGAACCAAAATACATTTAAGCTTCCAGATCTACCTATAAGTTTATGGGAATGACGGAGGACAGAGAAACACATTAAATGGCATCACGAGGAAGCAATCTGCCAAATCCAGAATGTGGGGTGTTCAGATGACCTGGCTTCTCCGTTTAGTCAATTGCATGATGTGAGTTAGCAGGGAGGAGGGAGGCAACTATAGAACAAAAGATACTTAGGAAACAAAAAGAAAACAATGTATCTAGATCGTGTTTGGATCCTGATTGAAACAATCCTACCATGAAAAAAAATATTTAAGAGAATCAGGAAAATTTGAGTATAGATTGTATTACATGTTATTAAAGAATTTACTTTACTTTCTTAGGTTAATCTATCAATATTGTTAGATGTGATAATGCCATGGGGACTATGCAAAAACTATTCTAAATGTTCTTATCCTCTAGAGAAGTATATTTAAATAGTTTCAAGTAAAATAATGTAATACTGGGATTTTTAAAAACCTCTCTCAAAAATAAAATAAAAAGGAATAGTGGGGGAATCAAAGAATCAAGATTCGAAAGTAGTGATGACTGTTGACAGTATGTGATGGGTACATGGTAATTAATTATATTGTTCTCTTTACTTTTGTGTACATTTGAAATTTCCCATAATAGAATGCTTTGTTTTGTTTTGTTTTAATACTGAATATGGGTACAGATGCAGAGATGGATCAAACTAGACCAGAACAGATGGGAACAACGTCCAAGAGATGTTACAGAGCTGCAAAATGCCTCTTCTAAGAGTTTCCATGTAATGCAGTATTTCCTCTGTCATAGAACTTACCACACTATAATACTTGCCTACTTAACTGCCAGTTTCCATATATTATACGTTGTAGTTATTCTCCATTTGTCTCTCTGTATTGACTCTATCCCTTTCCATCTTATTCTGTGTTCCAGAAACCTGGCTTGGTTGGGATGACTTGCCCTCTGGCTTCCAGCTAGATTTAACCGAAGGAAGATACTGGCAAGATTTCTGAGGATGGGCTGCAGGTGTTCTAGGCTGCATTTCTCTAAGGCAGGGGTGTCCAAACTGCGGCCCGCGGGCCAACTGCGGCTCATGATCCATTGTTAATTGGCCCGCAGCAAATTCCAAAAATATATTTCGTTTACTTAAATAAACCAGGTGAGGCGATACGTACTTCACCTCGAGTGAGTGGCCCGGCTGTTTGTGTATTTTACCGCATCTGGCCCTTGGTGAAAAACGTTGAAAAAATTTGGACATCCCTGATCTAAGTTAATAAATCCTACTTTTGAAACTGTCCAAAACATAGAGCTTTCATTCTGGATTATGGAGAGTATTGCCTTCTCTTTTCCCTTCAGGACAAGGGATAACTGTAACTTTACAATCTTGCTGACCCTCTTATGCGTTCCCATGATTTGTTTGTTTTCCTTGACCCTGTCCCTATCTTTGTATCTTTGCTTTTCATAATCTCTTCAATTACCCCTTTAGAATATGCTGTCTGTTTCACGCAAGGAATCTGAGTGATATACAACATAAGCTTCAACTGACTCTGGGTGGTGAACATACAATGTGATATATAGATGTGATATATAGATGACGTATTACAGAATTGTATACCTGAAATTTATGTAACTTTACTAACAATTGTCACCTCAGTGAACTTTAATTTAAAAAAAAAAAACTTGGAAATTGTGTCGCTCTCTTTTGTTCATTGTGATACATACAATACATGACTATCCGGCACCTAGTAGACATAAAATAAACCTTAGTGGAAGGAAAATAAAAATAGATAAAAGGACCTGAATAGAATTCAACATTAGTTCCTGATTTTTTTTAAAAAAACAAAAGCATAAAACAAGGCATAGAGAAATACATACATTACATGTTCTTTTAAAGAGGCTCCATTCATTAGCTTCATGAGGAAAGTGAATAAAAGGCATATTTATATTTAAAACACCATAAGATAAAAATAATTGACATAAAATGATACCAAAATTATCATCGTTTCAAATCATATCCTAATAAAATCTTAGCAAAATATGTCATCTGTCCCTAAATAAATCAATGCATGCAATGTAATTTCATTTTATAATTTGATAAAATGATCCTAAATTTCATGTGGGAAAATAATCATACAAGATTAGGCAAGAGACTCTAAAATAATAAGTGGTAAGGAATTTGCTTTACGAAACAATAAAATATACTTAAAACAGAATAGGTATTAGGAGAATTCCATTTCAGACGATAATATACTAAGTGATTTGAAACTAACTTCCCTCTAAGAACAACTATAATTTAAGTACATAGATAGATAGATATAGACATAGATAGATATATAGATATATTGGGTCTTATATTAATTTTTGCTCCCAAAGACGCATTTGAGCTGATTGTCCAGCTAGGTCTTACTTTCAGAGAAACATGGTATATTTATATATATATATAAAATAGGCCTATATATTATATATATAATAGGCCTATATATTATATATATAATGTATTTATATATAATATATTATAATATATATTACATATATTATATATTATCTATATATTGTATTATATATAATAGATAATATATGTAGGTCTATAATATGTATATGAGGAAAGGAAGGGGAGGGAGAGAGAGAGAGAGAAATAACTGAAGCCTAGCTTCCAGTCATCACAATCCCTGGCACTCCACTGGCCATAAGCAAACATAAATTGTCTCTTTTGGAAAATATCATAAACCTAGGCCTAAAAATATTTCCACAATTCTTCATATAAAAGTAAGTCACTCAATTAAAATCCAGGTATTGGAGGTGGCAAGACAGAGGTAAATAACAGACAATAAAAACAGACCCATACAGGACCTAGATAATGGAATTATCATACACAAACTTTCAAATAAATAGTCTTAATATACTTAAGGAAATTCAACACAAGATTGGGGATTTAAATAGATAACAAAAATCTTTAAAACAAAAATTTTAGAAATGAAAAGGGTCTGAAATTCAGAATCAATGGTTTGGTCAAACATAAGATTAGTCATACCTTAAGACAGAATTAATACAATGGAAGATGGGTCATCAGAAAATTATCAGAATTAAACATACACAGAAAATATCTATATCCATCTTTTTATCTATCTATCTACCACAGAACAGTTTATAAAGCACCTAAGGGACTCAGTAAAGAAATCTAATATACATATAATTGGGTTATAAGGAGAAGAGGAGAGAAAAAATGGGAAAGAAAAATGTTTGAAGAGATAACAGCAGAGAGTTTTCTAAAATTGGTTAAAGACATTAGGCTACAGATTGAAGAGCCGTATAAAACCAGGAAGAGTAAATACTAATAAAGCCATTCTTAGGCATTTCATAGTAAAATTTCTGAAGACCAGCACACACACACAAAAATGTAATTAAAGCCATATGCGTGAAAAAGATAAATTGCATTTAAAGGAAAAAAATGATTGACAGCTAATTTCTCCACACAGGACAATGGAAGGATATCTTAAAATTACTGAAAGAAAATAACTGCCAATGAATCATCATATTTCCAAAAAACAAAAAGGAGACAAAAACATTTTAAAACAAGCAAAAATAAAGACTTTGTCAAGAGCAAACCAGTACTAAAGAAAACAGCTGAAAATGCACTTATATCTGACTTCACACCAGTCAGAATGGCTATTATCGAACAGTCAGCAAACAACATGTGTTGGCAAGGATGTGGAGAAAAGGGAACCCTTGTGCCCTGTTGGTCAGACTGCAAATTGGTGGAGCCACTATGGAAAACAGTATGGAGATTCCTCAAAAAATGAAAAACAGAACTCCCATACAACCCAGCAAATCCACTTCCGGGTATTCATCCAAAGAAACCCAAAACACTAATTTAAAAGACATATGTACCCCTACGTTCACTGCAGCATTATTTACAATAGCCAAGCTACGGAAGCAACCTACATAAGTGCCCATCAATAGATGAATGGGTAAAGAAGAAGTGGTACATATATACAATGGAATATTACTCGGCCATAAACATAAGAATGAAATCTTGCCATCTGCAACAACATGGATGGGCCTAGAGGGTACTACGCTAAGTGAAATAAGTCAGACAGAGAAAGACAGATACCATATGATTTCACTTATATTTTGAATCTAAAAACCAAAATAAATTAACAAACAGAAACACACTCATAGACATAGAGAACAAACTGACGGTTGCCAGATGAAAAGGAGGTTAGGGGGTGCGGTACAAAGGGGAAGAGATTAAGAAACACAGATTTGCCGTTACAAAATAGTTATGGAGATGTAGAATATAGCATAAGGAATACAGTCAATAATATTGCAATAACTATGTATGGTGTTAGACGGGTACCAGATTTATCGGGTGATTACTTCATAAGTTATATAAATGTCTAATCACTATGTTATACACCTGAAACCAATATAATATTGTATATCAACTTTAATTGAAAAATAAAGTATTACTTAAAAAATAACGAACTAAAACACAAATTACTGAAGGCTAACTGGCTATTGAAATTGGAGAAATTTGAATAGAAGATAGAACAGCTATGTATGGCTCACTTACCACAAATGGGGAAACTGCAGTGAAGTTCAAAATTATTAATATTTTAACATTTTATTGAATTATTGATGACCAAATTCAAAATCAGATGTGCCCTGCTTTTCTTGTGTCAAGAGTGTTTATTTTGATGAACTATGTATAAGATTAGTTCCATGCAAGTTTTGATGGAGGAAGTGATAAAGAATGTTAATTTTCTTTTTGCTTATTCCCTTAAGCAATATAAGTTTATTAGGTAACTGAAAGAAATTAAAGAAAAACATGGAAATTTTATTTTAATGAAGCCAAATAGCTGGCTTGTGAAAATCTGTTGCAGAAATTAATTTAGCTATTTGTTCACTTCAACAACCCTTTTGGAAGGAAAGCACTCTGAGCTGTCCACTAGAGGCATTTCACAAGGGAGTCAGCCAGAACAATCACGCTGAAAGTCTTCCTAGTTTGATGGTAAGTTCTTGGAGGACAAGTTTCATGCTTTATATAACCTTGTAGCACCTTCACTCCCTATTAAAATTACCATATTAGCTTTGAGGAAAAATAATTTGCTACAAAATTATAGAATCCAGATTCACAGAAACATTCAAGTTAATTCTACATAGGCATATGTTGTGTAAGTATTTTCCTGAAGACTGTTATAATTAACAATATTTTGTAAATAAAAGGCAAGAATTTCTCAGCAGGTTTTACATTAAATATTTTCTATCTTGTGTGTATGTGTGTACATCTGTCTTCTTCTGTAAAGAAAGATAAAATATACATAGGTAAAGATGACTACTGTATTTGGCTGAGTTGGAGGGCTTGTTTTTCTTGTTACCATATTTTTATAAGTTTGTATAGAAACATTTCTCATCTATGAACAGTACATCACGATACTGTAGAAGCTGTTGGCTCAGTTTCCAAATCCTTCCATGTACAGTATTCTAACCCAACACCGACAAGAATTAAAAAATGAATAACTGAATATTATGTTAATTACGAAATTTCATTTTCCTTAAATCTCTAGTCAATTCTTTTTAGAGGTCTTAGCAGGGAAACTAATGAAAATATTGTAACTGCACTGTCCCTCTTCAGAGTGTTTAATCATTTGTATGAAGTGAGTCAGATATTTGTACGCTATATTTGGACCATTCTCTTTTCAATCTGTCTCCATAAAGGAAAACTTATTCTTGGCTAGAACTGGTAGCACTGGCAGGAGTGGTGGGCAGTATTTTAATAACAAAGAAATATTCACCTAAGAAAACTACTCGTCAAAATGTTGTTTGAGTGCTTGCTTAGGCAGCACATATACTAAAGTTGGAACAATACAGAGAAGATTAGCATGGCCCCTGTGCAAGGATGAAACGCAAATTCGTGAAGCGTTCCATATTTTTAAAAAAACAAATGTTGTTTGAAAGTTGCTGGATTTTGATGCCTGAAAAAGGCAATCCAGACAACATGGTTAATCCATAACTCATGAAGACCAATGCAAGTGTGTTGTGGGTATGATAAATATATTAGGATTGGAAGACAGAGTAAAAAAATCTTGCTTAATTTACAACTTTTGGTTTTCTATTGGCCACAGGCCATGGGAATTCGATGAGAAGCAATAGAATTCTTAGCATAATTGCCTTTAGACAGACGAGTTGCAAAAGTTATCTTTCCTGAACATCAGCCATTGTCCAACACTGGGTTCCTCTGACACCAATACTTGGTTGTGTCCCACTCAGAGCCTATATATTAAGCCTGCTGATTCATTTTCATTTGACTTGAGAGAAAAACAGTGACATGAATGACAGTGTGTCATGGAAAGATACTGTAAATGAATGGGTCACAATCTGAAATTAGAGTCAGAATGTGTTACATCAGGATCGCGTGGATATGGGAGTACACTGGTATGACGAGGCCATGCTGCTAGCCCAACAGCATTCACGATACTCACAGGCACTCGCTGTGTACTCTTGAGAATGTCTTAGGAAAATATATAATTGACTCACCCTGGCATGTAAAGAAAAGGCAGTGTCCTGTGGTTCAGGAGACTTGGCTGCTACCCCTAGCTCTGCAGTTGACAAGCTGTACAATTTAATGCAAGTCAGTTTCCCTGGTGTCTACTTCCCCCACCTGTGAAGTAGGTATGTAGTTGGGAGGGGAGTTGAAAAAATGGTCTCAAAGATTGCTCTCTTCAAGTCCTAACCTGGTGTGGTTCTGAGGTTTTGCTACGTGAGCAGTTTCTGAGCTTAGAAGGTAATGGCTAGTAAGGGAGATGAATTTATAAACAAGCAATAGTAATAACAGTAATAATAAACACAATGAAATGTGCTAAATGTAAAGACAAGCAATGATCCAAGGGCACATATAAGAGGGAACATTTATTTGGATTCGAGTGGTGTAGTATCAATGTTCTCAGCATTTGAAAAGAGCATTGAAGTAAAAAAAAAAAATCGAGGGAGATTTTGATCTGTAAATAAGGAATAGTAACACGTAGAGGGGTTACAGAAAAGGACAGGCAAACATATTGACTTTTGAGGTAAAGGTATTTAGGTCTTGGCATGCAGTCCAGTGTGTTCTGGCTATCGAAAATATGGGAGCTAATGCACTGTCTCTAAATCAGACAGAATGGCTATGAGACATACGGGCTATCTGACTTTGAGGAAGTTACCTATTCTTTCTAAACCTCAAATTTTTCATATTCAAATTGGAAGCTCATAGGAAGGTTTTCTTTTCTTTTTTATTAAAGTTTATCGGGGTGACAATTGTTAATAAAGTTATATAGGTTTCAGGTGTACAATTGTGTAATACATCATCTATATATCACACTGCGTGTTCACCACCCGGAGTCAGTTCTCCTTCCATCACCACATATTTGATCCCCTTTACCCTCATCTACCACTCCCCTCCCTCCTTACCCTCTGGTAACCATGAAACCTCTATGAGTTTTTCTTTCTTCATTTGTTTGTCTTGTTCCTTTGTTGTTTTCAGTTTTATATACTACATATCAGTGAAATCATATGATTCTCGACTTTTTCTGACTTATTTCGCTTAGCATAATAATCTCAAGTTCCATCCATGTTGTTACAAATGGCAGTATTTCATCTTTTCTTATGGCAGAATAGTATTCCATTTTGTATACATACCACAGCTTCTTTATCCATTCATCTATCGAAGGACACTTTGGTTGTTTCCGTGTCTTGGCCACCGTAAATAAAGCTGCAATGAACATTGGAGCACTTATATCGTGAAGATTAAATAAGATGATGCACGTAACGGGCTTAAACAAATTCATGTCACATTGTAAATAAATATCAGCAAAATGTACAACTAGTATTATTATCACCATTATTATTATTTAGAGGCATAACATTTGCAAAAAATGGTTTTGAGCCCAATTATAAATGACTCTGAATGCCATGATAAATAATTTAGCTTCTGTTTTATACAATAAGGAACAATTGACTCTTTTGGGGAATGAAGCAAGATAAAGGAAAAATGACAAAAGAGAAAGAAAATTATATACTTTTGTTGAAGAAATGCTCAGCACTAAACTAAAATTAGTTGTAGTCTGTTCTTTACGAGTCAACCAGTCTAGACATAATCTCCAATGAGAAACTCAATTTAAATATTAATAGAACACATCTCAGCTGTCACTCAAGTCCCATTTCTTTTTTCCTTAGTTACAAATCTGTGTTTATACCAACTTTTGCAACATGCCAGTGAAATTTCATTACCCACACATCCATGGTTGTTCCTTTGAGGTATGCAAATGGTAGTATAATGAGAGAAAAAAATTTGATGATTGACAGTCAAATTCAAACTCAAGACTCGAGAGCACCTTTCAGAGACCTCAAGAAATGTATTCGTGTTTCACTGTGACCACCATAAACACCAAATTTGATCACAAGTACATTTGCACTAGGGGGATTATCTGCTTTACCAGTTTTCATTCTAGCAAGGAAAAAGTTTTTAAACACAGTAAGTGCCCAGTGCTTAGCCCTGTCCTGAAAATTTCTTTGCTTCCTGACCTGTCCCTAACACATTTAGATCATTTGCTAATCTCTTCTTGTTTTTCTTTTTTAAGAATCAGTATTAAAAAAGAAAATCACAAAGAAGACTAACAGATTTCCTTGAATAACAATAAAACTATTTTTTGTTATTAGTTTCAGGTGTACAAAACAACATGGTTAGACATTTACACACCTCACAAAGTCCACTACCTCTCAACAAGTCTACTACCATCTGACACCGTACATAGCTATTGCAATACCACTGACTATATTCCCTACGCTATACTTTACATCCCGTGACATATATGGTGTGATCAAAAACTACAGCGAAAGTTTAAATTAAAAAAATTTATCACAGTAAATGACACATTGCCATCAATCTCCATCAAAACACCCCTACCCCACTTGCTTCAAACACACTTACCCATCGTTTTTTCCACTTTCTGAAGCAGTTCTGGAAGTCCTCTTTTATGAGTGTCTTTAGTGGCGTTGTCTTGGCTGCCTCCATGTCCTGAATCATTTTGACTTTGGGGAAGAGCCAGAAGTCAGGCGGTGCCAGATCCAGTGAATAAGGTGGATGAGGACACACCATAATGTTTCTATTTGACATAAATTGCTGTATACCAGAAGCAATGTGTGACACAGAGCGTTGTCATGACAGAGGATGATTTCCGGCACATTTTAAAACACACCTTCTCTCAACCGTAGCTCACACCCAACTGACTGTACCCAAAAAGTTGAAACTTGTCTCACACTGTTACTAAGGTTCCACATGCCACTTCCCATATTGAAGATCCCTGCCTTTCTGTTGGATGGCACTCGGCAGCAGCATTCACCATAGTTTTTGGTCACACCTCGTGTGCATGTATATATATATTTTAACTATAGTTGACATACAATATTATTTTATATTAGTTTCAAGTGTACAGCACAGTGGTTAAGCATTTATATAATTTATGAAGTGATCCTCCCATAAGTCTAGCACCCATCTGACATAATACATAGTTTTTACTTTATTGACTATATTCCCCATACTGTATTTAACATCCCTGTGACTATTTTGTGACTACCAATTTGTACTTCCTAATCCCTTCACCTTTTTCTCCTATCCCCCCAGCCCCACTCCCACCTAGGAACCATCAGTTTGTTCTCTGTACTATGACAACAAAACTATTTTTAATACTAAAAAAGCAACTAAAATTAAATGCCAAAATATAAGCAAAGTGAACCGCATTTGTAGCTGATAAGACCTGATGAGAAAAAGACCAAGTTGCAAACAGATGAATGAGGAAAAGGATATACAAAGCTAATTCATGAAAATGAACTACAAAATGTTAGCATAGAAACAGGAAAATGTTCAGCTTCCCTAGCAGTAACCATACCTAACCAATACTCTTAGCGTGTGCACACTATTTCTTAGTGTTTTATATTAGTTAAATTCTAGCTCCATGTTCCTTGGTTAGTTTTCCCAGACAAGATGGAAGACTGATTGAGCACATATTAAAAGCTCCTCCTTCATTGAAAAAACAGAAAAATGCTTTTCTTTTTTTTTATTTTAAAAATGCTTACCTGTCCTAAGTGTACCAGGATAGACTATCTGTGGGCCAGATAGTCTATGCTATGTTCTAGTTCTCAGCTAGTGAGAACACTCACTAGCATAGAACACTAGCTGAAGCTGAAAGATCACAGGAAGTCATGAGCAGAAACAAGCATTGGGGGCCAGGGTTTTAATGTCCCGTAGTAACAGAGACTAAACTGATCCCTCAAGTGGTTAGAACATAGCAAAACAAGGCTTCCTTCATAAAGCCACGGTATAAAATTGCACTCTTTGCCCATATTCAGAAGCAGATATAACTGTATATCAAGGTTGTCCGTGCAACAGGAAGGACACGGGAACCCTACCATGAAACTGGGAACTCACCCTCTACTGCATGCAGACATGGTGACTAGAATTGTGTTATCCAAATAAACAGCTCCAAGCTGCTCACAAAAGACTCTCTTTGGAGTCCTAAAACCCAAACTGTCTGGTGGGGGCAACAATGACATTGCCTAATGTGGAGAGACCTCTATGACTTAAAAACTTCCCAGGCAGGAGAGCTCTCTGTCAAAAATGATAAAGCACAAAAAGAAATCCTGATGCAATAGGAAAACCTAACACAAGAATACAGGGATATTAGAGCAAATTGTCTTTGATAGAGACACTCATTAATTTTAGATTTTTACTGAAAGCTTTATTGAATTGTCATTAAAATATCATAAAATTTACCTTTTTAAATCGTACAATTCAATGTTCTTTAGTATATTTACAGAGTTGTTCAACCATCAATATTACTTCTAGAACATTTTCATCACCCCCAAAGGAAAAGTCATACCCATTAGAATCACTTTTCATTTCCCTGATTCCCCCCAGCCCCATACAAGCACTAATTTACTTACTGTCTCCATAGATTTCATTTCTGAAATCCGGCCATTTCATAAAATGGAATCATATAATATGTGGCTTTATGTATCTGACTTTCACTTAGTATAATGTTTTCAAGGATGATCCACGTTGTAGTTCGTCAGTATTTTATTTCTGATTTTGAAAATGATACCCCCTTGTGTGGATATACCACATAGTATTTATCCACTTATCAGTTGATAGACATTTAGGTTGTTTCCTATTTTTGACTATTATGAATAACAATGCTATAAACATTCATGCACACACTTTTGTGTGGACATTTGTGTTTACTTATCTTTGGTATATACTAGGAATGGAATTTCTGTGTCATGTGTTAACTCTACATTTAACATTTTTAGAAACTGTCAAACTGTTTTCCAAAGCGGCTGCACTGCTTTACAATCACACCAGCACTGTATGAGGGTTCCAGTTTCTTCACATCTTTGTTAACACTTGTTAGTATCTTCCGTTTTTTATTCTAGCCATTCTAGTAAGAGTGAAGGGGTATCTCATTGCGGTTTTGCTTTGCATTTCCCTAATGATTAATAATGTTGAGCATCTTTTCATATTCTTATTGGCCATCTGTATATCTTAATGGAGGAAATACTCACATCCTTTACCCATCTTTAATTTGGTTAACCTTTTTTTTGAGTTGTAAGAATTATTTATATGTTCTGGATACAAGTACCTTACCAGATATATGATTTGCAAATATTTCCTACCATTCTGCAAGATGTCATTTCACTTTCTTGATGGTGTTCTTTCAGGTACAAATGTTTTTAGTTTTGATGAGGTTCAATTTATCTTTTTTGTTGTTGTCATTTATGTTTAAGATATCTCCTATTTAGGAAACCATAGCCTAATTCAAGGTCAAAAAAATTTACATGTATGTTTTCTTCTATAAGTTTTAACTCTTACATTTAGGTTTATGACATATTTTGAGTTGATTTTTGTATATGGTTTGAGATAGAAGTTCAACTTCATTCGTTTGTAGGTAGATATACAGTTATCAGTAATTTTAGGCTTTTTTTTAAATGGTAAAAATGTAAGGAAAACCAATAAAAGAATGTGAAAAATGTAATCTAACAGAAAAGAAAGAGAATGAAGCTCAATAATCTAGTAGGAAACAGGAAACGAGAACAGAAGTGATGCAGAAGCACAGTAAACACACAAATTAAAATAGACCAGTGGTCTCAATAAATGGAAATCAATTAAGCATATCTATTAAAATACATATATTCAATTCAGAACCAAAATCATTTCTGTTACATGCTATTTACAAGAGTCATATTGAAACAAAATGACAGATACATTTACAATAAAATCTTCAAGTAATGACTAATAAAAGAAATTAAGGCAATATTAATATTCAGTAAAACAGAACTGAAGGTGGAAAACATCAATGGGGACAAAGAGATTCCACCCTGATAAAGGAATAATCTACCAAGAAGTGATGATGATGAGCTGGTATGGACCAAATAGCAAGTGCTTGATCAATATAAAACGACAACAGAAAAAACCAGAAAGAAATACAGAGAAAAAGTAGTATCTCCTACCATTTTTCATCTACTTGTAATTCACATCATTTTGCCAAATTAGATGATTTAGAAGTCACCTTATTTTATTGTGGAATTATGGCATAAAGGTGAATATGAATAAAACATATGAGACAAATTACAACACCAAGATATTATTCTCCACCTTTCAAATTTGTAAATGTCTTCAGAAATAATAATATTCAATTGATACTAGCAGCAGTGCCATGAGAAGCCATATTGGAGCCTCATGCAAGAGGAAAAGTATCTGATCCTATCTTTATTAACGTGTTATTTTGTTCACCATGGAGTTTTACAATGATTTTGTTTTTTTCAAATACTGCATGAAAATATTATTTAAATTTGGTGTCCCAGATGGATGAATGCCTAATTTACCCCATCCGCATACTTAGCACTGTCCTGTCTGGCAGTGTTTATAGCCTTTGATCTAGTAATTCCACCTCTTGAAAGATAACCTAATTAAGAAATATGAAATAAGAAGAAAAAGGGGAAAATCTTGCACAATAGATCTTAATTGCAGTGTGTTTTATATAAAGGAACATAAAAGAATAATCAAATCAGCTACGTAAAAAGACATGCAATAAAAGGTATATTTTCAAATCTGACATATATATGCAGATAGATGAAACAGTCCCAGAGGTGCTTAAAAATGGAATTCAAAACTCAAATTTTGGGGATTTGGGGGGCGGAGTGCATGAGATTCACTTAAACAGCATGTTTAACAAAACATTTACCCAAACTGCAGGTTTCTATAATATCTAGAGGTGAGGCCATGGTATCTATATATTTAAATAGCTCTACAAAAGAAACTTATGCAGTCAAACTGGCATTGGACATTGGGGAACCATGATTTAGAATAACATTTGATCAAGTATTAATTATTTCATGGAAGCTTGTACAATAGAGGAATTTTTTTTTAATGATCTTATTTTCCAAATGATAAAACTGAGTTCCGGAGTGAGTCGTCCAATCTTTTAAGGCAAAATCAGTGTAGGAATTTAAGACTGCTGTCTCTATGCTCCCTCCATTAGGTCTTGCTGGATTTTCCTGAATATGAAGACTGTCTCTAGACAGAAAATACAACAAATGAACCAAGTTTTCAAATTCACATTTTCATAAATTGGGCTTTCATAGATTGGGGCACACCTACACTGATTTAAATCCACTTTGCTCTTCGAGAAACAGTACTGAGTACTGTCCAGTTTTCCATTAGAATTGTAAGATAAGTGATTTAAAAATATTTTTCTCTAAAATGTACATATTCAATAGTTGTTAATAAAGCACAGCTTCCTTTAAAACTTTTTATAATGAAAAGCTTTTAAAATGATTAGAATGGTCTTTTGATTCAGCTGCTAAAAATGAAATCACAGGATGTTTTCCAGAACATCTGCAAATCAGTGAACACACAAATGGAATACTTAAAATGGCTCTTCCAATATTGTTAATTGTATCCACCGTGTGTTAACATTCTGCCTGCTTTCTCATTTCATTCCAGCCCACCCTATACAACTGCCTACCAACTCTTTATCACATCTGATGGTACACAAGAAAGATATATGTTTTATTGAACAAAGGACAAAGGATGATTCACAATGAGAAAATATTCTTAGACATGAGAGGGCATACTCAAGAAGTTGAGGGTCACTGCTTAATACAAAAAATAATCTACCCGGGAGAAACATAAGTAGCTTGCACTTGTAGCACTGGGAAAACTTGTTATAAAGTATGAGTGTGATTCTGAATCATCGAGGGAACTTTTTCAAACTACAAGTCCTGCCCCACACATATTCTAGGACCATCTGGACCACCTGTTGAAAACTGCTGCTATAGAGCAAGACACTCTGGGTCTTTTTTTCCCCCTGATAACAATCGATAAGCATCCATCAGTGACTGCTGAGAAATAAATATTCACTCGCGTATTCATTTAACAAATATTTACCAAGTGCCTATTCTGTGCCAGGTTCTGTCCAAGGAACTATGACAATATTAATGAACAAAGAGGCCAAAATCTCTGCCCTCATACAGCTTACATTTTCGTTTTTTGGCTATAACTATCTCTTAATTGGAGTAAGTGAAATATAATGACATTTAATTTTACAAAATGCATATTGTATTTTCAAACATATGTAAATTGTTCTTCATGCAAGTCTGAAATCATACTGAATAGTCTGTGACACAAAATTGAAAAGTCAGTAAGATGATACCAGTCTTAGTAAATTTAAATCGAAATCTATAATTGCTCACTAAATCAATCAATTCTCAGTCTTCAGGTTAGATAAAAGTAGACAAGATTGTAATCACCTTTACTTCATGACTTACATCTGCAATTAAATTACAGTATAGCTATTCTTATCGTCATGTGAGAAGAACATTTCTAAATAGTGATATAAAGCATATTCATATTCATTTAATCCTGTTTGAAATGACGCATATTTTTTACAGTACATATCTTTTTGTGATGAGTACTTATTTCGTGATTTGGGAAAACTCTTTGTTAGGGTAGCCTGAAGGTTCCAGTGGACATGCCTGTATATTAGAAATCTTAAGAATTAAGCAATGTGAATTGCATCATTAGTTCCCATTGTTCTGGTAGGAAAAGAGGTTTGAAATCAAATGGTTCAAATGTACCTGCAGAGATAACAGTTTGGCTAAAATTACTAGATGCTCAAGAAAACCAATAAGTCAAGAATGAATGCTCCTAATCATATAGTTTTTAATCATTAATTGATAACTTTGAGTGTGTGTTGGAATAGTTTGACACCAATTTTGATTCTTTAAATATAACCTGGAAAAATGTGTTTTTAAAACATTCCCACTTTTTTGCTCTCCATCTCAAAATGTAAACTGCCTGAGTCCAAAGCCCACTTTCATCATATACTAGATGTGTGACCTTAACCAAGTTACATAAATTCAGTCTCAGTTCCCTGATTTCAAAGATGGCATTAATGACAGTACCCACTTCAGAGCCATTGCGAAGACTAATGAAATAATTTCCACAAAGCACTTTGCACAATTACTGCCTCACATAGGTATAAGTAAATGTTAACCATTATTGTGAGCTATTAGGTTTACTTCTAAATAATTTTCAGTCATCCAAGCCTATTGTTGATAATAGTGAAAGTTTGGAAATAAGCCGAATGTTCAATAAAAGTGATTTAGTTAAATTACGATTTTTCTAAATAATTGAATTCTATGTGGTAATTAAAATCACATTAGATGAAAATATTTAATAAAAAAATACTTTACTTCATTTCATGTTAATATGGAAGACTACATGTTCACAGAAAACCAAGATAATACTAAAAATACTGAAAAACACAAGTATATAATTTGGGATGGTGTAATTGGAGTTCAAGCATTCTAAGGTTTTTGTATTGCTTAGGAATAGAAAAAGATACTTATTCATTTTAGAATTTGTTACATTACACACCCAAATTTAATTTTCTAGATGAACTAGTAAAATAATTAAAACAGAATGTACAACTTCCAAACACAATTCTGAAAAATGGAACCAGGGGAAAGAATCACAGTTAAAACTAAAGCAGTGAAGCAGGAACTTAAAACAAAACAAAACAAAACAAAACAAAAAGCAAACGAGGGTCAAATTGAAAATGCTAAATAAGGTGATAGAAATGAATCAAAATAAATGAGCAATTGCAATCAATACAAACAAACTATACTCTCCAGTTAAAAGATTTTTAAATTAGATGTTTAAAAAAATCTATTCATATATTATTTACAAGAGTCACGTAAGTGTAAGGACACAAAAGATATTTGAGTAAAAAATATAAAATCTATACAAAATAAATTCAAACAAAATATATCATTCAGCTACATTAATACCAGAAAGAATAGATTCTAGGAAAAAATCATTACTATAGATAAAGAAAGTCAATATGTGTTTTTAGAGGAATCCATTCATTATGGAAATTAGGCAATTCTAAGCCTGACGGAACTTACTAAAAATAGTTTTGAAAACGGTTTGAAAATTTATTAAGTAAATTTTGACAGAACTATAAGGAAAATAAAAGAGCAAATTCACCATCATACTGAAAAATTTTAACATACCTCGCCAAATAGTGGATGGATTAAGCAGAAAAATAGCAGTAAGCATATGGAAGATTTGAAAAGCATAAATACCATGCTTAACCTAATGGAAATGTATAAAACATGGAACTCAACAACTGGATAAGTTACATTTTTAAACACATACAGAACATTAACATAAACATGACCTAGACCTGAAATCATTTCTCAAAAAAAAAAATTGGGAGACATGACCTACCAAATATTTGTATAGAGCTATAATAAAGATAATGTGTTTTGACCTCAGGGATAGACAATGAGAACAATGGATCTATATAGATATTCTGGAAGCCAACTTATACATGTATGATCAGCAAAGACTAAATTTAATTTAAAAAGATAAGCCACAAACTGGAAGCTTATCTATGCCACATATACTCGTAAAAGCAACAATGTTTTAGTATCCAGAATATATGAAGAAATCCTCCCAATCGACAAAAATGACAATCAACTCAATAGAAAAATAAAGAGACACAACACATGAATGGGCACGTCACAAAGGAAAAAGAAATACAAATGGTCAACAGTCATTTGAAAAGAAACTCAAATTCATCAGTAATAAGAGAAATTCAAATGAAAACCATAGTGATATATAATTCTACACTCACCAAATTGGTCAAGTTGAAAAGTCTGACAATACTATGTATCTTACGTATATATTCTAGATAACTTCTTGATAATTTGAACCATAAAGAGTTGCCAGAGTTAGCACATAATAATATAGGATGTCCAATCAAATTTGGATTTCAGAGAAATAACAAAAATAGTATATAGCTATCTATACAGGCATATATATATATATATATATATATATATATATATATATATGCCTAGATAGATACATGATGGTAGATAGATAGATGATAGATAACAGATATGTCTATATACGAGTATATAGCCCATGTATTATCAGGGACATACTTATACTAACAAAAAATTCTGTTTATCTGAAATTCAAATTTAACTGGGCATTTTTCATTTTATCTGGCAACCTTAACCATGAGACATGTACAAAAATACTCACAGCAGCATTGTTTGTACCAGTAAAAAAGAAAAAAAAATGGAACAAACCAAAAGATTGGTTCCATGGATAAAACAACCATGTTATTTATAGACCTACAATGGGATACTATACATTATGGAAAATACATGATATACAGCCACTTGCGTCAATATGGTGAATTCTTAAAAACAACGTTGAGCACAAGCTCCATAAAAGCATATGATTCCAATTATGGAAAATCAATCAGAAGGAAAATCCAAAGACCATGTTGTTTAAAAATATATGTGTATGCGGTCATTACAAAGGAAAGCATGGAAATGATTATAATAATAGGCAGAATCGCGCATACATGGGAGGTAGAGAAGAGAATAAAGGCAAAAAAGAATACTCAGAGGGCATCATAGATATTGGCAAAGTATATACACCCCTTTTCAGCAGTGTTGTGGGCAAGGTCTATAGAACTTTTTTACCAGAAAAAATTTTTCACTTTTCTCTGGTAAAAACTTTAAAAAATGAAAGGAATTTGCCATAATTTACTTTTTTTTAAATTTATTTTTAATTTATTGGGGTGACAATTGTTAGTAAAATTACATAGATTTCAGGTGTGCAATTCTGTATCACATCATCCATAAATCACTTTTGCAGTATCTGCCAAATATGCAGATAGATGAGGAAAGTCTAATCTGTATCTTCTGTTTTATGTTTCTTACACTTTTATTAAAATCTTCATAGAAATCAAGAAAACAGCTGGAAACTCCTTATTTCAAATCAAAGTACCTAAGAGCTAGAGCGGACTTGTTGCCATGATTTGAGGCATCAATTGATGTACTCACAAAATCAGCTCGACACTGTAAGGGACGGTGAACACATCTGTTATCAAACCTCTTTGTCCATTCACAAGACATTTTAGTCGCAACCTCTGCATCAGGAAACGTAACTTTATTCTGATTCAAAGAGCAATCAAAGGGACAATATGATAATGGGTGTTCTTTCATGTGGTATGCCTAGACTAATTCAGTGGCCAGAATTTTTTATAGCATTGGTATCTTTTGGGAGACAAGGTTTTTCTTGTTCTTTGGGTTGTTGTTGTTTTTTTGCCTGATGAGTACTTACCTGTCTCGCCCCAGACTTATGAGAATCAGTCTCCATATATGCTTTCCCTTTCCCTTCTTCCCCATGTCCAATCCCAAATTATTTTCTTCATATTGTACAATATGCTCTGTTTGGGTTATTTAGCTCCCTAATATTGTTGTTTGGGTCCTTTTATTGGTCATTAAATCACACAGCCATTTAGCCTTCTTTCTCAGTGATGGCCAGTATTAGTCTTATAATCATATTTTTGTCATTATCTGAACTCTCAGAAAACATAGTAACACGATCCACAATGTTAAAAGTTAAACTAACACTATCTTGATACAAAGCACAAGACCTAATCTACAGGCAGAATCAAAAGTGGACTGTTAACGCTCACAATTATAGAACACTTAAATTGCACACTTAAGTCACATCAATCAGTAAGGCAACAATGGACGATCCATTTCTGTGAACTACAGCTCACAGTTTCAACATCAGCTGTCAGGAGACAAAAGAGCAACAGCCACTCTGGAAGGCAAATTAATCTACGCCTTATCCATCACGCCTGAAAACACTGTTATTTTCGGCCCGTGTTTCGGGGGCCTGCCATATCTATTTGAACTTTCCCGTCTGTCCCCACTAATAATGGAAAATTGGGACTTTTCACATCGCAGGACAGAGGTTTCCTGATAGGTGGGACTTTGCGGAGTAAAATCAGAACAGTCTTGGGGAAAAAGGGTCATTTGGTCACCCAAGTGACACATTAAAATAAACATTCAACTCAGTCACACTTTTTTTCCAGAGAGGAAAGTGACGCTAAGAAAGAGCAAGTCAAGTTTGCACAGCAAATTAGTACCAAATTTAACACTCGTCACCCTATATTACTGACTCCCAGTTTAAAGATCTTGCTAGTATAATATCTAGATTTTTTTAATTGCTTGGAAAAATTGACTGACCAAAATTTATAAGCAGAGTTAAGAAAATAACGTCAATATATAGGCAATACAGATTGAGATCTGAAGAAGATATTTCTGTTCATCTTTATAAATATAAAGTTAGAATAGGACATAAGTAATTTCTTATTCCGCAATTATTTGAAACTTGTTCACTAGCATTTAGTGTAAAAGTTTAATATATATACCAAGGGTATAAAAAAAATATGTACACATGTTAAAAAAGGAAAAACTGTATTAAGATTGTAATACAACGGATGACGCTGGCATTCATTTGATTAACGCCATCTTTTGAGCGAACATCATACTACACATTGCTAACCATAATTCAATTCAAATTCAAAAAGTAATACATAGATAACATCTCTTAAAAATGTGTATTTTTTTGGCATATCTATACACACACACACACACACACACACACACACGCAGAGTCTGACAATTAAGTTCGCGAACTTGTTGCAACGATGTTGCTAAATGTTTTTGATATCACAGGGATTATTTACTATGAATTTGTGCCAACTGAACAAACAGTTAACCAGTTTACTACTTGGAAGAGCTGAAAAGGCTGCATGAAAAAGTTAGACAACTTGAACTTTTCACCAACGATTCATGGCTCTTTCATTACGACAATGCATCAGCTCACACGGCACTGTCTCTGAGGGAGTTTTTAGCCAGTAAACAAATAACTGTATTGGAACACCCTCCCTACTCACCTGATCTGGCCCCCAGTGACTTCTTTTTTTACCCGAAGATAAAGGAAATATTGAAAGGAAGGCATTTTGATGATATACAGGACATCAAGGGTAATACGACGACAGCTCTGATAGCCATTCCAGAAAAAAGAGTTCCACAATTGCTTTGAAGGGTGGACTAGCACTGGTGTCGGTGCATAACTTCCCGAGGGGAGTACTTCAAAGGTGACTGTAGTGATATTCAGCAATGAGGTGTGTAGCACTTTTTCTAGGATGAGTTTGTGAACTTAATTGTCAGACCTTGTAAATAGTTTCCATGTTATAGACTGAATGTTCATGCTCCCCCAAATTCATAAGTTGAAGCCCTAATCCCCAATGTAGATATGGGGCCTATGGGAGACAATTGGGTTAAGATGAGGTCATAAAAGTGAGGCCCTCATGATAGGATTAGTACCCTTATAAGAAGAGACACTGAACACCAGGGTCTCTCTCTCTCTCCTGTCTCTGTCTCTCTGTCTGTCTCTCTGTCTCTCTCTCTCATCTCTCCCTCCCTCCCTCCCTCCAAGCACACAAAGAAGAGGTCACATAAGCACATGCAGAAATGGCAGCTGCCTACAAGCCAAGAGAAGAGGCCTCAGAAGGAAAACTACTTTGACAGCACCTTGATCTTGGATTTCCCAGACTCAAAAACTGTGAGAAACAAATGTTGTTTAGGCCACTCAGTCTATGGTATTTTGTTATTTCAGCCTGAGGTGACTAAGATATCATCCTCAAACTATATAACATTAGCTATCTACCAGATCTGTCAAAAATGATTAAATTTTATAGAGGAAGAAATCACAAAATGTTAAAGAATAATTTCCACTGTGAATAAAATATAATAATGTTTTAAAAACACTCTTAAGGAAAACGTACAGTGGGAATTGTGGATTACTGTGTAGTTGTGTATATATGTGTGTATGTGTGCAGATTTGAGGTATTAGCCGTACATATCTGGTTCTCTTACCACCAGGTTTTCGCAGCCTGCCCATTCCTTCCAATTCTCACTTGTATGAATTCTTCCTTGTTACCTCAGGCCTTGAGAGTCCTACTGATCTGGCTTCAGAAATGCATTTAATTTAGACATGTGAGCTGGAAAGGCCTTGCTCCTTTGTTCATTACTAACAGAGTTCTCCCTGCCCCATAGCTCCACAAGGATGCATAGTCCCAATTTCCCTCTCTGGTCCACTACATTAGGGCTGCATGCCTTCCCTAACCTGGCACATGATGACTTTATCCATATTAGAGCACACCAGAACATTCTGGAATGTTCTTTCCTGGTCCTATTAGCCTCTCCACACCTTATTCCATTAAAGATGCAGAAGTGCAGTCTCCACACTAAGGACTCCATTTCCCTTAGCTTTTTAAATTCTCACTTAAAGCTGTTTTGCAATAACTCTTAACTCTGCTCTGCCATCCATTCACATTCCCTTTGTTCTTCCAAATCCTCATTTTCTTCTGTTCTCAGTCTCTCTAACAGTCAAATTTTAATGATCTTGGTTAATAGCCTTGGATTGCTTGGCATTTTGACTGAGCCACTCTTACTTACATATAATCCATAGAAGCTGTGGGGCATGGGGATTAAGAGTATAGAGTCTAAACTAGAGCCAATCTGGTGGGTTAAAACAATTTCTTCTCAAGCTTCCTAGTTCCGTGACCTTGGGGAAAGTTATTTAACCTCTCTATGTGCTTTACTTTTCCTGTTCATGAAATGATGATAATGAGAACAGACTTGTTAAGATGTTGTGAGGATTAAATGAGATGATCCGTGTAAAACACTTATGTACCTAATACAAAATAAGTGATGAATAAATTGTAACTATTAATAATCTGTTCCTTCTACTATCTCCATGCTACAGTGCTAGGTGATATAGGTCAAATTTGTGATTTGAAGGTATTGTATGGTTAGGTTTTAGCAATCTTGAAACATGTCCTAATCTATTTGTTCTCTGGAATACATTACCAAAAATATTTCCTAAAATAAAATTAATAAGTACAAGTCACATTGATTAAAACAGTGTCAGAAGAACTGAACTAATAACAGACATTTAAATTTTCATCTTTAGAAGTAATCCAGCTGAATTAGTAAGGCTTGAGTTCTAGTAATATGACATCATTAATCTCTATATGACCTCGAGCAAGTCACTAAAAGAAATTGAGCTACAATTTCCTCCCATGATAAAATGGGAAAATTCAATTCATTTCAAAAATATTTGTTGAGTACCTACTATCTTCCAGCATCTTCAATAGATTATTTACATACAGTATATTATTCGTCCCTATAGCAATACTATGCAATAAGAATGATTATCCTATCTATATCTATATCTATATCTATATCTATATCTATATATATATACACTCTGTCTATTGATCTCCTTTGGTTAAAAGATCAAAGGGGTGAAAGTGTAAAAGTACTTTATAAACTAGAAAGCACTTCTGAAACATTATATTACTTTAAATTCAATGTATTTATTTTGACAAAGTACATCCTTTCAGTAATCAAATTCTTGTCTATTCTTTCTCCCAGTATTTTGATAGAAAATCTGAATCATGAAGACCAATGATCAGTGCTCCCAGATTTGGATATGATGATTAAATTAGAATATTTTCAAGATAACGAAATGTTAAAAGAAACTTTGAAAGAAAAGTAGTAAGTTTTATATAGGATCAATGCCACTATTCATTCTCTCTCTCTCTCTCTCTCTCTATATATATATATATATATACACACATATATATACACATATATACATATATACATACATATATATGTGTGTGTATATATATATATATATATATATATATATATATATATATATATATATATAAAACACACACATACACCAGGGGTTCCAAAAAATGTATACAAGTGGACACTTTAGTCAATGTTGCTCAAGCAGTAGTTTGCCGTAATCAGAAGTGTCTGGACGCTGATGGGAACCGCTTTGAGCACCTCTTGTCATTGCAGAAGTCAAACTTGACTTGTATTCATCTTTTGTTATCGATATTTATTGAGTATTACAATTTTAATACCGTTTTCCTTTCTTAAAATGTGTATACATTTTTTGGCACCCTCTGTGCATATATGACATATATATAAAAAATATATATCAAACATCTGTGCCACAAACTAAAACAGTTGCTTATATGTATATTTCCAATTTTGAGGGCACTTCATCTCAGCACAGATACTGTAGAAAAAAGGATTTTTGGGAGCTATGAATTAAATGTAACTATTTTTAAAAAATAGAAGATGCCAGAAAAGATCCATGTAAGATCGTTTATCCTGCGATCGACTCACACTTTCATTCTTTACCGCCTGGGGATTTCTTCTTAGAGGAAATTGATGAAATAGGTGGCAATCCAGAAGTGCCATGTCTTTGCCAAGGATATCCAACTATTTTTATTGGACAAGTGTCACTTTTAAAGTTGATGAATAGCAAACGTGAAGTAGTAATATCTAATGCTGAAAAATGAAGCCACCTAAGGAGCAAGAAATGATAGATAACTTGGTGCTTTTTTAATATCATAAAAAGTTCATAAATGAGGAATAGTTTGGGTGATGCCCCAGCTTTGATTTGTGGCCTGTAACTCCAGCACTCCATTTCAAATTGACCCTTCTTCATAGCTAGAATAAAAATAAAATATCTCATTTCCTCCTGAAAATACCCAATATGACTATATAAGTGTGTATTTGTGGGCAATTGAAACACATTCCCTACTAGTACTCCATAAACTCTGCAGGGCTCCACTGGGACCTGGGATTTGGCCTGCAGAAATCTGTAATAGCAATTTTAAGCACTTGTAGGATAATAAAAAAATTTAGGCTTTCTCAATAATATCATTCAATGCAGTGTATCTTCATTTCTTTAATAAAAAAGGAAATTCCTGCTGATCAAGTGTTACATTGCTTAAGGCTCATTTGGTGGGGGGGCAGGGGGGATGTAATGGCCAATGCCTAATTTATGCTCTCAGGGTTCATCTCAATATTAACCTTTTATGATTCCAGTGGGGTTAGAGGCTTAATAGAATGAGGTGAAGTTATTAAAACATATAACTTTTATAATATACACATTTCTCACTGTTCCCTCCAGAGTCAAAATATTTCTTTTCAATCGGAATGAGGCAGGGAATGATTTATCCATCTGTACTTCCCAGTCCGCATTTTTCTTTAATGAGAACTTTGCCAGTTAGTTTATTTTTGTAATTAATGACACTTTGCTCCAGGAAAAAAAATGATGCCAATGAGTAAAAAATAAAGTAAAAAAAAAATACATATATATATATATATGTATATGTAATCAAGAGTCTGCATGTGATTGTATGTTTTGTACTTTCTATGGAGTTTAGAAACACAAATCATAACTTTCTTTTCCAACGTCCATTACTAAAGGAAGTTTTGCAGACATACTGCCTAATACTTGCTAAAGGTCAACTGAAAGTGAGTCTGTGGCATGGTCAGATAAGAGAACGCTGCTTAGAGCCATGCTACGCACATCATTAATCAGAAAGTGAGGAACCTCGGAGTCAGCCTGGAAATATGAGTTATATGGGTTAGAGAAGAATGCATAATCCCGTTCAGTAGAGTGTGAAAGTTTCCATATATCTGCTACTCCTAAATCAGTAATAGCTGAGGATAAAGCTTTACGAGCTTTTTAAATAAAATGGTACTCTTGATAATATATGCCAAATTTCTCTGAAGCAGGATCCAAGGGCACAGTTACGTCACCACTCCAAATTGTTTTAGTGAAGTCATTAGCTTGAATTTTGAAAGAACTATATATAGGTTGCCATGTAAATTGGTTTTAAGTTGGATCATTCATGAAATTTATTCAGCACACACCTATGCACACATTCAGCTACTGAGGTAGGATTTGTCATCATTTCCATTTTCTGGATGGGGAAATTGAGACTTGAAGCTAAACAACTTTTCCAAGATCATGAAACGACAAAGTTGCAGACTTGAGTCTATATTAATACCAAAGTGAATGTTATTTTCCCTACAGAAATTGTGTGCTGTGCTATATTTTATT
The DNA here is from genome assembly GCF_004115265.2 of Rhinolophus ferrumequinum. Taxonomy (NCBI): domain Eukaryota; kingdom Metazoa; phylum Chordata; class Mammalia; order Chiroptera; family Rhinolophidae; genus Rhinolophus; species Rhinolophus ferrumequinum. The sequence goes on from NC_046284.1 coordinate 14,877,756, forward strand.
TCAGTAAGATACACATTCTGTCCCATTTGGGAGACCACCTCAGGGAAGATGTAGATGCCTGATCACTGCACTGTACACCTGAAGCTGAACAATAATGAATGCCAACTATAATATTATATGTATCTATAGGTATGTATACACTTACAAGAGGCGGAGTACAGCATTGGGAGTGGAGACAGTGGAAATGGGATGGCTCGGTGCGATGTCAGAGAGATAGTGGATGGGGGGAGGGGGTCCACAGTGTGAGGGATATAAATGATAAACGTCTAAGTATTACTTTGTCTAGTGCACCTGAAATGAATAAAAACAAAAACCAAAAAAACACTGTTAAAAAATACCAACCACTTATGAGACATCCAAGGAAACCTGGAAACTGACTTGATATTTGATTATATTAAGGACTCATTCATTGATTTAGATGCCATTTAGTATCAAGTTATGATGTTTAGACAGAATGTATCTTTTAAGGATATGAACTGAAATATGTATGAATGAAATAATATGATGTTTGGGTTTACCTCAAATCTAACCTAGTGGAAGGGAAGAGTGGGTGAGGAATAAATGAAACCAGATTGATCACGGAAAAAAAAAAAAAGATACACATTCATCCCAATGAAACCTTTAGCTACTGAAGGGACAGAACCTTCACGCATTTGACCTTCGCAGCCTCAAACACTGGCCTCAACGCTGTGCAACTTGTTGGTGCTCAGTGGAAGGAGGTTACTGGATTGAACTAAAGAATACTGACCTCAAGTACTGGCAATACAATATAAGTGTAATGTGAGGAATTAATATATTTTTGGAAAAGTGTCCTTCTGCCGGAAGTATGAGGATGCAGACCCTGCCACCAGCGGTACACACCCTCGGATCTTTATCCTCGCAGTTGGGAGGAACCTGCAAGGAAACTTGTTCCAGCATCACGGGCAATGTGGGTCAGCAGGTATAAGGAAGAGGCGTTTAGTCAGGAAGCAGAGCTAAGCTGACTGGACCATGTGAGCATCATGCAAAATAGAAATAAAACAGACACAGTGGTGGAAAAAGATAAAATTGTTACTTTCACACTAGACTGTATACTTCTTGAGGATGGGACAATTCGTATCTTAATTATGTCTCTATTCCTAGCACCTGGCACCAGGTAGGGCCCACTTTTTTTTTTCCCCCAAAATAAAGTGAGGGAGTTATATAATCTCTAAGGTCACTTTTGTTTCTCACCTGGCATCATGACTTTGCACGTGTGCTTCCCGCCACTTTAGCCTTTCCTGCTCTCACTTTCTCTAATTTACCATCTCCTGCTAATTTTCACATCTTAACTCGAGTGTCACCTCCTCTGAGTAACTTTTCCTGACTCCTCATGTGACACTTCAGTTCTCCTTTCCCTCTATTCCAATTGGAGCTGGAATATACTTCTTAAATACTGAGGGTGCCAAAAAAATGTATACACACTTTAAGAAAGGAAAAAACTGTATTAAAATTGTAATACAATGAATGACGCTAACATTCATTTGATTAATGCCATCTTCTGAGTGAACTATGTCATACTACCCACTGCCACCATAATTCAATTCAACTTCGAAAAGTAATACATAGATAACATCTCTTAAAATGTGTACATTTTTTTTGCAACCCTGGTATGTAAGAGAAAGTTTCTACATGTCAGGGAACTGAGCTGGTTTTGAATTCTGGTTCCACTATTACCATTCAGAAAGTCTTATTCCCCTCTCTAGGTAGTTCAGTTACTCGACTGTAAAGAAAGGTTCTGCTCCCATTAATCTCTTAGATCCAACATGGCCAAGCTGAGCAGAGATGTGGTAGAACAGTTCATATCTAGGTAAGAACCATTGATAGTTCTGGTCAGGGGATGACTCGCGTTGGGTTGTATTGATGTATCTACTGCCTTAACCTTAGTTCTTTTTCACCTGACTGGTGAGTAATGCTTTTAAGGATAGAGAATTCTCATAACCAATTTCAAAGTTAGTCACTCTTATTACCATCTACCTTATTACCATCTACCATCTAACTTATTACCATCTACCCCGACAACACTTGCAGTCACTGAGAGGAGAGAATATTATCAGAGAGAACAAACAAACAGCCATGAAGGGAGTTCTCTTTCCCCGTCTACGTCAGGACAGTATCATCTTAGAATACTACTTGAGCAGAAGAAGCCATCAAATGTATCTGGTGGACCCAGAAGTTTTCTCTATCTTGTCAGGCTGCCCCACTTGCTCCAAGAATTAGAGATTATATTGATTTTGCATAATTGACTTTTTATAACGGGTATCTAGAAGTTCATTTGGCTCACTCTTGGGTTGTCTCCCTACTTGTAATCAGGTTTTGCATGGCCCTCGGGGTCCAACATTCTACAAAGTAATCTACATAAGATATGGGCATTGTTTCCAAAAAGAAAGGCTTTTGTAAGTGGAAAGATGCAAGTTTACACAAATGAGACTTCTTAATTATTTTACAGGCTAATCATCAAACGGACCTTTATTTTTATTCCCATATATTTTACAGAGGATGAGAAAGTTAAAAAAAGGCTTTATGTGAATCCCAGACTGAGAGAAAGCAGTCCTATCCTTCTGCCCTTGGTTTTCCATATGTTCCATAGGTTATGACACGTTGTCATAACTGCATGTGGAAAATCTTTACATGCAACGCTGGCCTGCATGATCTAAATCCAAAAAGAAAAAAAGGAAAATGCATGTAATATCTGGAACAGTTGTCTTCAGTACTCGATATGCATTAAAATCACCTGTAGTGCTACATAAAAATAGCAGTAAAGGGCCCCACTCCTTACCAATATGTCAGATACCAGAGATGAAGCTCTGGGGCATCCTTTCGACCTGGAGTCTCGAGTCCCTCGATTCCTATATTATTATTTCTTTGATAATCCCTGAGTCTCCTTTTCCTATGTTTTCTCTTTTAGTATGTTTCCTACACTGTCCATGGATTTCTGAAATGGCCGATGGTCACTGGATTGCTCGTTCATATTTTAAGAGTAAAACCAGACACTGAGAGCTCTGATTGCAAAGGTGAAACTACACGATGATGGTAAATTGGTCTTCTTACTGAGAAACCACTGAATATCAGCCTCTCAAGGTTATTTTTTTTAATTACAATTTATTGGGGTGACAATGGTAAGATTACATAGATTTCAGGTGTACAATTCTGTATCACATCATCTATAAATCCCATTGTGTGTTCACCACCCAGAGTCAGTTCTCCTTCCATCACCATATATTTGATCCCCTTTATCCTCATCTCCCACCCCCCACCCCCCTTACCCTCTGGTAACCACTAAACTGTTGTCTGTGTCTATGAGTTTTTGTTTCTTTATTTGTTTGTCTTGTTCCTTTGTTGCTCTCAGTTTTATATCCCACGTATCAGTGAAATCACATGGTTCTCAACTTTTTCTCTCTGACTTATTTCACTTAGCATAATAATCTCAAGTTCCATCCATGTTGTCACAAATGGCACTATTTCATCTTTTCTTATGGCAGAGTAGTATTCCAGTTTATGAGGTCAGTTTCTTAAAAGAATCATCCAGCAATATTATGTGGGGTGACAGAGCCTAGTGTTCTGTGAGGAGGAAAGGGAGAGAGGGTCGGAATTCTCAGAATGCACACTTTGACTTAATTATTTTGTTTTCAACTCTGTATGTCACCACTGGTCTCCACTGGGTTAGGTGTTCCAAAATCTGGAGTTTCTCAAGTTCAACTTTCAAAAGCAAAACATATGGTCTCTTCTCTGGAAAGAACAGAAAGTGGGTAGTTGCTGTGGAGGGTGGGGGTGTAAACCTGGATGTCCATCAGCTCTAAACACACTTTCAACGAGTCCCTCTGTTTTCACTCCAGCTCCCTATTCCTGTCTTTTGCAGCATTTCGTACCTCAAGACAAGCCATTCTGGTTTTTCTGTGGAACATCATGTTGCCTCATTTTATGTCTGCCTCATTTTTGGCATTTTTATATTACAACTTCCTCCACTTTGTTAAAATCAAGCAGCACTCTTCCAGCTACTTTCAGGTTTTTTGCAAATGTGCTCCCTCCTCCAGAATGTGATGGTGGGGCTTTTTGTCTGTTCTGCGCATGGATTTATCCCCAATGTCAAGAAGAGTGACTGGCACCC